>NC_083110.1:17004712-17317212 GCF_949774975.1 Lagenorhynchus albirostris | reverse complement strand
CGGATGTGGGATCTTCCCGGGTCAGGACTCAAACCCCTGTCCCCTGCAATGGCAGGCAGATTCTTAAGCACTGTGCCACCAGGGAAGTCCCTTCCTACCATTTTCAAGTATATCAAACTGGCCAAGGGGGAGGCTGAACCCAGGAGGACCTGAGGATCAAGTTCACCCATCAAAACTCCAACCTGTCTTCATTCTGCTCAGGCACTGCATCATCTCTCTTCAGACTGGCTTTCTTATCTCATCAGTCACTTGGCAAACATGGCTGCCTTTCCACCTTCAAGTTCACAAAATAAAGTTGCAACTCTCTCGATTCCAGTTCCAAATTTCTGGAGAGAGATTCTTTTTTTTTTTTTAACATCTTTATTAGAGTATAATTGCTTTACAATGGTGTGTCAGTTTCTGCTTTATAACAAAGTGAATCAGTTATACATCTCTCTTCCCTCTTGCATCTCTCTCCCTCCCACCCTCCCTATTCCATCCCTCTAGGTGGTCACAAAGCACGGAGCTGATCTCCCTGTGCTATGCGGCTGCTTCCCACTAGCTATCTATTTTACGTTTGGTAGTGTATATATGTCCATGCCACTCTCTCACTTTGTCCCAGCTTACCCTTCCCCCTCCCCGTGTCCTCAACTCCATTCTCTAGTAGGTCTGCATCTTTATTCCCATCTTGCCCCTAGGTTCCTCTGACTGTTTTTTTCTTCTTTTTTTAGATTCCATATATGTGTTAGCAAACGGTATTTGTTTTTCTCTTTCTGACTTAATTCACTCTGTATGACAGTCTCTAGGTCCATCTACCTCACTACAAATAACTGAGTTTCATTCCTTTTGATGGCTGAACAATATTCCATTGTATATATGTGCCATATCTTCTTTATCCATTCATCTGTTGATGGACACTTAGGTTGCTTCCATGTCCTGGCTATTGTAAAAAGAGCTTCAATGAACATTTTGGTACATGACTCTTTTTGAATTATGGTTTTCTCAGGGTATATGCCCAGTAGTGGGATTGCTGGGTCATATGGTAGTTCTATTTGTAGTTTTTTAAGGAAACACCATACTGTTCTCCATAGTGGCTGTAACAATTTACACTCCCACCAACAGTGCAAGAGGGTTCCCTTTTCTCCACACACTCTCCAGCATTTATTGTTTGTAGATTTTTTGATGATGGCCATTCTGGCCGGTGTGAGATGATATCTCATTGTAGTTTTGATTTGCATTTCTCTAATGATTAATGATGTTGAACATTCTTTCATGTGTTTGTTGGCAATCTGTATATCTTCTTTGGAGAAATGTCTATTTAGGTCTTCTGCCCATTTTTGGAATGGGATGATCATCTCAATAGATGCAGAGAAAGTTTTTGACAAAATTCAACACCGATTTATGATAAAAACCCTCCTGAAAAAAAAAAAAAGACCTCCAGAAAGTAGGCATAGTGGGAACTTTCCTCAACATAATAAAGGCCATATATGACAAACCCACAGCCAACATCGTCCTCAATGGTGAAAAACTGAAACCATTTCCACTAAGATCAGGAACAAGACAAGGTTGCCCAGTCTCACCACTATTATTCAACATAGTTTTGGAAGTTTTAGCCATAGCCATCAGAGAAGAAAAAGAAATAAAAGGAATCCAAATTGGAAGAGAAGAGGTAAAACAGTCACTGTTTGCAGATGACATGATACTATACATAGAGAATCCTAAACATGCTACCAGAAAACTACTAGCGCTAATCAATGAATTTGGTAAAGTAGCAGGATACAAAATTAATGCACAGAAATCTCTGGCATTCCTATACACTTATGATGAAAATCTGAAAGTGAAATTAAGAAAACACTCCCATATACCATTGCAAGAAAAAGAATAAAATATCTAGGAATAAAGCTACCTAAGGAGACAAAAGACCTGTATGCAGAAAATTATAAGACACTGATGAAAGAAATTAAAGATGATACAAATAGATGGAGAGATATACCATGTTCTTGGATTGGAAGAATCAACATTGTGAAAATGACTCTACTACCCAAAGCAATCTACAGATTCAATGCAATCCCTATCAAACTACCAATGGCATTTTTCACAGAACTAGAACAAAAAATTTCACAATTTGTATGGAAACACAAAAGACCCCAAATAGCCAAAGCAATCTTGAGAAAGAAAAATGGAGCTGGAGGAATCAGGCTCCCTGACTTCAGACTATACTACAAAGCTACAGTAATCAAGACAGTATGGTACTGGCACAAAAACAGAAATACAGATCAATGGAACAGGATAGAAAGCCCACAGATAAACCCACACACATATGGTCACCTTATCTTTGATAAAGGAAGCAAGAATATACAAGGGAGAAAAGACAGCCTCTTCAATAAGTGGTGCTGGGAAAACTGCAGAGCTACATGTAAAAGAATGAAATTAGAACACTCCCTAACACCATACACAAAAATAAACCCAAAATGCATTATAGACCTAAATGTAAGGCCAGACACCATCAAACTCTTAGAGGAAACCATAGGCAGAACACTCTATGACATAACTCACAGCAAGATCCTTTTTGACCCACCTCGTAGAGAAATGGAAATAAAAACAAAAATAAATAAATGGGACCTAAGGAAACTTAAAAGCTTTTGCACAGCAAAGGAAACCATAAACAAAACGAAAAGACAACCCTGAGAATGGGAGAAAATATTTGCAAATGAAGCAACTGACAAAGGATTAATCTCCAAAACATACAAGCAACTCATGCAGCTCAATATCAAAAAAAACAAACAACCCAATCCAAAAATGGAGAGAGATTCTGATTGAACCAGCTGGACTCAGTTGCCCACCTGGTGTAACCAGCATACAAGGGAGCAGGCAAGCTCAATACAGCTTGGCAGCCAGGCCCATTCCCAGGACACAGTGCAGACTTTTGGGGAAAAGGTCATTTCACAGAGAAAGAGAAGGTCATACACGCAATGGCCAAGTCCATTACTTTGTCCATTATGTTGACCGTCCTGTCATCAGACCTGAAATTCCCACCACAAGTCATTCCTTTAATACTCTAAAGTTCCTTGTTAAAAGAATATTGGTTTTTTCTAGCAGCATAATATTCTAAGATATTTTCAGTCATTCTTGACATGGAATAATAGGAATGTTTTGTCCGAGGTTGGGGACCTGAATGTTTATGGAGTCAAAGGCAATGTATAGGGAGCAGTTCTGAAGTGCAGAGCCTCCTGGGAAGTTGGGAAGCTCTCTGGACACATGTAGGGAAGCTGGGAGTAGAAAATAAAAAGAAGAGGGAGGGAGGTGACAATGAGAAAGGAACTATAAAAATGATCACGTAAACCTCTCTGATAAATTTGTCCACACCAGGGCTGTTCAAGGGTCATGGGACTAAAAGGTGTCTTAAAACCAGCATTCACTAGGGACCCCGGTTCTCTCCAAGAAACTGGCTGAAGTGACAAGTCATAGCACAGTAGAGGGTAAAATTGTTCTGTCCTGAACGGTGGTGAATTTAGCTACAGGATCATAATTTCCAAATGAAAAACTAGAACACATAGTCTGACAAAGAATTTTTGTGCCATTTGAGCATGAACGAGACAGTCTGAAGTATGTACTTTGGACACAAATATTCCAAATACTCAAATATTGTAAGTTACTAGGTATTTCAATGGTACATGGGAAAATGAACAAATTTGATATGTGCAGAAGATAGAGTCAGTTTAAGAGCTGGAAAGGAAATATTGAATCTGTTCCCAGTTTCAAGGAACAATATAACAAACAGCAATACATTAAGCCAGAAAATTTTTTCAAGGGACTGATTGAGGTTATGGTCTATGGAACTGGAATTCACCTCACACTGTTAGTCAATGAGCCAATATTAATTAAGAGGTTATAGAGTGTTTTACTGTGGGTTTTTTCTTTCCACTGCAATCAGACAATATTAATTTGACTTATGATGAATTAAATGAGTTGCTTTCAAGGTCTCCTGAATTTCTAACATCTTTCAACACTATATGAAGCAAGATCCATCTCCCAACAACCCCCTTGAAAAAAAAAACCCACAAAAACTGTCATTTCACACCCACCCCCTTGAAAAACACTCACTTAACCTTTGCATTGAACTCATGGTACTCACTTTATCAGTTAAGATTTGGATGCAAGTAACATAAAATAATTTCAGTTTATTTAAGGTGGAAACAGGAAGGTAATAAGAGGCCACTGTGCTGTGTCAAAGAAGCCAATGACAGGTGCTTCAGTCCACTACTACAAACCAGAAAGCTGAAGGGAATTAAGTGTCTCTCACTTTGTCTTGCATCATTCTTCTCTTTCTGCAAATAGATTTTCCCTACAACAGGTAGAAGATGGCCACTCCACAGCTCTTATGGTTACACTCAAAAGATCTGCTCATATTGAACTGAAATATCTTAGTCTTACTTCCAAATTTCTGGTTCAGTCACCTGTGGCCATCTCCCAATTTTTCCTACCTACACAGCAATCTTATCTCCTGTTTATATTTTGGGTTGTAAGTTCCTTTGGTCTCCTTTTTCCATCTAGCTGACCACTCTACTTTCTATCTTTCAGAAATATCTCACAGATGCCTGTTCCACTGATAGCATTCTTCTTTGTTATCCATTGTTCTTACGGAAGTATCCCCTTTATATCAATTCAAAGGAATTCTGTTAAGAGAAAGTGAACTTGGGTAACCTGCCTGCCATCTAAACACAATTACCCTATTTTTCCTAGCTATTTCTTCTTCCCCTTCTTTGTAACCCTTCTTTTAATCTAACACTATATCAAAGCATAACTTCAAGCTTCACTTCCCAGATGTCACTTCCCAGATCAAGTCTTCAAAGACTTCCAACGCTGAGAGTACAAATTCCTTATCCTAATGTTTAAGACCATTCATGATTTGACCCAAATGACTCTTACTGGAAAACTGACCATTTGCCTTATTGAACCTAATTCTCCCTTCTAGACGAAGTCCCCATTTGCTACTCTTCCCCAAGTAGCCACCACATTCAAGCTTTGCTGCTTCTATGACTTTGCTTGTCTCCTCTCTGCCTTATTGCTCATGCCAATTCTAAGCCCAATGATCATAATCCTACTGACTATAACATTCTGGAAAAAAACTGACACCCTCTTGAAGCCTTCTTACCCACTCAGGTCAATGTCATATCTCCTTTCTGATAAACCCATATAGCTCTGAACAAATCTTTCTTCTGACATTTATCTCCTCATACCTTTTCTTTGCTGGCTGATTAACACATTATCTCTCTCATTAAATTGTAAGCAAATGATAGGGCATTTCTTATTCATCTTTTGCATCCCCTATAGCACTTACACATTATATTGTACATGGTATATACCCAAATAGAATTCAAGAAAGATGGAAGAAGGAAATTAAGCCTTTGTTTAGACTTAATCCCTTTCTTTCTTACATTCTGTCATTACTTCTACTATACTGCATTACCAAATAACTTTATTATAAGCTGTACTTCACTAAGCTTCTCTTACATATTTGGAATCCTTATTTTAACCTTGATAAAACCAAGGTCCAGGTGTTTGACTCCTGGAATAGTTGCCTATCCAAAGAAGCATAATTCAGCAACCAAAAATAATTTCAACCTCAAATCCTTGATTGCATTTCTCATAAAGCACAAAAGGGACTCAAATATGTAGTCCACAGCACCATAAAAAAATATTAAAATTCCTTTGCAGCTACTCCACAGCATCTCTGCTATAATCCCCACATCCTCTTCAAGCTCTTTCACTGCTCAGTTCAATACTGCTTTGCTTCCCTCATCTTCCTCTATCCTGAGCCAGAGGTGGGTCAAGAGGGGTTAATCAGATTCCCTCTCCTAGCAATATGGAAGACTAAGATATATTAGTTCAATATGAGCAGATCTTTTGAATGTAAACACATTCCACCTGTCACAGGAGAAGTCTATTTGACAAAAGAGAACTCTCCTCCAGTAAGAAAGAACCCTTCCTCAGAAGGTGAGAAAGACGTGAGCAGGGGAATGGATTGACAATTACAAAATTCTCCTAGCCAAGGTAGCATGAAATGTTGTAACAGCATAAATCTAACATTTAAATAAGACAGCTGTCTAAACGTCTCCCTTATACGTCCTCTTCATCTTTTACCTTTTAGGAAGAACTTTAAAATACATAAATAAAATAAGTAGAGAATATCAAAACATGTAAACAAGCACTGAATTTCACAGCTCGTAGGTGTTTCAATGCAGACTGATGGAGATAGGAAAAACACCTTAAAAGAGACAGAAAAGCTGATGGGTTTTAAATATTTTAAAATTTTTATATAAATTAAAAGACCAGGAAGCATTTCAAGTGAGTTCAGCTGGCTCACCTGAAAAGTTCTCCACAGGAAAGCCTGGCTTTTGTTTTTGAGTATCCCAGAGTGTGTGACTGCCTTTGTCCAGAAGCTCTGGCATTATAGACAAAAGCCTGAGATGCTATGATAAATGGCAGGGGACTGAGGTAGCCACATTCCTCCTATCCCCATGCCAGCCCTCCCCTTCCACCGTGGACTCTTCACTGCAAGAAGCCAGCCTCTCAGTCCTTGTCTGCCCTTACGCAATTGACCTTTTTCAGCTCATCCAGTTGTCTAATGCACATGCTTTTTGGTTTTTTTTGTTTTTTTGTGGTACACGGGCCTCTCACTGTTGTGGCCTCTCCCGTTGCGGAGCACAGGTTCCAGACGCACAGGCTCAGTGGCCATGGCTTACGGGCCCAGTCGCTCCGCGGCATGTGGGATCCGCCCAGACCGGGGCACAAACCCGTGTCCCCTGCATCAGCAGGCACTGCGCCACCAGGGAAGCCCTTTGTTTTTATTTTCATTTGAATTATTCCCCCTAAATCCTTTTCATTCTGACACTTTTTTACTTTTAGCATGTTAGTTATTTCCTGCGCTTAATTTTTAATCTCATCTTACTTTGGTACTTCTAACTTTTCATCCTATCCCCTATATCTTAATCTTTTATCTCTTTTACTTTCATGATTTTAACCTTTTATCTCATTGGTGTATGGCCTTTCCTCATTTATTTTAAATCTCATCCACTTTATCTTTTTATTATTTTTTTAATGTTTAACATTTCATCTTTATTCGGAGTTTCATTCTTTTGTATTTTTAACTTCTATTTCCTCTAGCCTAATTTTCTTTTTTCTCTGATCTTACTCTCAATTTTTAAATTATGTCTTCTAAATACCTACACTTCTTCATAAAATAATAAAAGTTCCCTTTTCTTCCTCTTCTACCTTTCTATATTTTAAATATTTATTTCCACAATGACTCGTAAGAGGTAAAGCCAAAGTGCTGTTGTCACACACAGGGAAGATCAGAGACTTTCTACTTACTCTTCAACTCCAGACACCCCTCCCAACCTGCTCCCCACCCCCATTACCACCCCGTGGACCCCCTAGTCCTATCTACAATGAGTCTCAGAAAATCTCACCTAGAGAAATAGAAAAACCTATGAGGTAACACTTCTTAGGGCTCTAATTTCTACCCAGTCAGTTCACTTAACTGTCCAGAATTATGTAGATTCTTGTCCCTTGATCTATCTGGGTTATATATGAGGCTCTGTAATTACTGCTGTTGTTGTTTGGTGGGGGTAGGGGAGGGACATTTGTTTGTCTTTTTTTAAATTCATGGAGACGTACAGAGAGGTAGACTAGAGGTAGACACAGAAAATGATGGGCAGAAAGAGTGAACGGGGCAAGAAACTAGGAGAGGGTAAAAAAGCTTTATTAGATTTAGGGCAAAACATGTCAAGAGTATGCCATAAGTGAGTAGATAATGGTAAGCGAGAACCTCCCTTGGAAGAACACACAGTGCAATGCCCTGAACTGCTTCGGTGAAGCCCGGGGCCTCCAAGCTGTGAAGCCTCCTGACCAACCAATAAGCTCAGGATAAGACCCACTGGAAGGACTGGCCGAAGGCTAGCCTCAAATGAGTTATCCCCATGTTGGCCCATCTCTTATTTTAGCAAGGGCATCCAAAGAGCCTCTCAGTGCACCTCCCAGGCTTCCACTTCTTCACTATGCTTATTAAGAAAAAGTTGGTCTTAGTTGACATTTTCACAAATAGGGATATTTTGTAGAAAGGGACTGTTGTTAATTTGCTAGGACCTGTATAGGGAAAACAGGTCACCCAGAATATCAAAATCTATGAGAAAAGTGAGGCCCAATTCCTCCCAGATCGTGGGACTAGTGTCTTCCTCTAGAGCAAATGTTGGGGCATAAGGATATGTCTGCCATTAGACTTCAGGGATCTTTTCTCTGTTTCCTCAAGGAAGAACAGGATGCAATTCTAGAAATTATTTAACTCAGTATTTAAGTCTTAATAATAATGGCAATATTCTTGATTTCATGTATTTCTTTTCTATCAGAATTCCTGCCTTATACCCGCCACTGAAGGGGAATTTTCCCATTGATGGGCCCTACCTCACTGATGCACAACCTGATTGATTATAATTTCTAACCTGCCTCATGCATTCACAGCCCCAGCCCTTTCCTGAGAAACTGGATCCTCTGACCACACTTGCCAACTGCTTGACGCCATTCTCCATAGCCCTTGAAAATACTTGATTGGCTGCTTCCTTAGTAAAAAGTCTCAGTTCAGAAAACAAACAGACAACCTATTTCCAGAACCTGTTTATGTATATTCTGCCTTGGCCAAGATGATCTTGGCTTGCCAGAGAAGCAACTTTCAGAGGTAGGATTCAGCACATGCAAAAGATGTATTTCCTTACATCTGGAGTATGTTCTATAATAACTAAAATTCACTTCCTGATCTATTGGAATCACAAGAATAGAAACACTGATGTGTTGACATTTTAGATGTTTTAATACTATTCCCCAGGGCTTCCCTGGTGGTCCAGGGGTTAAGACTCTGTGCTTCCAATGCAGGAGGCGCGGGTCTGATCCCTGGCCAGGGAACTAAGATCCCATGTACTGCATTGCCAAACAAACAAACAAATACTATTTCCCTACAAAATCTCTGGATTTCAAAACATTTATCTCCCCCATTTACTGCTTTGCAAGTTTTGTCTTTCCAGTTAAAGGGGGAAATATTTAACAAAGTACAAGTTCAGGTGATTTGTTGAGTCCACTAATTCAAAGGATCCTAAATTTGTCTTTTCAACCTGAATTTGGTTTCCTGTCTTGAGGTTCACTATGAGATCTGGTATTTCTTTGATTAACTTTCTGATATTTACTTGATTTGACCCATTTGGGGGGATAAAGAATATCAATAGCTTCAGGAAGTCCAATGAAACCCTACCAGAAGCATCAGAAAATAGGTAGGTTTCCTTTAGACTTTATTTTAAAGATAGACATATCAACCTAAATGGAAAACTCCTCACCAATGGTGGCATATGGGTGAAAATTCACCCATCTCTACCCTAGAAGTAAGCATCACAGATGTATCAGAGTCAGTTCTCTCTTTCTATTACCACCTTTACGAATGATGCTATAACCTGAGTGTCAGTTCTTAACGTAAATATCTAGAAGCCATTTGCGTTTTGGCAGCAAATATGCAGGGAGCTGTACACAGCTGCCTTTATGTACTTTTTCCATTGTGATCATTTTTTTCTTCTCTATTCCATTTTTTACCTCTGTGTTTATTATTTAATTTTATCTTGTATTATTTATGAAAAAGACAAGTCTTATCTAGAATAAATAGGGAAACATTCTTTAAAAGTTATGGAAGTTGTGGTGTGTAAACACTAAGGAATCAGTAAATACTCTTGAACATGGGAGTTACAGTAGTTATGTGGTTGAAGTAGACCTTGCCATATAGTCAATTCATATGGCTGAGATAGACTGATTATAGGAATACCAGTTATGAAGTGACTGCAGTCCCGTAAATAGTGGGTGATGAACAAATGAAGAATAAGGAAGAACTGAAAGAGACCACACCAAGGAAGAATCTACCATGCTTGGTGACAATACATTAGGTATACAGAAAACTGGATTATATGAGCTATCACAACTTGGTCAGTGTATTTAACCCCTTAAAACCTGTTATTTCTTCACCTGCAGAATGGGAGCAACAATAGTCACTTCATAGGGTTTTCCTGAGGATTAAATCAGATAATATATGTAAGCTGCTTAGCATAGTGGTTTTCATGTAGTAAATGTTAAATAAATGTTAATTATTATTTGAATATAGATAAAGGGAAAGTAATGAGTGAAGGATAGCTTCTAGGATTTGAGCCAGGGTGACTGAGGAAATGGTGGTGTCACTGACAAAATTAGTTACTCTGGGAAAGAGAAAATCAGTATCATATTGAGATATAGTTAACATACCCCTAGACGCTATGGGCATAAATTTTAAAATAAAATAAAAGGGAGACATTTCATAATACCTCCTGTGTCATAACCATTTCCAACCATTTCCCGCAGGATCTCCACCCATTTCATCTGAACATCACTCTTAGACATGCTTCCCATTTGCCTTGATTTAACAGTTACATAAAGTCCATTTCCATTGGCATCAGCCCACTTAGGTGCATCTGCCCTATTTATTTACATGCTGCTTACTTCCCTTCCCAGGTTATTAATGAAAATGTTAACTAAACCCATCCCCTATGGCTTAACACCAGACACCTTTTCCCAAAAGGGGGTATGAGTAATTTATCATGGACCTTTTATTTTTCTCCTCTCAAGTCAGTTTCTAGAATCACAATTGGCTTTTTAAACAAAACAATTGGAACTAATTCACAGAGTACATTATAATCACATCTGCCACATCTATAAATGGCAATTGATATGCAGTAGCTAGCTGTAAAGCCCCAAATTAGAAAGACCAAGAAGGCATAAGATGGTTAAAAAGGAAGTTACGGGGGGGAAAGTCTGGAATATTCTATACTTTTCAAATGGAATAATGTCTGAATCATTCACTTAATCCCCAAACAAACCAATTAAAGTTTTTACCTCATGACATATTGTAGGTCTGTATTTTCACATATTGAATATCTTATTTCCTTTGTTTTTAGTTTCATGACATTTTTTGTTAAATGTTTTTATTTTTCTTACTTCCAATAGTTTGCGCAAGTTAAAGATATTTGCTTAAACTAGAAATCATATATATATACACTACTATGACATATATACACTACTATGTATAAAATAGATAACTAATGAGAACCTACCCTATAGCACAGGGAACTCTACTCAGTGCTCTGTGGTGACCTGACTCGGAAGGAAATACAAAAGAGAGGGGATATATGTATACGTATAGCTGGTTCACTTCGCTGTACAGCAGAAACTAACACAACATTGTAAAGCAACTACACTCCAATAAAAATTAATTTAAAAATATATAGAAATCATCAAGTAACATCCAGGATTTGGGGATCAACGTACACTCTCCTCTAAAGAGAGTATATACAACCACAGAGGCATTTCCCAACCTGGGGAGGAAGAGCTGTCACACTCATAAAATATCGTAAGGGGAAAAAGATGTTTACAAAGAAAATGCACAGCGTCCACTTACAAGCTCACATTTTATTAGCTCTCACCTGCTCCTAGGGATAGTTGTGGCCCCACAATTTAACTTGAATAGCTAAGGTGAGAATAAATGGCCATTTTATTCCTCCTCTAGGCATGTGTATCCTCTGATGGGTACCTCAATGCCCATCCTCAATTTGGCCTGTCCAAATCTTGTCTTCTTCTCAGACTCACAGGGTTCCACAGCTTTAACTTGCTCACATTCACCACCGGAAGGTAGTAAAGTGTCAAGAATAGGCTTCCATATCTGAGCTCCATTGCTTACTGGCTCTCTGAGCCTCAACTTCCTCATCTGTAAAATGGAAGTAATGTCTGTCTACCTGGCAATAATGTTGAAGGGATTCAGTAAGTCAACTGGCATAAGGCATACCCCAAATTAATTGATAGGGAAAACCAAAGTAAAGAGGTTGGTTATCAGATCACACCAGGAATGGTCTAAAGAAAACAGAAGAGCCTTAACTTTTTTAAGTCATAAATTCTGATGTCCATTGTTTCAGAGTTTCAAGCGACCTGTCATAAGAAAGACTGCAATTTAGGCAGCAAGCAAAAGAGAACTGATAAAATTTTTAAATGAGTCATGGGTTCCATAACTGGTGCTATCGGCCTTCATGTTATTCTAATGAGCACCTAATGACTTTCTATAACTCAGCCAGCAAGAAAGAAAGACATGCCATACCTCACACCATCAAACCCAGGTTTTAAGGGTAAAATGAAAGCTTCAAATGAAACAAATATTTCTTTCCAGAACCATCAAACAGTCACTTGGTTCAGTGTCTTTTTCAGAGGAAGGCAATTGAGTTGAACTTCTTTTAGGACATTTTGCTGCAGAAAAAAGACATCTTTGGAATTTTATGCAATGAGCTCTATCAGTCAACTTGAGGAGGCATGGAGTTAGCAAAACAAGCTGTAAGAAACAACATATTTGAAATCAGGCTCAGCTCTGCATATATTCCCCTAAATCTTGGTCCCTCTCTCACTGTAGCCCCCCTCTCTTTCTGTGGGGCATCATCTGGGAGAGGCAGAATAATAAAAAGTTTATTAGTCTTTGTACTTCAAATGAATCTCACTTAAAGTTTCTGTGTCCCATCTGTTACATATTCAACATTTCCCTTAACTTCCCTTTAAGCAATTTTGATGTTATTGTATTGCAAAAGTGACCTTCCATGAACAGGAAGATAATACCTCTGAGTTAGTAATCACCTGTTAAATAACCTCTAAAACAGCCATGCAGACTTTACAGATTAGGAAAAGATATGCTCCCCCACCCCATTTAAATTGCCAATAATACACTGCAAGAGGCTCTGTTCCCAGGGAAAGAGGTATTACAAAGCTTTGACGCCTTTCTGACTACCCCAGGGTGAGAAATTACAATTTATCAACAGGGGAGGTTTAAGGGGCAATAAAAGTAGGCCCTTTTCCCTCCTTCTCATAGAATACACTACAGCAAAAATAAATCTGGGGAGGGGCAGGTCCTGCTGCCAGCAAAGATTTCTGACATTTGAAGAAAGAATTATCTTCACAGAGTTACAGAGTAGATCAAAAGCATAGTCTCAGTTCTAGCTCTAACAACATAAAAACCATTACAATAAATCATTTCTCCATGGAAGAATCTCTTGTATATATGAAGCTGTCAGAAGCCTCCCTTATATACATAAAGGGTACTACACTATACACCAAAAAGGAGTACTATAAAACTAACTCGAGAATGGGAAAGAAAAATGAACATCTACAACAGAGGTTGGGCAGTTCCTAAACAGCAAAGGTCAGGAAAAATTCCTGGAGTAGGACTTTGATTCATTTCTATTCTCTTCATGACTGAGTGTGTCCCAGTAACACCCATCAATAAACGTCCCTCAGTGTTTTATGAGCAGCTCACCTTTGCTGACTTCAGTTTCCATTAGTTTTTAAGACTGAATACTGACTTGTCACAGCTGCATACAATGGAGCCCTGAAGCCCTTTTTGTTTTGGTGCTGGAAGCTTATCTACTTATTTACTTTCAGTGGTCCACAGTTGCTCCAAGCACCTCCTTCCTGTTTGGCATATCCAATGTCTGTTCTGCTTGGGACACCACTTCATAAATCTGTAATTAAAGCAACTGCTGGAGAATGTGGCAACCCCAAGGTTGAGGTGCTTTTTGACATGGGTCATATCTCTGCTCTTTTTGCCAAATGATATTGAAATATTCATGTCAAATTAGCATAAGGCACATCCTGTTTTATGAGGAAATGTTGCAGAACAATATCCATAACTGATGCATAAAACACAAGTTTTCTATTTTTATACACAAGAACAGACTCACATATATCAAGGATTTACTACTTGAGGTTCCTCACGTCACTGAAATTTTCCCTGTGGTATCTAGAACACAGCAAACTTAAGTGTTCTGCGGTTTAAATAGTTCAGGTCTTACAATTTGTATACAATATTTCTTAAAAATCATTTTGTCACTATATAATTTGGTAAGATAGGGCATTTAAAAGGGGATGCTAAAGGAATCTTAATCTACAAGGTTTTTTCTTCCCTCAGTGTTCACCAGGGTGGAGGGTAGGGTCACACAGGTAGCAGAGTTATGCAAATTGCTCAAGGTTTAGATAGTATATTTGGGCTAAGTATATATCATGAATAGAAATGGTATGTGTGATATTGTGATTTATAAGAAGAAATATATATTTGGTCTTTGTCTGAGTTCCTGGCACAGAGCTCCTACAACTCTTGCGATTTCTTAATCATGAGAGCAGTAAAGGTGTCTGTTGTTAGGTTAATGAGGTGACCCTCAGCACAATTCTAAGGATGGAGGTTGAAGAGCCAACCTTGCGATTACAGGGTTGAAGTTTCAGCTCACCCCCCTGACCTCCTGGGAGGGGAGAAGGACTGAATCAATCACCAATGGCCAATGATTTAATCGACTGTGCCTTTGTAATGAAGCCTCCATTACAGAAAACAGAAAAACAGGGTTCAAAGAGCTTCCCGGTTGGTGAACCAGAACACAACCAAGTGCACTGGCCAACTGTATACATCCCTTTCCAACTCCAAGTTTGGCAGCTGTCAAGTTGGGAGCTTGAAATCAGCAGTGGTGAGAGTATTTACACCACAGAAATCATCAAATGCTACAAATCAGGGTTTCCCTCCTCCCTCTCTCCCCTCTCCCCTGCCCCAGCCAGTTGTTAAGCACTTAGCAACACACTACCAGTTGGAGGTGACTATGAATGATCTCATCCCGAGTCCCAGACTGGCGCTGCAGTGTACAGTTTGCATTTACCCTATAAGTATGGTGTCCTTGGCAAAACTCTACCACCAGGTCCCAGATCCAAATTAAGCTAAATTACACAGCCACGCTAGGAGCCATTACCTCAAGTCTGTTATATGTAGGGCAGCTATATACCCATTTCCCTGTTTATGTCTGTTTTCAGTCTGATTTAGAATTTATTCCAGAGTTTTCATCTTAGAACAAAAGTAGTATCCTTAATAGCTGTATTTTTTGAAAGTTGAAATGGGTACAATAGATTTCCACTTTGTGCTTCCAGCTTCTGCCATGGACCAGTCTAGTGTGTGAGACACATGTGCACTCTAGTTCTCACTCTAACAGGTGTGAAATCTGAATGACGATGTAATACAGAGATAAAACAAAAATTCATAAGCACTTTAACATTTGGTTAAATCTGAAAGCAGTGATATCTCATCTCCTTTTCTGACCCTTTCCAGACAATCCTGTTTCAGGGTTCCGGCAGCATGCCCACTGACAAAACAAGGTGTGCTCTGCCACTAGCAACCAGGAACTGGTACCTCCTTCTAGCCAAGGTGTCGGCGGCGGGGGGAGAAGCATCTCATGCTGCTGCTGGCAATGTCAGTGGATGGACAACTCCCACGACCTATGGGGAAGTCTGCAAGATGCACAAAGCTGCCAGGCCTTGAGAGGGAGGGTTCAATGGCCAATATGAGAAATTGTAGCTTAGATATATGAGAAATCGATGCAAAAAATGGAGTCTAAGCAGTCCTGATATAAAGCACATGAAGTCTTCTCAAAGGTTAGTAGTACTCTTAAGATTTGAAAAGTTGATTCAACAAATACAGCTACGTAAAGTATATTTACATACCACTAGGTAAGTCGTGACTTTTCAAAATCAAAAATTATTTAAATTAAGTTTCTCCATTTTGTTTCAAATATTCTTGTGCATATAAAAAATAAGTAATGGCTTATTGTGTTGGCTCCATTAGCAGAAGAAAAGCTTTGCACACAGTGACACTAGTTTTATATCCGAATTATCAGGGGCTTCAAATAGAAAATCAATCAACTTAGTTCCATAATGGTTCTCTTTTTTTCATCCAATTCATAGTATCAAAGTAAAGCTTCTTGAAATTTCTTCTGTTGAAAGTGAAACATCTGACATTTTTGCAAATATTACTATAAACTCAGCTCAAAAGTTCATTTGAGGAAAAAAAAGTATTTTGGCAGGGATGATGTAAGCACAAATTTTAGTGTAGCGTAGCATGGCAAAAACAATGTTTTTACTAAATTAAGAAACCTATGGATCAGAGATGTTCTTGGAATTAGTTATGTTGCACAAGTAATTCATAATTGCCTCCAAATAACCTATAGTTCTACCCATCAAAATAGAAGCTGTATTGCTTCTCTTTTATATACAAAGAGTAACTGAAGTACAAATTTTTGTGATTAAACTCATGTTGAATGAAAAAAAAATAAACTTCAGCATGGCAATATATATTTTTTGCTGCTCACCATCAACTGGATTTTAGAAAGCTTTGAGCTTTTAGAAAACCATTTTATAATTCAAATTATGTCTACTACAATGATACTGACCCTTTGTAAATAAGTCCTCTATATTTTGTACATATTTTGTCAAAATCAAAATATTTTAATAAAAAACCTTAAATATTGTACATCAATTATGCTTCAATAAAAAACTTAACAAACAGAGTGTTTACAAATTGCAACAAAGTAAGAGCTTGCAAATATGAAGACGTTAAAATGTTTTTCCTTCAAAGGTAAGGAAGAAATCTAGGAAAGCTCAAATGGAATTGATGATTTAATCTTAAAATTCTATTGTTGTCTTTTACAATACACCATCTTCATAAGTGAAGAATGCTTTGATGGCATATTTACTTCCAACTGGATAAATTTTTATTCTGCAACATATTGGAAAGAAATTGATAAGGTATATAGTTTTGCCCTGTTTAAATTTGATGAAACAACCAAAAGGATTACTGAAAGAACTTACTGATGAGGCTTTGGCCTTGTAAAAATATTTGTTAAATAAATGAGCTCTGAATGGAGATCCCCTCCAAAAATAAAAGTATTCACGCTGAATTTTTTACACATTTAAACACAAAAAATTGAAGGAAAAAAAAAGTGAGAATGTTTACCATTGAGCTGAATTTGCTCTAGTTTTACCAGGTGTCTCAGCACCTATAGAGCAATTATTTTATTTTATTGATGAAAAATATTACAGTCTATCAGGAAGAGCCCACTGAAGATAGCAACAATTTCAAATTTATTAATCATAAAGTGCAACTTTGAAGAATGTTGCCGGCAGTTTATGAAAAACTAAAATATAATAAGACCATATTGAAAAAAATACATTCTTCAGAAAGATTACAGTGACACAATATTAGAGATAGATAAAGCTAAGAAATGGATCAAGATACATGCCCATGTATCAGGAATAATTAGACTGCTTATAGTGTTTTTAAATATTCAGATATTTAATTAAGTATTTAATTAAAATTTTGCCTTATTATTCACATATACGTTATTTTTTAAATAGATTTTGAAAGTAGCCTTTGAATGATTCTATTCTATAGATTCACCAATAAAAACAATTCAATGATCAGTAAGTATTTTCAAAGAATATAATTTTAATGATTTTTAGCACATCTCTCACTCTTGAAAACCTCCCAGGCTTTATGATAAATTATATGGTCACTCTAACCATATCCCATCCTAGAAAAAAATAAAAGGAACTTCCTATTCTGGGACCAAGGGTAGAGCAATACAGAGCTCAGACACTAGCACCATTTCCATCTTTTCCTTTTGGTGCATGCTCATACTCAGAGGATTGATTCTTCTTTTAAGCATCCAGCATTCTGAGAGCTCAATGTGGTTGAGACTGTGATGGGCTAGGGTGAACTGGAAATAGGCTAAAAGTAAATTACCGAGGTTATCCATACCAACCACTCAGCAATAGCAGCAGGCAGATTTATTGTGTCAGTCCTCGTTAAAGGCTTACTTTTATTCTTTTATCACTTTATTTTCCTTGGTGAGAGACAAAACAACTGGCTGACCACAATGTTTTCCTTTCCAAATTCCTGTCCTTGCATCTTGTATGATTAAGTATGGTGAATGCTAAAGTAGCCAGGGGTTTTATTTACTCCATCGAATAACTGCTCAATTCAAGGACAAATAAAAGAGGGTAAATGAGCCGTGGTAATTTTCTGCTTTAATATTGCCAAAACAACCAGTGAAAGAATAAGTTCCTTTGAAAAGGTGGAAGTTCTGAGTTTCAGTTCAAAACTTGGGCAAGCTACAGAATTACAGATTATTTCTTGTTAACATTATGTTGAAATCCTAACTCCTGATACCTCAGAATGTGACCTTATTTGGAAATAGGGCCTTTGTAGATGTAATTACCTAGGTTATGAGGTCTTTCTAGAGTAGGGCGGACCCTTAATCCAATATGACTGGTGTCCTTAGAAGAAGAGGAAAATTTGGACACAGATACAGGTAGGGAGAAGGCCTTGTAAAGACAGAGGCAGAGACTGGAGTGATGCAGCTCCAAGCCATCCAAAGAAGCTAGGGCAGAAGCATGGACCAGATTCCCCTTCAGAGCCCTTAGAAGAAACCAACTCTGCTGACACTTTAATTTCAGACTTCTAGACCCGAAAGTTGTGAAACCATAAATGTCTGTTGTTTTAAGCCACTCAGTTTGGGGTGTCTTGTTCAGCATCCCTAGGAACAAATATACTATCTAATTTCTCTACACCTCAGTTCCCTCGTGTGTATAACGGGGGCACTAGTAAATATCCACTCTCAGGCTTATAGTGAAAATTAGTTAATGCTTGGGAAAAGCAGTCTGTGGACTACAGAGCACTAAACCCATGACTCAGATGCTTTTGAAGTTAGAGAGCAGTCTGCAATTCCCATCCTCTGAAATCTTTCGAGGAACATCCATAGCCCGCTGACCCAAAGAGGTCAATCAGATCTTCTCTCCTGGGAATTCAGCAGCTCTGGTCATTCTCTGCGGGGCACCTGACCTGAGCCACCCTTTCCCCTGTGCACTGAGAAAAGAGAAAGGTAGTCTGCAGAAAGAAAAGACAAAAGTAAAAGCAGAAGCCCCAGAGAGGCAGAGACATGAGGTCTCTCCGGAGGGAGAGGGAGAGGATGCCTGGAGGCCTTCTCATTCTCGCTTCACATCCCTTCCTCTGAGCTGTGAGTAGTTCATGCCTGACGCATTTCCTGTACTCCTCTGTTGCTCAGAAGAAGTCAGTATCGAGATAAAATATAAATACATACACTGACACTATAATGACGAAATGTAAGAGACAACGAGAGAGAGAGAGGGAGAGAGAGAGAGAGAGAGAGAGAGAGAGAGAGAGGCTAAAAGACTCATACTTACACTTTTTTTAAAAATAGTTTGATGTAAGTCGTACAAATTCTGGGCTCTATCCCAATGGAATACTACCAAAGCTATCATCATTGCACATAAGTGATATCATTCCTATTGATTTTGAAAACATAACTATATGACCTTTAGTCACAGTATTTAATTTTTTGAGATCTTAATTTCATCATCTATAAAATGGTTGAACAAACTTATATCAGTGGTCCATAAAATTGGGGAGTCTGGAGGCATAGGGGTCTTTAATATGTTCAGTGTTTGGAAATAAGTAGTAAAACTTTCTAATTTATTTGTCACCAACACTTACACGCTAACTAGAACATAAAGTTTCTTTGTGTTTAGCTACTTCTCAGTTTGGTAACAAGTTAGACTGGCAACTCTATGCCTTTGGTTAATTATTCTAATGAATTTCTGATAGATTGAAAGATTTCAAACCATAGAGTTCTCGGTAACAATGGTTACTTCTGATAAGGGAGAAGCCAGAAACCAAAGAAAGAGATTTCTAAGCTATCTTTTGGTTTAATATCCCAAGAGTCTTAAATTTCTAAAATTTGCAAGAAGAAGTCACTTTTTAGAAAAATAGAATAGGACCTAAGCCCTCAAATAGTGCAAAGATGGCAAAGATAAAGGAAGGGCCCAGATGCCTACAACTCAGTGCTGAGAAATGAAAGACTCACAACAATACAAGGTGATTATCACCAAGGAATTATACCCACTGAGAGCTTCTCAGAAGCAACACTCTCCCTCAATGAGTTTTGTATTCTCCTGGGTGCCTAGTGCAGTGTTAGGCACAAAATGTTGCTTAATGATCACTATAAAGTCAAAGGGAATTTTTACACGGAATGTAGGCTACTTGACTTACGTAACTTAATTCAGTGGTTGAAATTAGAACCTGTAGAGAACCAAGTGAATTTAATGAAATCGCATCTGGGCCTGTATCTCTGGTCACCACTCCTTTCAAAGGAAGAAAAGGGAG
Organism: Lagenorhynchus albirostris; assembly: GCF_949774975.1. Taxonomy (NCBI): domain Eukaryota; kingdom Metazoa; phylum Chordata; class Mammalia; order Artiodactyla; family Delphinidae; genus Lagenorhynchus; species Lagenorhynchus albirostris. Next base: position 17,297,090 of record NC_083110.1, on the reverse strand, counting down.
TAGATTTGGAGTAGATAGGAACACCATTCAGTTTGGAGTCACATTCACAAAGCTCCTGAATTTTAGACATTTGACAGTATCCTCAAATGAGATTAGACATAGTCACTAGATACTCTGACAGGATAAAGAAGACAGCTGCCTTGGATAATTAACAACTTGCATTTATAGGGAGGCTATGCATGTTTGGTGGCAGAAACATACGGAAAATCTCTGTAGTTTCTGCTTAATTTTGTCATGAACCTAAAACTGCTCTTAAAAATAAGGTCTATTAAAACAAACAAACAAAAAGAAGACAATCATCATACAACTTTATAGGCTTGTGTTTCTTTACTGGATTGCCTAATGAGTAATATCTTTATAAATACTGTAATTATCCTAGGAATAGTCAAAAGGGTTGAAAGCAATTATATATAAACACTTCTATTGCAATATCTGTGATTTCCTTAGTTGTTTCTTTTTTTTTTAGTATACCAGTATCCTAGGAAAATAGTGATGGCTCTGTGAGGAGCTTCTCAAAGTCAGGAGAATCATGAAATCAAATTTTCCCAGGCCAGAGATTTGTCCACTGTATGGGCCTAGAACTTAGCACACCTACACAAAGAACATACCAAAGGGGAACAATAGCTTTTTCTCTGAACCCCCAGGGGTTGGCACAGTGCAGGTCACATAGCCACTCTGAAAGTTAGACACATCCTCAGGTCCACAGCCTCCTTCTGAGAAAAGCAGCCACAGAGATAATTTCCGCAAAGGCTACCACCTGTCCTTCATGAGACCATTTCATGGCCAGGGCTGACTGGCCCAGGGGTCAGTCCTGCAAAGCCAGCAGAAGTCCACGGGGTAGCCCACAGGAGAACCTGACCAGAAGGGATGCTCTATACCAGACAGTGAGCAATTAAACCAATGAGATTCTCGGTGAGTTTGAATACTCCCAAAAGACTCTAGCAGATAAGATAAAAATCTCTATAGAAACTATGGAAGGATGAGCTTATTCAGGAATATGGCTGAATCTGAGGCAACAAGAATACGAGTGACTGTTAAACACTGCAGTGGGTTGAATTTTGTCATCTGAAAATTCATATGTTGAAATCCTAACTCTCAGAACCTTGGAATGTGACCTTGATTGGATATAGGGTCCTTACAGCGGCAATCAATTTAAAATCAGGTCATTAGTGTGGGTGTTACTCCAATATGACTGGTCTCCTCTTGAAAAGGGGAAAGTTGGAAACAGACACGTACACAGGGAGAAGGCCATGTGAAGATAATGGAAGAGAGTGGAGTGATGTGTCTACATGCCAAGGAATGCCAAAGATTGCCGGCAAAGTACCAGAAGCTGGGGGAGAGACATGGAACAGTCTCTCTCATGGTCCTCACAGGAAGCGACCCTGCCAATACTTTGATTTCAGACTCCTAGCCTGCAGAACTGTGAGATAATGAATTTCTATTGTGTAAGCCACCGGGTTTATGTACTTTGTTAAGGCAGCCCTAGCAAACTAACACAGACACCTAAGCTACCGTTAAACCAGAAACATCTGCTCTGCTCCTTGAGGCCAACTACTTGGCTCCTGAGCAGACTTTCCATCTTCTCTCTTGCTCATGTATCACCACAATAACCCCCATCACTGTGGGTAATCTGAGCTTTTCTGTTCCCTGAAACTTGAACGAATTTAGCTAACTTGGTGGGAGTTCAGCAATGTTTAGGAATGGGTAAATGAAGCAGTTGGAAGCGAAGAAGCTGCTGTTTGGGGATCTTCAAATTTGAGGATCAGGAAATTTGCAACAACTTTCAAGAGAGCTTCAGGGAGTGGCATCCAGCCAGCAACCTCAACCACTTGGCCCAGCTGGAGGATAGCAGGTGAAGTCGGGAAACCCACATCCTGACAAGCTTGCTGCTGGGGGGAGTGACCTGGTCTCCCAGACGCTGGTTGTTCTCATCCAAGCCACTCTCTCTAATAGAACAGCTCCTGAAGGAAATAACAGAGACTAATTTCTACTATTCAGGGTCTGCAGTGCAACAAATACTCAAGAAGCCAGCATTATCTCTGAGGGGAAGCCCTTTGGTTACCCAAAATAGTTGCTTTTAATTCTTTTAGCCTTAGCTCTTCTCCTAAATCTCCTCTCCTACAGCCTGGATTCACCGGATGCCTGGCATGAGGAAGGAACTGGCACATGTCCTGATTCAGCCATCTGTGCCTCCTCTCCCCACCGAAGTGAGAACACATTCAAAATAAATTATTTTGAAAGCACATTCTCTCCATTCAAGTTCCATTTCAAGATCTGACAATAGACAGCACCTCCAGGATTCTCTTTCCTGGCAGCAGCTGAATGGGAACGGCTGAACAATGTTCTCAATGCTTGCTCAGAAAGAAAGGAAGACTTGGGATGAAAACAGGTGAAAGCTCTTCCAAGCTTCGGAGAGAGACTGGGCCCAGTGCCGGCGCTGCCTTCTAGGTGGTTCAACTGCATTGCTCATTGGTTGCCGTGAATGGGGCGATTCCAACCCAGCCGTGGACAAGTGAACATGTGACTTTATTGCTGCTAACTCAGTGTTTAAATGGAACATTTTTACATTCAAGCCAGTTTTAATTTACTCTACCTTTTACACCTTTACGTTAAATAGGCTTTCCAGAGAAGCATAAGGGAAACCAATAATTTTTGGATACTTTCCTTCTGCTAGACAACATAATGGGCTCACAGTTTATCTCATTCTATCTTCACAAATTCCTATGAGGTTAAGACTTTTATCTTTATCTTAAAGAGGAGTAAACCAGCTCAGAAAGGTTAGATAGCTCAGCTAGGGTCACACAGGTAGACAGAAAGAGCAAGACTTTAACCTAAGCTTTTACTTTTAGACTCGCCCACAGATAGAGGGGCTTTTCAATATCAGAAAAGACAGGTTATTTGGATGCAGTAATTAAAACATCTCCTCTATTATTAATTCTTTACATTTCTGAAATCAATTAGTACCACTCGTCAGAGTGGTGAGGATCAATCATTTCTAGAGCAATCATATAATACTGATCCCTAATTAGCATAAACCCCATATAGACTTGTAGCCAACAAACAACATTTTAGACTAAAGCCTAGGCTAAAAGGACTTCTCTATAATTTCTAAATAATAGTTACAAATTTTGTATTGTTTAATTGAGATGATTAATTACAAAAATAAAATATAAATTTAGTACGGCTTTTAAATTAATCACATTTCATTAAACACAATTAGGTCTACAAACATTCAAAAAATTAGTAGCACTTACATACAAAGACACATTACTTATTCCATCTACACACAAGGATTGGTTCATACCTAGATTCAAGATGCCTTAGAAAAACTCCTTAGCCTCTCCGAGGGACCTCAGCCACTAGGTTAGGAAGCTGCGATCCAGACAAGCCCCCCAGATGGAGAGAGATAAGCCCAAAAGGACAAAATTATGTGCCCAAGGTCAAACAGTAACATAGACAAGACTAAAATCTAAATTCTCCTACTTGCATTTCAGTGCTTTTTTTCAACTTTGAAAACAGCCCACTCAGTCAATTATTCACCCTCAGTGCTTTTTCTAAAGCATTAACAGTAAGGAGAACAAATGGAGGTATGCAAAAATATAAGTTTATTTTTCTAAAACTGAACATAATGTCTATCTTGAATCCTCATTCCATCAGGGATAACAATGTCAGTTCTGAGTACACTCAGTCAATTTAGGATTTCCTTCTTCTCTAAGAGTTGTACTGGTGCAGGGTGGAGGGGTGGGGGAGACTACAAATGTCAAGGCTTTTGAGGTGTCTGTTTTGTGTCATCCATCCATATATGCCACCCCTGAGATGTAACTCACCCCCTTAGTCCCAAGATGTCATTACCCTTCCACGCTGCATCTACTAAGGCTGGCATCTGTATTGCCACCAGGCCCCTTCATGCTGCCCATGCGGAATTCCAGTCCTACTTCCCTTTTCCCAGCCCTGAAGACTCCAAGGGCCTGCTGGTTTTCCTGCAACTCTCCTATGTCTCTCTCTAGGTCAGGGCAAAAAAGATGACTGGGCTTTCATGCCTTTTCTTTCACTATTGCTCTGCCCTGGGTTCCAGAATTATATTTTGAAACTCAAGAGCAGGAAATTGCTTTTCTTTTCTTTTTCCTTGCATCATTCTTTCTGTGGCCTCTCTTCCTTAAAGTATAAGGAAGATATGTAACTGTGAAAATACACTGGTTAATACTTGAAGATATTGTCATGCGACATCTTTCTCTGTGGTAACTAAAGCAATTACAACTGCGTTAGTATCACTATTAAAATTTCTTCCATTTGAGACTCACCTCTTAAATTAATCACTCCCCATGACTGACATAATTTGTAACCAAAAAAAAAAGAAAGAAAGAAAAGAAAAGAAATCATGGAAGATCTCCAAGAGCAATGTATAAGCTCTGCAGTAAAAATGATTTCAAAATAGGTATCCCAGTTCCCCTCACTACAGAAGAGAATGAGACTCATATAGATGTAAACTAAGATCCAGGTCTGTAGTTAATTGTGAAAATGCACAGAATAATAAGTACTCTCCAATTTATTTAAGTTGCAACTTAAACTGCCTGGTTTAATTGGTCTCTAAAAGTTCTGGTCATCTAATATTCTTCCTTCTTGGGTCTGGCATGGCCTGAAATAGTCACCATCAATGGACTAGGTAATAAAAGCCAGTCATTGCTTCCAGAAGACCCCCAGCTAAATGAGATCAAATCCAAATGTCAGCAGACCTTTCTGGTCTCAGGATAAAAGCCAAGTCAAATAACCTCAATTACCCAAATTTTCTGTCCCGGTCTCTACTGCACTCAATGAAATTCTAATCCCCCTTGCCAAGCCCTCACCTCTACCCAAAAAAGAACCTCACAGGTGCTGCAATACCAATCAGCCTTACCCACCACAGTCACCAAGCACTGCCTGCTGTGATGATGAGGTCCCTCAGGAAAGAAAGCTCCCATGCACCAGCCTCCTACAAGTTCCAAAATTCTTGCCATTAATCTCCTTTTGGCTAGAGCACTGAATGTCACTGTATTTTAAACAAATGTATAATCTGAAAGTTATACTATTATACAAGTCATTACTAAGCTATGAAAGTCCCAGGTGGAATTAAGTTATCTAACTAGCTGCAGTAAAAAAGGAAACCCCTAAACAGAAGGGAAAGAGAGGTAGTGGATCATAAAAGGTAGCAAATTAGGAGCTACAGCAGCAGGCATGGTGGGAACACATAATTGGGAGAAAGCACAAAAGAGAGGTGCAATATTGAGAGGGAGTGGAGTGGAGAGAGAGATGAAGGGAAGATAACATAATATGGGAATTAAATGGTCAAAAAGAAACTTGGCCTAACTCTCTTAAAAGGAAAACAAAGTGACATAACTGGCTTTTCAGGTTAAGCCCAGAGTAAGCATCTCTCTCGAGAAAGGAAGAGAATGTTCCCCCTAAACTGAAATCTATCATCAGAATCATCAACTACAAAATGATAAGCAGTTTGGATAATGTAACAAATCTGTGTTCCTGCTAATTCATTTTATCCATAGCTAAGAAAGAAGCTCAAACCTTTAATGAAATGATAAAAAGATGATTGCAAAGGTACCTGAACCTAGACATAATATTTCAGGTGCGTTCATTCTGGTGCAATAAACAGCAGATCTTTTACTTTCCTTGATCTGAACACTGCACACTGATTGTCTTAGTCCGTTCAGGCTGTAATAACAAAATGCCATAGACTGGGTGGCTTATAAACAACAGAAATTGATTTGTCACAGTTCTGGAGCCTGAGAAGTCCAAGATAAAAGTGCCAGCACATTTGATGTCTGATGAGGGCACATTTCCTGGTTCATAGCTGGTGCCTTTTGCTGTGTCCTCACATGGTGGAGGGCCAAGGGAGCTCTCTGTAGTCTTTGTTATAAGGGCACTAACACCATTCATGAGGACTCCATCCTCAATATTTAATCACCCCCAAAGGCACCACCTCCAAATACGTCACATTGGGGATTTTCAACATATGAATTTTGGGGAGATACAAATATTCAGCTCATGGTAGTAGCCTAAGTTGGTATTTGCTCTCTAAAAAAAGCCTCAAGCCAGCATCTCATACTCAAGTTCTGGTCAACAAAACCCTCAAGACCTTTTCACACCAACTTTTATCTAGCTAGATATCTCCCATCCTGTAGTTAGGCAGTTTTATGTTTATCTGTTGGACTTTCCATTTGAATATAATTCAACATACTTGCTTCCACTAACTGCAACCCTGCCAGTTTTAGCTCATCATTTCCAACTTGAATTCTATCAGTTCTATATTTCTTAATCTTCCTACATTTGTGTCACCCTAAACTTCCTACATTTGTGTCACCCTACATTTGTGTCACCCTAAACCAATGATGTCTTTGAAGTTTACCTAAACAGGATAAAGCGGAGGACAGAGACCAGTGGCACAACACCAAGAACATCTTTTCAGGCTGAAAATAATCAAAATTAACAAGTTAATGATAGCCCTCCCTGCATTATCATCAACTATCCCCAGGGATGATGATGGTGAATATAAAAGTAATGATGATGATGATGGTAATGACTGACGATGATGATCCCTAACATTTATTGATCAGCATATGTGAAGCCCTGTGCCAACTGCTTTAAATGGAATATCTCGTTTAATTCCACAACAATCATATTAGGTAGTTTCAAATATTATACCCAGTTTACAGTTGAGGAAGTGGAAACAGTCGTAGAGGATTTATACCACTTGCCAAAGATTATACAGTTAGTAAGTGATGGAGCTGGAATTTTAAAAGCCAGGCCATCTGTCTCCAGAGCCCAATTCTTAACCACGCCATCCTGCCGTTCCCATGTGACACAAGGTTTTATTGGAGCCCTTCTAAAATCAAGATATAAAGGCTGAAGAGGTCAATGGTAGTAAGTAAAAAACAAATAATCTAGAAGAAAGGTCCTTACCCTCCAGTAATTTACAATCCTATTGGAAGGACAAGACTTAGAAAATAAACTAATTTAGAAAAAAAAAAAGTTTATTGTCTTGCTACAAAATGTGAATCAGAACTAAGCATTCCTTTCCAGCTCAATTCTCCAACTTTAAGGTTACAGACTAGAAATGTATTAACTCATACAGAAAAGGAAGAAGGATAAAATGAATAGGCCACACCCTGTGAGGATTCAGTGAAGGAGGCTTTCTGACTTCTAGACACCCTGACCCATGGGCTGCTATGCTCTGCGGAAGGATGAGAGGCATAACTGAAGTCCTTAGCATCCCTCTTACTGAATGTTCACACACTGCCTGGGGATGGAGCTTCTCTCAGAAAAGTCTTGCAGTGCCAGAGTTGTTGGGTTTTCCTCGACTAATATCTGAGGTACCAGTGACTGCAATGCCCAGCCAGTGAACCTTTAAAGACCCCCCCGATCAAGCAGAAAAAGATTCTCACTGAAGTCAGTGGCCTGAATTCTTCAAGTCAGATACAGTAACCCCAGAATTAAATTTCATCAAATTCAAAAATCTCATTACCAACCAGATTATCAGGTATTATCTCAATGCCCAAAGATAACAAGTTATTCATGGTCTATCATCCCAATTGTTTTCAGCAATTAAATGAGAGAAAGTAGCTTCAGAAAGATCCATCTCTATCTCTAATTATGTGACCTGGGGCAGTCAGCACCAGGCCAGCTCCAAACTACCGTGATGGTCACGTGAGATAATGAATGGGAAATTGTCTTGTAACCTGGAAGGTATATAAACAGAGTTATTACTCTCATTAGATGTTCAGGAACAGATTATTACCGATATTAGAAATAACCCCATACAGTATGCAAAGTGCTCTATAATCAAACCATGCACTTCATGGACCTCTGGGTTACCATCTCATTCCCACCTCACTTACACTCCCAACACTCCATATCCACATATCCCCCAGGGGACCCAGTGCTTTTTTATGCCTCTGTTCCTTTGTATTAGCAAAGACATGCTACTAAAGAAGCCAAATATTACTGTTAAAGAAATTTAATATTAAAACACACGGGAAACTTTTGGTTTTCATTCATTTCTCATTATCTGACTTTATCCCCTCTAGGCAGAATATCTTAATAACCAAACATTTGCATAATGCCTTTCTTTTTATATCCTTGATTCCAACCAACTGCTTTAGAATATTTCCCCATGCCTTTAACAGCATCGAATCCAATTAACTGATATGTTAATTTTTAGGTAACTTGGGATATTCAGAGCACTTTGCTGAACTATTATAAATCATAAACTAGCAAAGAGGGTAAGGTCTCTGGACAAGAAAACAGCTGATATTTTCTCCTGTTCCTTTCATTAGGAGAGTTATTACAGTAATGGGAGGAGTTGGATTGAGAAAATAATCATTTGGGGGTTTAGGAAATGTTTGTAAAACTCTCTGAATTAGGCTTAGCAGCTCTGTCTAACCTCCTTGGTCTGGTAGATGTCTTGTGTTTAATAAAATCTCCCAGTTCTTTGAGCCAGAGATCCTTGACCTCTTTTAATATATCCCAGATTCCAAAAAGTCATGACAATTTAAAAGGGCCCTGTACCAGCACATTCTGTCTCTACTGCCTGCAAAGCCTGCTACCCTCTTCTCTACCTGGGAACTCCCATTCTCCCTTGAAGAAGCACCTGAGCCATGGCACCTCTCCTGACACAGCATCATGCAGACAGAGCTCAGGCTTCAATGGCACCGCGACAATTAAAACATTTATCTATTACAGCGCTTATAAAATTGTAACTATTTGTATAAATGAATTTTCCATAAGAGTTTGGATGTTGTTTACTCATCTTTCAGCCCAAAGCTTCTAGCACAGTGCCTGGCAACTAACAGCTCAAAAAAATATATATTTGTTCACATGTTGGAAAGAATGGTTACTAGGCTCTTGAAAAAGGATTATCCTGAGGCATATCTCTTTGATTCCAAAGACCACACAGAGCGTGAAAATTTTTAAACGGAAGTCTCATTATTGTTTCAGTATGCCATGCCCTTTTCATGGTAAAATTCCCAGATGCCCTGAAGGCATGGAGAGATTCCCAAGCCCTATGTTTTATCACCTACCTGCATTTTCGTCTGCATATTGTGATGGCTTGGTGGAGATGAAATTGATGAGGAGAAAAAGAGGCAATTGACTGAGTAAAATTACCACTAAAAAGTAAGCCTTGAGGATACACTGCAGCACAGCTCTCTTATTCATTGTTAGAGTAAATTAATCATCTCAGGCTCTTTACAGGCTCCAGATATTGCCCTGAAACGGCCAGTTCTCCATTTTTGTCACTCATTGGTACATGGACCAATTGAGTTTCAGCCAAAAAAAAAAATTGTATATATGTAGGTGTATGTATATGCGCGCGAGCGCGCGCGCGCGTGTGTGTGTGTGTGTGTTTTCCAAGAGAATCCTTTTTCTACCTCCACCCACTGATGTGTATCTTTAGCACAGGAATAGTTAATAAATTATACTCATCAGATTTAAAAGCTGACAGGCTCACAAAGCCATTCACACACTGTAATTACTGGTTTGCCCTTCAATTGTCTTCCTAGACTGGGGGCTATTTGAAGGCAAAAATCAGTGGTGCTAATCTTTATATCCTTTCTGAACACTTTGCCCTGACATACTAAGCCCTTAGAAAATGTACCTAAATAAATTAGAATGTACCTATAGTCAATTCTAATAATAATCGCTAACTTTATTAACAGATATCTGTTCTGAGACGTAATTTCATTCAATTCTCACAACAATCCTCTGAAGTGGGTACTGTGATTGTCTCCATTTTAGAGGTGAAGAAACTGAGAGCTAAAAAAAGTTAAGTAACTGATCCAAAGCTACATAGCTATATAACAGAAATGGGACTAGACTTTACTCCAAAAAGTCTGTTGGCTTCTAAGCTCAGGCATGTAAAACCACTCTCCCATACTACCTGTATAAATCATCCCTAAAGAGATCCAACTCCATATTTTTGTCCCGGTGTTTAGAAACTATAAAAGCCAGGCTAAGCTAACTGCTGTAGCAAACAATAGCCATATTCCAATGGCTTTCATAGTATAGGTTTAATGTCTGAGGCTCTCGGAGAGGGCAGAGCCACAAGATGGAAAGAGCCTTGGAGTTCTCTGCCTGACCTCCTGCATCTGGCCTGCAGAAAGAGGAAGAGATTGGGGTCCATGCATCAGAAGTTGTGACCATTCAGACCAAGAAGTGATGGGCATCGCTTTCACTCACATCCTATTGCCTAGACTTCAGTCATATAACCACACCTATTTATAGGGCAGCTAGGAAATGTGCTCCAGCTGTAAGCCCACCTAAAAAAGAAGGAGGCAGATATTGGTAAGCACCAGTAGCCTCTAACTCAGAACACTAGGGGACTCAAGATTCAAGCCCAGGATCAGAGGACTTTAGAATCAAAGCAGTAGAGACTTTTCTCCTCAATTATCCTACAAACTTTCCATTTTCCATTCCTTCCTCTAAACCACTCTGACGCTTTAGCAATTGCAGCTTCTCCTACTTCCCTATTCCCATGTTACCTGAAAAATATATATATATTTAAATCTCTAAAATACAGGTGTGTATCAGTTGTATTTTAAGGAAAAAATATTCAAAACTTATTTGTCCTAAAGATATATGAGGACATGTCATTCCTATAACATAAAACTGCTTCCCTTCAGGAGGAGTTCATTGCCAGATAACTCTTAACAGTAAATTCTCTGAACACACTTGAAATTTTAAATGACACTGTAAACCTTTTATTTACAAAAATTGTATTCGCAATAAATTAGGATCATAGATTTGATAAGGCAGAGTTAATCTATAGTGTATTGAATGCCAAATACAAGTTATAGTTCATTCACTCATTCATTCAAGAAATATATACTAAACATCTAGTATATTTTGTTTCATCCTAAACCCAAGGGCCAAAGGCCTAGTCTCAATAGATACAATATAGTTATGTGTGACGGAAAGACGAGATGAGATTGCAGAAGACAACCTGGGGTCAAAAATTTGCACCTGTATTCCTTCCCAGAAACTGTCCTCAGAACTCAGCAGATCTGGAAGAATATGTTCAAGGTGCGTTAAGTTCTGTCTGTCAGACATGGACAGAGGGCCATCTGATATAATCACAGAGCTTCAGAACGATGAAACTAACTCAGAGAAACTGACCCATTCTCTAACTTTCCTGTAGTCTACAATTGCCCCACCAGATCTGACAACTGGTTCTTACTTCTCTAAGATCCCCAAGACCCGCGATCAAAATTCAAGTGCATCAAGACTGCTGACAGTGTCCTCTCTCTTTCCATGAGTTATAGGTTTCAGAGCCTGCAGAGTCTGACTGCCTGTGTTCAAATCCCAGCTTCTACCACTTACTTCCTCTTGTCACAGTTTTGAGACAATTGAGGAATTTGAGTATGGATTAGGTATTGCTAGATAATGTTAAAGAATTACTTATCATTTTGTTAGACATAAAGTAGCATGACACTTTTTTTTATGTCCTTACCCATTAGAGAAGAAATGTTGATATTTGGGATTTGCTTTAAAATATTCTAGTTTTTTTGAAATGGGGGAGGAAGGGAAAGCAGGTGAAACAAGACCGACAGCATGGTAGTAATTTTTCAAGCAGGTGACAGATACATTACACGTTACATGGTTGTTTCTACTAGTCTCTGTACCTTTGGGTAAGTTTGGAAATTCCCAAAATAAAAAATAATTTTAAAAAATTTTAGGGACTTCCCTGGTGGTCCAGTGGTTAAGACTCTGCATGCCCACTGCAGGGGGCACGGCTCTGATCCCTGGCCATGGAACTAAGGTCCAGCATACTGAGTGGCACAGACGAAAAAATAAAAACAAAAAAAAATTCAAGATTATCCACAATGACTTCATTCTTAAATTCACTCTATAAATCCCACTCTTTTCCATGTAAACCTAAGCTACTGAGGAGTACATCATTCTAGTGACTTCCAAACATTGCTGATCATCAGAATCATCTGGAAGTTTATATAAATTCTATAAATTCCTAGCCCATATTCCAGATCTATTGAATCAGAATCTCTTAGACTGAGGTCTTGGAATCATGATCTTAAAGCTATCTCCCAGTTAATTCTCATGATTATGCCCAGGGTTTAAGAAGCCCTGCATCTTTTACACTTGCCCAATGTTGTTTGAGTCTGCATTGGGTCCTGATACCCAGGACCTCACATACTTGACAATCACCCAGCTCTTCTAGGATAGATTGCTAGCTACCGTTTTTCCTCTAAGGCTTAATTCCAACCTTTTCAAAACTATTTTTCCCTTTACAAAAGTTTTATCTTGTAGCTGTTCCCTTGTAATTCCAAACCAGAGGGAAGCAGCACTCTCATTATCGTAATCACTTCATCAGTCTATATTTTAATGGAAGCATATGTTCAAGCCCTTTTCAAAAACCGAATTACAAAGTGGATTTTAGCACAAACAAGTTAGCACTACTTTAAAACCCATTTCCAGTCATTCTCACATCCTTAGCACAAATCCTTTACAACTTCAGAAGTCATTAAGGAGAAGCTGAAGGTTTTTTGATTGTCAGGAAGGGTTACTGAGATGGATTTGTTGAAGAGATGCTTTATACCATTTCACAATCCTGTCAAAGTTTTATGAGATTTCTAAACTGAAGATAAATACTTTATTTTTAACCATAACAATCTGAAGCTCTAAGAGGGAAAACGAGAAAGTCAAATTGTCCTAAACCTTTGTAAAGAAGATGGAATCGCACACATTCAAGTAGAACTGGCTGTGATTCAAATGAAGGACCTCTGAAATAAAGAGTAGCAGCCTCAACTAAAACATGACGATTACATATGTAGAAGGAGGTAACCTTCCCCACTTATTGCTTGATTTAATTTCCTTACTGAGTACAGCTCCATCACTTTCACTCTGTCAAAAAAAAAAATCCTTCTCTTATTAACTCCTTTAATATGATCACAAACCTTGACAAGCAAGCTACTTGAGAAAGTTTGTAAACTCTCCAAGCTGGAAAGAGCCATAGGGATTATCTAGTCCAAACTTCTCTTTGATACAAGAATCCTTTCTCTGGTGTCATTGACAAAGAGAAGCTCAACTAGATTCTGTCTCAAACTTTTCAAGGAAATAATAAAGACTGACGTTTAGAGAGCACTTTGCAGATAACAAAGCACCCTCAACCATCTTGCTTCATCTAAGTTATATTGTAGATGATGACATGGAGATTTTGAGAGATTAAATTACTTGCTATGATGACAGAGCTAACAAATGGCTGAGCGAAGACTTGAATTAAGTCTTTGGACTACAAATCTGTATTTCTTTTCCCTGCTGTCTCCCTGGCAAGGATCAAGCGAGGTTCTGTTCTTTGCAAGGCATTCCACTACTTTGTTGGACAGCTGTGACCATTTAAAAATTCTTAAAGAGGAAAATCTATCTCTCTATAACTTTTTAAATTTTAACAGAACATTAAATAGTGCTTACTACATGAAAGGCACTATTTGAAGAACTTTCCAAATAGTAACTCATTTAATTCTCATAACAATCATGTGAAATGGATACTGTTATTATCACCATTTTACAGGTAAGAAAACTAGAGCTACAAGTAAATGGCAGAGATGGTATCTAAGCCAAACTAAATTTGTCTGTTTCCAGAGTCCAGACCCCATCCTGTCTCTCACTTCTATCATGAGGACATCATTCTAGTCTTTGAATCAACACAGAAGAAAACAGCTTTTTTAGTTAAATGATAGCCATGAAAACACTTGAAGATAAGTGTCAAACTCCCTCCCCCAAACCTGTATCAGTCAGGGTTCTATCAGAGAAACTGAATGATATATAGAACAAGGCATTTATTACAAGCGGTTGACTTTCCACAACTGTGGGAACTAAATATTCTCTGTAATTCTCTTGTACTTAATGCCTGATGCTTGCAGAAGTATACTCAAGGGCTGAGATTTGATTAATAGTTTTTTTAAAAGGGCATTCATAAGTAAAACTGGCTTTAAAAAAAAGAAAAACTGCAAGTCCATGGCAGTGAAAAATATAATCACCACTAGTAGAGTTTGATGCCATTCCTCTGATTTGTGCTAAGGAGCCAGAAATCTACCCACTACTGCTTTTGAGCTATCAACATAGTACAAATATCAACACAGTGAAAAAGGAAAATAGCAGCTTAGTTTTATTATGAAAATAGTCTTGAACTTGCAGATTCCATGAAATGGATTCAGGCACCCAAGGGATTCATGGACAATACTTTAAGAACCCATGCTATCTAGTATATCAAGGAAGTTCTGGCATCTCAACTTAATTTAGAGTAGGCTACCCTGGGAACCACGTTCAAGTCAATCAACCAAGAACCACATACACATACATACACATACACACACACACACACACACACACACACACACACACGCATGCGCGTGCATACGTGCAATTTTTCTTAAGACTAAAAAGATCCCCATTGCCCACATTTACTTCAATTGAATTAGCACACAGAATCCCAATTTCAAAACAAAAGGAACTTCAAGCATAGCTCTAAGTTACCTATATTTCCCCAGTGTAGACACAAAGATGTTTTTAGGTGAAAGGGTATCACATCATGTAAAGGAAAAGTTATTATAAGATTAATAACCTCTATTCCTGTTAGAAGACAAAACCCTTCCACAGGTCCTTTGAGAAGTTTTTCCCAGTATCCTCACTATATTCTTGTTGGTTTCAGTCTATCATCTCACCTATCAAAACTATTTTTGTCTCCCAAGGCAACAGAAATAAAACCAAAAATAAACAAATGGGACCTAATCAAACTTACAAGCTTTTGCCAAGCAAAGGGAACCATAAACAAAATGAAAAGACAACCTACAGAATGAGAGAAAATATTTGCAAATGATGCGACCGACAAGGACTTACTTTCCAAAATATACAAACAGTTCATACAACTCAACAACAAAAAGACAAACAACCTTATCCAAAAATGGGCAGAAAACCTAAATAGATATTTCTCCAAAGAAGACATACAGATGGCCAACAGGCACATGAAAAGATGCTCAACATCACTAATTATTAGAGAAACGCAAATCAAATCTACAATGAGGTATCACCTCACACCAGTCAGAATGGCCATAATCAAAAAGTCTACAAAGGGCTTCCCTGGTGGTGCAGTGGTTCAGAGTCCGCCTGCCAATGCAGGGGACACGGGTTCGTGCCCCGGTCCGGGAAGATCTCACATGCCGCAGAGTGGCTGGGCCTGTGAGCCATGGCCGCTGAGCCTGTGCGTCCAGAGCCTGTGCTCCGCAACGGGAGAGGCCACAACAGTGAGAGGCCTGCATACCACACACACACAAAAAAAGTCTACAAATAACAAATGCTGTGGAGATTTGTTCTCCACAAAGGATGTGGAGAAAAGGGAACTCTCCTACACTACTGGCAGGAATGTAAATTGGTGCAGCCACTGTGGAAAACAGTACAGAGCTCCCTCAGAAAACTAAAAATAGAATTACCATATGATCCAGCAATCCCACCCCTGGGCATACATCTGGACAAAACTATAATTCAAAAGGATACGTGCACCCCTATGCTCATAGCAGCACTATTCACAATAGCCAAAACATGGAAAAAACCTAACTGTCCATCGACAGATGAATAAAGAAGATGTGATACATATATACAATGGGATACTACTCAGCCATAAAAAAAGAACAAAATAATGCCATTTTCAGCAACATGGATGCAACCAGAGATTATCATACTAAGTAAGTCAGAAAGAGAAAGACAAATACCACGTGATATCACTTATATGTGACACAAATGAACCTATCTGTGAAAAAGAAACAGAATCAGGTTTCTTTCATGTTCAACATAGAAAACAGACTGGTGGTTACAAAGGGGAAGGGGTTGGGGGAGAGATGGAGTGGGAGGTTGGGGTGAGCAGATGTAAGATTTTACATATAGAATGGATAAACAGCAAGGTCCTACTGTATAGCAGAGAGAACTATATTCAATATCCTAAGATAAACCATATGGAAAAGAATATTTAAAAAAAGAATGTATGTATATGTATAACTGAATCACTCTGCTGTACAGCAGTAATCACCACAACACTATAAATCAACTATCCTTCAATTTAAGAAAAATTAAAAATAAAGATGAGAAGATCAACCAAAAAAGAAAGACTATTTTTACTTTTGACTCTGCCATTCATGCTTTGCTACAGAAGATTCCTGGAAATCCTGACTTACAGACTGGGGGCACTTCTTAGGCATTCATGTGACAATCCTTTCTTTATCTGAGGAGAAAGGGTTTAATTAATTGTCACTTGTATTTTGAGATCATGGTACCCCAAAACCTTGACCATTTCACTCCAAAAACTAATTTAATCAAAGCACCAAGAAAAAAAATTAAAGCACAAAATGCCACCCAAAATATACCTCTCCTCTATCAGAGAAACTATGCATAGTTGCTACCATAATATTTCTATCAGTGATTATAGGAAACCCATCTCTCAATGTACCCAATAAAATCAGAAATTGGCTGTCATGAGTCAATCATTTATAAAAGAAGAGCTGCAATTATCTTTCTTCTTGGAAGCAGTGACCATGTTGTGACTATGGACATTGGCTACCGACAAACCTCTCTTCTCCTGCATCTTCTGAGGTAGAGGGAGAGAGAGCACAGTATTTACCACTGTCCAAAGTTTGAAAACAAAAGGAAAATACCTCACCAGCAGAGGACTAATAAACTGGTGTAATATCTCATTATTACTTAATAATATGCTAAGGAAAAAATGAACAGGTATTGATTGGAAAGATGTTTTAACTGACTTTGTCTTTTAAGAATCTGAAAAAAAGCTCTTTGCTCAGTGACTTATAAAATCACCAGTTATGTTATAAGGAGTCTCTTTCCATTTTTTCATGATTGACTGATGACAGCTTATAAGCATCACCCCTCCCTCTTCTCCTTCTGACTTACATCTTGGTAAACTGTTAAGAAAGCCCAGGTGTGCCAAAGGGGAAACTGAAACCATACAAATCCCTCCTCGGGCACAAGAAATCTCATGTTAGCCCCTTCCTCTCACCGCAATAAAAACTCTGAGCCAGCCTCCTTTCCTTACTCTTGCAAGCCATTCTGGACCTGTATGAGAGTCCTGCCCTACTCTCCCCACAGACCTCGATTATAATAGACCTAATTCCTGGAAACTATGGATGTGATGAGATATCACTCCTATGATTCTGTCACGTTATATGGCATAAAGAGAGAGAAGAGGAGAGGAGATTTTCTAGGTGGAGCTGATCTAATCACATGAGCTTTTAAAAGCAGAGAAATCTCTCTGGCCAGCGGCAGAAGAGAAGCCACAAGGGGAAGTCAGAGATTTGAAGCACAGGGGAGATTCGACACGCCCTTGATAGCTTCAGGATGAAGAAAGCCACATGAAAAGGAATGCAGGTGGCTTCTAGTAGCTGTGAGTGGCCCCCACCTGACAGCCAGCAAGGAAATGGGGACCTCAGACATACAACTGCAAGGAACTGCATTCTGCCAACAACCTGAATGAGTTTCCCTGAGCCCCCAGGGAAGAGTCCATTTTGGCCAACGTCTTGTGAGATCATGAGCTGAGAACACAGTCAAGCTGATCCAGATTTCTGATCTATAGAACTGCGAGCTAATAAGTGGGTATTGTTTTAAATAACTAAATTTGTGGTAATTAGTTATGCAGCAATAAAAATATATATAATGTGCTAAGAATTTAGAGAGAGCTTACCAAAATTGCAAAATAGAGGTTACCCCACTCTTTCAAAGAGGTTAAAATCTAACAGGCTTTCTTACATACTAAGAAAAACGGAGATGTAACAGGTGCTATAATGACAGGGCAAAAATCTGCTATAGGACAGTGACTCTCAACCAGGGGTGATTTTGTCCCCTGGGGAACATTGGCAATATTTGGAAACATTGTTGGTTGTCACAACTGGGGAGGTGTTGCTGACAACTAGTAGATGGAAGCCACAAACGCTGCTAAACACTCTGCAATGTAGAGGACAGAACCCTCTGTCCCCACCCCTCCACAACAACAAAGAATTATCTGGGGCAAAATGTCAGTAATGTCAAGGTTAAGAAACCCTGCTTTAATCCCACTACTGGGCATATACCCTGAAAAAACCATAATTCAAAAAGAGTCATGTACCAAAATATTCATTGCAGCTCTATTTACAATAGCCAGGACATGGAAGCAACCTAAGTGTTCATCATTGGATGAATGAATAAAGAAGATGTGGCACATATATACAATGGAATATTACTCAGCCATAAAAAGAAATGAAATTGAGATATTTGTAGTGAGGTGGATAGACGTAGAGTCTGTCATACAGAGTGAAGTAAGTCAGAGAGAGAAAAACAAATACCGTATACTAACATATATATATGGAATCTAAGAAAAAAAAAGTCATGAAGAACCTACGGGTAAGAAGGGAATAAAGATGCAAACGTACTAGAGAATGGACTTGAGGATATGGGGAGGGGGAAGGGTAAGCTGGGACAAAGTGAGAGAGTGGCGTGGACATATATACACTACCAAATGTAAAATAGATAGCTAGTGGGAAGCAGCCACATAGCACAGGGAGAACAGCTCGGTGCTTTGTGACCACCTAGAGGGGTGGGATAGGGAGGGTGGGAGCTAGGGAGACGCAAGAGGGAAGAGATATGGGAATATATGTATATGTATAACTGATTCACTTTGTTATAAAGCAGAAACTAACACACCATTGTAAAGCAATTATACTCCAATAAAGATGTTAAAAAAAAAAAAGAAAGAAAGAAACCCTGCTTTAGGAATAGAGAGGAGAAACTTAACTTCAGCTGAGGGATCTGGGCCAGCTTCTTAGAGGTAATGATATTTGAGCTGGACCATGAAAGGTAAGTAGGATTTTGACAGATAGGGATTCAGAGGGTAAGAAACTGCTCCTGGCATCCTGGCTTGGGCTTTACAGTAAAGTACACATAGGCAGAGAAGGCCATTTTATAGAATTGACAGGTAGTAAGTAGCCACATCCCCAGCCCCAGCCCCAGTCCCAAATCCTGACATGGTTTTCATTTCAGTTGATTCCAAGTGCTCCAACTTCCTAATGTGTCACTCAACAAAAACAAAATTAATTGGGGGAACTAACATGCATGACATGATGTTACAATTTATGAAGGAATATGTTCTTCACAATGAGACATGATTCATGACCTCACTGTGTTGACAATCTAATAGGAGAGACATATCTATTCACAAATAAGTACAGAAAATTTAATTTTATTGAAATAAATTTGTAGTACTCTGTACTACTCCTTACACCAATTACCTCAAGGAAATTCTCCAAGGGTACTTCAGCATGCATGAGATGTGCAGGTAAATTCCTGCATGCATTTTAATATAATTCATTAATCTGATATATTTCCCTCTCTTTAGATGCTCCATAGTCTGTCTTACAAGGTGGTCGGTCACAGGAACTCAGCGCTCTCCAAATTGAGATCATTCATGTGCTTACTGTTCACTGTGATAGCTTTCACTACCCACCAGGTTTATTATTAATTTTGCACACCCCTGGTAGTCAAGAACATAGACCTATTGTTAAGTCCAGACAGGAGGAAAAATAAAAAATATTAAAACCCAGTCTCATCTTTGGAACTGAATGTTTGTCAAAGCCATTGCTGGGGGAGAAATGAATCTGTTGCTAACAACATTTTCATTCTGGATAGCCCTAAACATGAGCAGCTGGGCTGAGATTGCCTTTTCAGAGTTCATGAGGGACTTTTATAGCTGTCACAACTAAGCAAGTCTTAAAAACCATTTCTCGAAGCCAGACTTATTTGAGGCAAGCATCTGGTGACAAATGGTGAAAGAATAACAAAACCCTCTGTACTCTGGGTTTCTTGACCTTCATGTTTATTAATGTTCAGCTTCTCACCACCACCCAACCTCAAAACCATACCACTGGGCTCTACTTAATGCACACTGCTGGAAACAAATAACATAGAAGACAGTCTATGCTTCTCTGCCTGACAAAAATCAACCCTTAGAAAGTTAACATGTCAACTAACAAAGGAATGCAAAGAGCAGATCTGCTCAACTCTCAGTTGGACGGTGGGTACTTTTTAATTGAACCAAAACTCAAGCACTCTTCATTAAATCCCTTTATAATTAATTCTCTGGCAGCCAAGTAAATTATTTTCATAAATTTAAAAGAGTTCAGAACTTCCTTCACAGACAATCAAGATTCCTTTCTTAACCCCAATTTGCTCTCCAGAGCTGCCTAGAGAGAAAACCAAATGCTTCACAGAGCCTGAGAAAACTCTCCCTTTTGTGGCCTGGATAGAACTGGCCAGTCCATGATTCAATATATCATTTCAGTGATTAACTTCCCTTTTATAGGAGTAGCAAAAAGGAACTGACCTAGTGCCGAGAGGAGGAGGCAAAAAGAACAAGAATGGGACATTCCTTTGAAATCTGCCTTATTTATACAGAATTCTAAGACCTCTATTCATTATATACGATCTATTCACTTCAGAAACAATTCTCAATGTTCTCCAGATTAACTTCAAGATGGTGGAGGAGTAAGACGTGGAGATCACGTCTCCCCACAAATACCTCGGAAATACACCTACATGTGGAACAGCTCCTACAGAACACCTACTGAACGCTGGCAGAAGACCTCAGATTTCCCAAAAGGCAAGAAACTCCCCACGTACCTCGGTAGGGCAAAAGAAAAAAGAAAAAAACGGAGACAAAAGAATAGGGATCGGACCTGCACCAGTGGAAGGGAGCTGTGCAGGAGGAAAGGTTTCCACACACTAGGAAGGCCCTTCGTGGGCGGAGACTGTGGGTGGTGGAGCGGGGAAGCTTTGGAGCCACAGAGGAGAGCGCAGCAACAGGGGTGCGGAGGGAAAAGCGGAGAGATTTCCACACAGAGGATCACTGCCGACCAGCACTCACCAACCTGAGAGGCTTGTCGGCTCACCCTTCGGGACAGGTAGCCGGGAGGGAGTCCAGGAAAAAGTTTGGAACTGCCTAAGAGGCAAGAGACCATTGTTTCAGGGTGTGCGAGCAGAGGGGATTCAGAGCACCGTCTAAACGAGCTCCAGAGAGGGGCGCGAGCCGCGGCTATCAGCGCGAACCCCAGAGATGGGCATGAAACGTTAAGGCTGCTACTGAAGCCACCAAGAATCCTGTGTGCAAGCACAGGTCACTATTCACACCTCCCCTCCCGGAAGCCTGTGCAGCCCACCACCGCCAGGGTCCCATGATCCAGGGACAACTTCCCCAGGAGAACACATGGTACACCTCAGGCTGTTGCAACATCACGCCAGCCTCTGCCGTCACAGGCTCACCCCGCATTCCGTACCCCTCCCTCCCCCCGGCCTGAGTGAGCCAGAGCCCCCGAATCAGCCACTACTTTAGCCCCCTCCTGTCTTAGTGGGAACAGATGCCCTCAGGCGACCTACATGCAGAGGTGGGGCCAAATCCAAAGCTGAACCCCAGGAGCTGTGCAAAGAAGAGAAACTGAAATTTTTCCCAGCAGCCTCAGGAGCAGTGGAGTAAATCTCCACAAGCAACTTGATGTACCCTGCATCTGTGGAATACCTGAATAGACAATGAATCATTCCAAAATTCAGGCGGTGGACTTTGGGAGCAACTGTAGACTTGGGGTCTGCTTTCTGCATCTAATTTGTTTCTGATTTTATCTTTATCTAGTTTAGAATTTAGAGCTTATTATCATTGGTAGATTTGTTTATTGATTTGGTTGCTCTCTCCCTATAGATTTTTTTCTTCGTTTTTCTCTTTTTGTGAGTGTGTATGTATATGCTTCTTTCCGTGATTTTGTCTATATAGCTCTGCTTTCACCATTTGTCCTAGGGTTCTGTCTCTCCATTTTTTGTTTGTTTTGTTTTTTAGTATAGTTTTTAGCACTTGTTATTGGTGGATTTGTTTTTTGGTTTGGCTGCTCTCTTCCTTTCTTTTTATTACCTTTTAATTTTTTTATTTTAATAACTTTATTTTATTTTACTCTTTCTTTCTTTCTTTTTTTCTCCCTTTTCTTCTGAGCCATGTAGCTGACAGGGTCTTGTTGCTCTAGCCAGGTGTCAGGCCTGTGCCTCTGAGGTGGGAGAGCCGAGTTCAAGACATTGGTCCACCAGAAACCTCCCGGCTCCACATAATATCAAACGGCAAAAGCTCTCCCAGAGATCTCCATCTCAACACTAAAACCAACCTCCACTCAACAACCAGCAAGCTACAGTGCTGGACACCCTATGCCAAACAACTAGCAAGACAGGAACACAACCCCACCCATTAGCAGAGAAGCTGCCTAAAATCACAAGGTAACAGACACCCCAAAACATACCACTGGTCACAGTCCTGCCCACCAGAAAGACAATATCCAGTCTCATCCACCAGAACACAGGCACCAGTCCCCTCCACCACGAAGCCTACACAACGCACTGAACCAACCATAGCCACTGGGGGCAGACACCAAAAACAACAGGAACTACAAACCTGCAGCCTGCAAAAAGAAGACCCCAAACACAGTAAGTTAAGCAAAATGAAAAGACAGCGAAACGCACAGCAGATGAATGATCAAGGTAAAAACCCACCAGACCAAACAAGTGAAGAGGAAATAGGCAGTGTACCTGAAAAAGAATTCAGTGTAATGATAGGAAAGATGATCCAAAATCTTGGAAACAGAATGGATAAAATACAAGAAACGTATAACAAGGACCTAGAAGAACTAAAGGGCAAACAAACAATGATAAACAACACAATAAAAGAAATTAAAGATTCTCTAGAAGGAATCAACAGCAGAATAACTAAGGCAGAAGAACGGATAAGTGACCTGGAAGATAAAATAGTGGAAATAGCTACCACAGAGCAGAATAACGAAAAAAGAATGAAAAGAATTGAGGACAGTCTCAGAGACCTCTGGGACAACATTACATGCACCAACATTCGAATTCTAGGGGTCCCAGAAGAAGAAGAGAAAAAGAAACGGACTGAGAAAATATTTGAAGAGATTATAGTTGAAAACTTCCCTAATATGGGAAAGAAAGTACTCATGTCCAGGAAATGCAGAGAGTCCCATACAGGATAAATCCAAGAAGACACACGCCAAGACACATATTAATCAAACTACCAAAAATTAAATACAAGAAAAAATATTAAAAGCAGCAAGGGAGAAACAATAAATAACATAGAAGGGAATCCCCATAAGGTTAACAGCTGATCTTTCAGCAGAAACTCTGCAAGCCAGAAGGGAGTGGCAGGACATATTTAAAGTGATGAAAGGGAAAAACCAACAACCAAGATTACCCAGCAAGGATCTCATTCAGATTTGATGGAGAAATTAAAATCTTTACAGACAAGAAAAAGCTAAGAGAATTCAGCACCACCGAACGGGCTTTACAACAAATGCTAAAGGAACTTCTCTAGGCAGGAAACACAGGAGAAGGAAAAGACCTACAATAACAAACCCAAAACAGTTAAGAAAATGGTAATAGGAGCATACATATCGATAACTACCTTAAAGGTAAATGTATTAAATGCTCCAACTAAAAGGCATAGACTGGCTGAACAGATATGAAAACAAGACCCGTATATCTGCTGTCTACAAGAGACCCACTTCAGACCTAGGAACACATACAGACTGAAAGTGAGGAGATGAAAACAGATATTCCATGCAAATGGAAACCAAAAGAAAGCTGGAGTAGCAAGTCTCATGTCAGACAAAATAGACTTTAAAATAAAGACTATTACAAGAGACAAAGAAGGACACTATATAATGATCAAGGGATAGATCCAAGAAGAAGATATAACAATTGTAAATATTTATGTACCCAACATATGAGCACCTCAATACATAAGGCAAATGCTAACAGCCATAAAAGGGGAAATCAACAGTAACACATTCATAGTAGGGGACTTTAACACCCCACTTTCACCAATGGACAGATCATCCAAAATGAAAATAAATAAGGAAACACAAGCTTTAAATGATACATTAAACAAGATGGACTTAATTGATATTTATAAGACATTCCATCCCAAAACAACCAAATACACTTATTCTCAAGTGCTCATGGAACACTCTCCAGGATAGATCATACCTTGGGTCACAAATCAAGCCTTGGTAAATTTAAGAAAATTGAAATTGTATCAAGTATCTTTTCTGACCACAACGCTATCAGACTAGATATCAATTACAGGAAAAAAACCTGTAAAAAATACAAACACATGGAGGCTAAACAATACACTACTAAATAACCAAGAGATCACTGAAGAAATCAAGGAGGAAATCAAAAATTAGCTAGAAACAAATGACAGTGAAAACATGATGACCCAAAACCTATGGGATGCAGCAAAAGCAGTTCTAAGAGGGAAGTTTATAGGAATACAATCCTACCTCAATAAACAAGAAACATCTCAAATAAACCACCTAACCTTATATTAGAGAAAGAAGAACAAAAAAACCCCAAAGTTAGCAGAAGGAAAGAAATCATAAAGATCAGATCAGAAATAAATGAAAAAGAAATGAAGGAAACAATAGCAAAGATCAATAAAACTAAATGCTGATTCTTTGAGAAGATAAACAAAATGATAAACCACTAGCCAGACTCATCAAGAAAAAAAGCGAGAAGACTCAAATCAATAGAATTAGAAATGAAAAAGGAGAAGTAACAACTGACACTGCAGAAATACAAAGGATTAATGAGAGGTTACTACAAGCAACTCTATGCCAATAAAATGGACAACCTGGAAGAAATGGACACATTCTTAAAAAAGCACAACCTTCCAAGACTTAACCAGGAAGAAACAGAAAATATAAACAGAGCAATCACAAGTAACGAAATTGAGACTGTGATTAAAAATCTTCCAACAAACAAAAGCCCAGGACCAGATGGCTTCACAGGCGAATTCTCTCAAACATTTAGAGAAGAGCTAACACCTATCCTTCTCAAACTCTTCCAAAATACAGCAGAGGGAAAAACACTCCCAAACTCATTCTATGAGGCCACCATCACCCTGACACCAAAACCAGACAAAGATGTCACAAAGAAAGAAAACTACAGGCCAATATCACTGAAGAACATACATGCAAAAATCCTCAACAAAATACTAGCAAACAGAATCCAACAACACATTAAAAGGATCATACACCATGATCAAGTGGGGTTTATCCCAGGAATGCAAGGATTCTTCAATATACACAAAGCAATCAATGTGATACACCATATTAAGAAATTGAAGGAGGAAAACCATATCATCTCAATAGATGCAAAAAAAGCTTTCAACAACATTCAACACACATTTATGAAAAAAACCCTCCAGAAAGTAGGCATAGAGTGAACTTACCTCAACATGATAAAGGCCATATATGACAACCCACAGGCAATGTCATTCTCAATGGTGAAAAACTGAAACCATTTCCTCTAAGATCAGGAACAAGACAAGGGTGCCCACTCTCACCACTATTATTCAACATAGTTTTGGAAGTTTTAGTCATGGCAACAAGAGAAGAAAAAAAATAAAAGGAATCCAAATTGGAAAAGAAGAAGTAAAACTGTCACTGTTTGCAGATAACATGATAATATACACAGAAGATCCTAAAGATGCCACCAGAAAAGTACGAGAGCTAATCAATGAATTTGGTGAAGTAGCAGGGTACAAAATTAATGCACAGAAATTTCTAGCTTTCCTATAAAGTAACAACGAAAACTCAGAAGGAGAAATCAAGGAAATACTCCCATTTACCACTGCAACAAAAAGAATAAAATACCTAAGAATAGACCTACCGAGGGAGGCAAAAGACCTGTATGCAGAAAACTATCAGACACTGATGAAAGAAATCAAAGATGATACAAACAGATGGAAAGAGATACCATGTTCTTAGACTGGAAGAATCGACATTGGGAAAATGACTCTATTACCCAAAGCAATCTACAGATTCAATGCCATCCCTATCAAACTACCAATGGCATTTTTCACCAAAATAGAACAAAATATTTCACAATTTGTATGGAAACACGAAAAACCCTGAATAGCCAAAGCAATCTTGAGAATGAAAAACAGAGCTGGAGGAATCAGGCTCCCTGACTTCAGACTATACTACAAAGCTACAGTCATCAAGCCAGTATGGTACTGGCACAAAAACAGAAATACAGATCAGTGGAACAGGATAGAAAGCCCAGAGATAAACCCATGCACCTATGGTCACCTTATTTTTGATAAAGGAGGCAAGAAAATGAAGAAAAGACAGCCCCTCAATAAGTGGTGCTGGGAAAACTGGACAGCTACATGGAAAAGAATGAAATTAGAACACTCCCTAACACCATACACAAAAATAAACTCAAAATGCATTAAAGACCTAAATGTAAGGCCACACACTTTAAAACTCTTAGAGGAAAACATAGGAAGAACACTCTATGACATAAGTCACAGCAAGATCCTTTTTGACCCATCTCCTAGAAAAATGGAAATAAAAACAAAAATAGACAAATGGGATGTAATGAAACTTAAAAGCTTTTGCACAGCAAAGGAAACCATAAACAAGACCAAAAGACAACCCTCAGAACAGGAGAAAATATTTGCAAATGAAGCAACTGACAAAGGATTAACCTCCAAAATTTACAAGCAGCTCATGCAGCTCAATATCAACAAAATAAACAACCCAATCCAAAACTGGGCAGAAGACCTAAATAGACATTTCTCCAAAGAAGATATACAGATTGCCAACAAACACATGAAAGGATGCTAAACATCACTAATCATGTGAGAAATGCAAATCAAAACTACAATGACGTACCACCTCACACCCGTCAGAATGGCCACCATCAAAAAATCTACAAACAGTAAATGCTGGAGAGGGTGCGGAGAAAGGGAACCCTCTTGCACTGTTGGTGGGAATGGAAATTGATACAGCCACTATGGAGAACAGTATGGAGGTTGCTTAAAAAACTAAAAATAGAACTACCATATGACCCAGCAATCCCACTACTGGGCATGTACCCTGAGAAAACCATAATTCAAAAAGAGTCATGTACTACAATGTTCATTGCAGCTCTTTTTACAACAGCCAGGACATGGAAGCAACCTAAGTGTCCATCAACATCAACAAATGAAGGGATAAAGAAGATGTGGCACATATATACAATGGAATATTACTCAGCCATAAAAAGGAACAAAATTGAGTTATTTGTAGTAAGATGGATGGACCTAGAGTCTGTCATACAGAGTGAAGTAAGTCAGAAAGAGAAAAACAAATACCATATGCTAACACATATATATGGAATCCAAAAAAAAAATGGTTCTGAAGAACCTAGGGGCAGGACAGGAATAAAGACACAGAGGTAGAGAATGGACTTGAGTACACAGGGAGGGGGAAGGGTAAGCTGGAACAAAGTGAGAGGCTGGCATGGACATATATACACTACCAAATGTAAAATAGATAGCTAGTGGGAAGCAGCCGCATAGCACAGGGAGATAAGCTCGGTG
This sequence comes from Lagenorhynchus albirostris, assembly GCF_949774975.1. NCBI lineage: Eukaryota > Metazoa > Chordata > Mammalia > Artiodactyla > Delphinidae > Lagenorhynchus > Lagenorhynchus albirostris. Next base: position 17,269,591 of record NC_083110.1, on the reverse strand, counting down.
TTCAGTGACCACCTAGAGGGGTAGGAAAGGGAAGGTAAGAGGGAGATGCAAGAGGCAGGAGATATGGGAACATATGTATAGCTGATTCACTTTGTTATAAAGCAGAAACTAACACACCATTGTAAAGCAATTATACCACAGTAAAAATGTTAAAAAAAAAAAAGGGAAGGATTACAGTTTATCACTATCCTTCATAATACACCCAAAGTACAGAAACACTCAGGTCTTAAACTAAGCTTATTTATTAAGGATGTAGAGGAAAGGAAGGAAGTTGTGGCACTGTCTATCCATCCAATGGAGGACTCTTTGCCCCAAGACAATATCATCTTATGGACTGTGCTGAGGTAGCTATAACTAGCAACTGATGCAATATTAGAGAGCCCTCTTGACCCCTGACTTTACCCCTACTGCGCTCCTCAGTAGCACCTACACAAAAGAAGCCAAAAAAGCAGAATGCATGTCCTTTGATTCTCACATGTACCTCAGACTGTAGCCTTTTCTCTGACACTTTTGTCGTTAAAAGCAGAGTTCTGCCCTTCACTCATCCGTCTGCTATGTGAAACCACTACCCCCTCTTTCCTCCTCAACACACAAAGACACACACACTCTCTCTCAGGTAACTACATAAGAAACAGGGAAATATTCCTTATTGTTTCAACTACTTTGTCTTATGTAGTATTTTTTAAAAGTAACTTTTTTAAGTAGGAGGGAAAAGGAAAGGGGAGGGGGAAGAGGAGGAAGAGAAGACAAAAGGAGAAGAGGAAGAGGAGGAGAAAAAGGAGACAGCATCGCTGATAAGATTTTCTCCAAACAGTCTTTGAGACCTTGGCCTTGAGGGTGAGATCTATTGGAGGCTCTACCCCAGCCGCTCTGTACGATGGGCTGCCACTCAGTGGTGTTACCATTTTTCCTCTCTGCCCTTAGAGGTCTGAGCCTCTCTGGAGGCTGCATTCTCCCCACAGCGTCAGCATAAGCTATGGGAAAGATTGCCCCCCTTTGGCTGATGGGTCTCTCTTCCTGAAGTAGGAATTCAGGGTAGTGACACTTTCTTTGTAACAGCTCCAGGGCAATGACAGATCCCGAGAGAACAGTGTTTGCCCAGTGCCTATAGACTCCTGTATAGGTTTTGAACAAAAGTCCAATTCACTAATTAAGTTCCTCTGTTGTAACAGAGAGTTTTGCCTGAGGCCTGTTAGGAACAAAAGCTTGTAACTTAGCATTTTTATTGGAAAGTTTTATTGTTCCTTCTTCCACATCCCATCACTAAAACCCAGAAAACAGAGAGAAGGAGAGGAAAGAGAAAACAGATGAAGAGAGCTGGAGAAAGGAAACATTCCCTGTGTCAGCAGAGTATGTGGGTCCAGCACTGGACCAGGTCAGCAGAAGAGAGGACAGTATGGGGCTCAGGCCATCCCTCACCTCCACCGTGAGGGTTCCTGCTGACCCATCTGTGCCATGGGACCCCAAGCCATTTTTCCTGCATTCTAGGCCCCCTACCTGTACAGATGATTCTCACCTAGAACTGCAGGGTTAATTTAACTTGTACAAAGTGCTTAGAACAATGGTCAGCACACACCAATACCAAATGTAGACCTCTTGTTGTTTTGCAAAGAGTTTCGTTGATTTATATTATTTGTCCCTTTTAAAATTGAGGATTTCACATAAAAATGAGGGTTGCTCACTTTAAAAAATAATTTCTACATGTTAGCTATTGTGAATAATGCTGCAGTGAACATAGGAGTGCAAGTATCTGAGATCCTGATTCCAATTCCTTTGAATAAATACCCCAAAATAGGATTGCTGGAACATATAGCAGTTCCATTTTTAATTTTTTGAGTACCTTCCATACTTTTTTCCATACCATTTCCATAAAATGGTAGCTGCACCATTTTACAATTCCCCCAACAGTATTGGTTCCCTTCCTCCACATCTTCAACAACTCTTTTGTTTTTTTTTAACATAATAATTATTCTAACAGGTGTGCAGTGATAGCTCCTTGTGGTTTGTTTTTGCTTTTTTTTTTTTTTTTTTTTGCGGTACGCGGGCCTCTCACTGTCATGGCCTCTCCCGTTGCAGAGCACAGGCTCCGGATGCACAGGCTCAGCGGCCATGGCTCACGGGCCCAGCCGCTCCGCGGCATGTGGGATCTTCCCGGACCGGGGCACGAACCCGTGACCCGTGCATCGGCAGGCGGACTCTCAACCACTGCGCCACCAGGGAAGCCCTAGTGTCATTCTTTAATTCAGGTCCTTTCCAGCATATGAACAAGGAAATAGCATCAGGGCTACTTGCCCCTGAAGTCTCTGCTGCAGCAACTGGGACTGGGGTTGCCATGGGGGAAGGGGGCACTCTACAAATCTCCTCAGAGAGTTTGAGCATTCCCAAGAGTAACCTTTCATAAAATTTGGTGTAAAGAAAGAAAAGGAGAGAGTGGGGATTACACAGTATCTTGAATTTCTTCAAAGCTGTTAATTCATGCAGATAATTATTACATATTCATCATATGTCATTTTATTAATTGTTCACATGCTATTTTTCCAGCTAAATTTTAAGCCCTGGTAGTAGAGAGCATTTTATTTTTATTCCCTGGATCCTTGCAAAATTGCAGGCACACATAATAAGCTCACTCAAGCCTGTCAGAATATGTAAATTAACTAACCTAATAGTTAACCACAAAGCCATATTATTAGTCAGTGCTAAACGGAAGAAGGTGGCTTTGAGCCATGTTGACAACTAGTTTACCAAGAGCATCACTGTTTGACATAAAGTTTCTATAGGGTGTCCAGGGAGGAGGGTGGTGGCTTTGGAACTTTTTTGAGAGGTAGGATAATTAAAGGGAAAAAATATATGTTTAAGTGGTGAAAAGAGGGATAATTAGAAAGAGATATTACTAATGTTCACATATCTAAAGGACCTCGTCTTTACAAGCCCTATTCCAAACCACTCAAGCTGCCCAAGAATGGGATAGCCTCACACAGCCACAGCTGTAGTCACTGGGCTGGTGAGAGCAGAGTCTGGAGAACCCTCTGCCAGAGGTGTCATGAGTCAGGATGGGCAACCTCTAAGGATATGTCCAAATGCAAGCACCTGTGATTCATAGTGGACAAGGTTCAGCATGCTCTCTACACTATGCCCCCCTTAGAATAAAGACACCAGGAAACCAAGCCACAGAGAAGGCATACATGATGGTGAAAGTATGAATGACCCAACTAAATGGTATTAATACAACTACACTCATCAGTGAGAGAACCAGCCTCTTTTCTCAGGCAAAATTCTTTACCCCAACTAAGGGCACAGAAACACTCTGGTCACATCCAGAGCATGAGGTTTTATGCCTGGCTCGCACACACCCAGCTCATGCCTGAGGAGAAAGACTCCTCCTCTTTCCTCACCTCAGGGAACATGCCTCTCAGGCTCTCCTGGGACTCTTTCCAAGTCTCCCTGTGCTTCGATTTCCAAGAGGTCTGGTCTGGTTCAAGCAATGCCGTCTATGCTAGCCTCTCGTCTTACTTCTAGTAACATTTCCTGAATTGAAAACCTTTCTAGCATCTACCAAAGGCACTAGGTATGTGAGTATATTCATTTTCAAATGCTGCATGAAAATGCAGATCAAAACTACAATGAGGTATCACCTCACACCAGTCAGAATGGCCATGATAAAGAAGTCTACAGACAATAAATGCTGAAGAGGGTGTGGAGAAAAGGGAACCCTGCTACGCTGTTGCTGGAAATATAAATTGGTAGAGCCACTATGGAGAACAGTATGCAGTTTCCTTAAAAAACTAAAAATAGAGCTACCATATGACCCAGCAATCCCACTCCTGGGCATATATCCAGAGAAAACCATAATTTGAAAAGATACATGCACCCTAATGTTTATTGCAGCACTATTTACAATAGCCAGGACATGGAAGCAACCTAAATGTCCATCGACAGAGGAATGGATAAAGAAGATGTGGTACATATATTCAATGGCATACTGCATATTCCACAGCCATAAAGAAGAATGAAATAATGCCACTTGCAGCAGCACGGATGGACCTAGAGATTGTCATATTGAGTGAAGTAAGTTAGACAGAGGAAGACAAATATCATATGATGTCACATACATGTGGAATCTAAAAAGATGATACAAATGAACTTATTTACAAAACAGAAACAGACTCACAGACTTTAAAAACAAACTTATGGTTACCAAAGGGAAAACACTGTGGGGAGGGATAAATTAGGAGGTTGGGATTAACATATACATACTACTATATGGAAAATAATCAACAAGGACCTATTGCATAGCACAGGGAACTCTACTCAGTATTCTGAAATAACCTATATTGGAAAATAATCTGAAAAAGGAATGGATATATGTATATGTATAACTGAATCACTTTGCCACACACCTGAAACACAACACTGTAAATCAACTATACCCCAATATAAAATAAAAATTAAGTTAAAAAAATTTTTTTAATTACCACCACAAACCTAGTGGCTTAAATATTTATTATTTATTCATTTTTATTATGAGTTACTTTTATATTTATTATCGCATACTTTCCATAGGTCAGAAGCCCAGGCACAGTGGAGCTGAGCTCTCTGCTCAGGGTCGCACAAGGCTGAAATCATGGTCTAATCTGGGGCTCTGGATCCTCTCAGGTTCATTCAAATTGTTGGCTGAATTGTATTCCTTGCAGCTGTAGGACTAAGGTCACATCTTCTGGCTGAATGTCATCTGGGGGCTGCCCTCAGTTCCTAGCTACACAGCCCCTCTAAAGGTGGTCCACAGCAAGGCCATTTGCTTTCGTCCAGGCCAGCAGAAGAGTCTGCTGCAGCTTCTCCTCACTTTCACGGACTCGCCGGATTAGGTCGGGCCACACAGGATAATGTCTCTTTTGCCATAAAGGGGAGCATAATCACTGACAGTGTTAAGCACATCGTGAATACGAAGGGCAGGGGACGACCCAGGACGTCTACACCAAGGGGTGGGAATCTTGGAGCTATCTTAGAATTCTACCTACAGCAGTGAGAATACCTAAAATGCACTCTGCTTTACCTTCTTTAAATGTTTCCTCATATATTTGCTCACTTTAACAAGTTAGGTAAAAATATAACAAGAAAACTATAAATCTCACCTAAAGGAGAAGGAAAAAGGGCAGAGGTTCAGAAGTTCCCATTTGTACTTTCCTCCCTCCTTTCCATCAAGACCAAGTGCAGCTTATTTGCTGCAGAGAAATGCACATACCCACTGATATCACTGAACAAAATGTCATCCAGCATTATCTATTTATTGTTCAATTGATACTGCAGCGTTAAACTGGTAACTTCACCTACAAAATGCTATACTAAATCTGCAGCAGGCTGGCAGCCCAGGGAGAGAACAGCTCAGCTCTTGGAGGTCACCCCAGCCAAGGGTGACCCTGGACCCTGAGCTGGCAATTCCCTGCTCTGCTCACTGCTGAGGCCCAGCTGCACCTCCAGGTTCAGACAGTCTTCCCACACTCCTTCCCACCTTTTCAGAGATTATTTCCACTTCTGGTTAACTCGGATTGTTCCAGCATTTCGCATATGTGGAAACATACAGGATGCACTCCTGTGCGCAAGGCTTCTTTCACTCAGCATTAAATTTCTGTGATTGCTCCCTGTTTCCTGTTATCAGGATCCATTCCTTCTGATAGCTGAGTAGGCTGAATACAGCAAAGTTTGTTTTCCTTTCTCTTAATGGATGAAATATTTCTACTTTGAATAAAGCTGCTATGAATATTTTGGTACAACAAATCTTTTTACGTACGTAAGTTTTCATTTCTCTTGAGTAAATATTTAGGGATAAAATGGTTGACTCAGGGTAGTTTCTCATGCAATTTTATGAGAAACTGCATGAACTTTTCTCAAAGTGGTCGTACCATTTTATACTCTTAACTCAGGTTTAGGAGAGTTCCAGCTACTCCATCTCTCCGCTGACATTTAAAGTTATCAGGCTTTTTAAACCCTATCCATTCTGGTGGGTGTATAATGGCATCTTACTGTGGTTTTAATTGTCCTTTTCCTGATGACTAATGCTGAGCATTTTTTTATGTGATTATTGGACACTGGTGAATCGTCCTTATAAAAGGATTGTCCGAATGTTTTATCCATATTTTATTGAGTGGCTTGACATTCTATTACTGAGTTATAGGACTTCATATAACCCTCACACTAGTCTTGTGTTAGATACATGCTTTGCAAGTATTTTCCCAGTCTGTGTCTTGCCAATTCATTTCCTGAATGAATGAGAAGTTCTCTCTTTTGATGAGAAGAAGTTGGAAGTCTGTCCTCTTTCTTTTAATCTTATCATTTTTAAATACAAGGTTTTTCATTTCAGTGGAGTCATTTTCCTCAGTATTTTATGATTTTTCCCAAGATTATAAATATTATATCCTCTACTTTTTAAAAAAAATACCCTAATTTTGTTTTTAATACCTGGTGTCTTAAATCTATCTAAAATCTACTTTGAAATGGGTTGAAGTTAAGATCTCAGCATTTACCCCAAATATAGAGCCAAGATCTTAACCACACGTATTGAGGAATCTGTTATCCTCCCACTTTCCCTTTCTTAGTTTCTCCTTCTTTGAATTCTCCTTCAGTCATCTGTTTCCATGGGTCCAGTAACCAAGTATTCATTGATGAGGCCAAAATCGTTGTCTAGGCTACGATAGCAACTCCATGACCACCTCTCCCTCACCTACACACACGCCTGTCATCCAGCCTAATGGCAAATATTTCTAAATATGTACAAAATCTGACCACCACTGCTATCACTGTGTCCAAGCCATCGTTACACCTGATTTGGACTATGGCCTTAGATTCCCTACTGGTCTTCCTGCTCTACTATCATACCGGCAACCAAAACAATCCTATTAAAACTTGTCAGATCATGTCATTCTTTGCTCTAAACCCTCTAAACATTCTCAACACCAAATAAAAGGCAACTTTCTTATGATAGCCTACAAAGTCCTACATAGCCTGGGAGCCCCCTTTCCTCTCCATCCTCCTCTCTTCCCACTCTCCCATTTCTTGATCCCATTCCTGACCCATTAGATTACTTTCTGCTCCTGAGAACACCAGGCATCCTTCCTCTGGGCTTTGTGGTGCCTAGTCCCAATATCTGGAATGCTTCTCCTTTTTATCTGTGTGGCTCACTCAATTGCCCAAATCCTACCTTTGCACTAAGACTTGCTTTGTCCACCCTTTTAAAAATGAAACTTGGGACTTCCCTGGTGGCACAGTGGTTAAGAATCCACCTGCCAATGCAGGGGACATGGGTTCGAGCCCTGGTCCAGGAAGATCCTATATGCCACGGAGCAACTAAGCCCGTGCACCACAACTACTGAGCCCGCGTGCCACAACTACTGAAGCCTGTATGCTCTACCGCCCGCGTGCCGCAACTACTGAGCCCATGTGCCTACAGCCCATGCTCTGCAACAAGAGAAGCCACCACAATGAGAAGCCTGTGCACTGCAACTAAGACCCAATGCACCCAAAAATTAAAATTTTTTTAAAAAAATGAAACTTATGCTTCTCTCTACTACAATCTCAATCCCTATATATTGCTGTAAACTACTTAGCATTTGTTATTGGCTAACTTACCAGATAATTTACTTATATTTATTGTTTATTATTTCTTCCCCTCCCACTAGGATGTAGGCTCTACAAAGGCACGGATTTTGCCTTTTTTTAATTGATGCTACTACCTAGAGTGGTCCTTAGCACATCCCGGATGCTTAATAAATGTGTTAAATTGATAATGAGTGAATGAATTGCCTTTTGAATATCTGGATCTTCCATAGAAACCTTGCACTATTGAAAATGAATGTATACTATTTTTGTCAAAACTGCTTGTGTCCATTTCACCCACAAAAGATGACTAGAATACAGCTAGTCTTGTTGCAGTTACCTACTTCACCTCCCTCTCCTGTTACCTCCTCACCTTTCCCACTGCCAGGTGACGGCTTCATTGTCTTGTCTTTGCCTGGGTCACTGCAAAGCTTCCTATAAGCTTCTTTGCCTCTGCTCTGGCTCCCATTTAACTCTTCCTTCTCACACAACCACATGGATGTTTCTAAAGTCTACATATTATCTTTTTTTTCTTGTTGATCACGTTGTGCAGCATGCAGAATCTTAGTTCCCCAACCAAGGGTCGAACCTGTGCCCCCTGCATTGGGAGCTTGACATCCTAACCACTGGACTGCCAGGCAAGTCCCTACATACAATCTTGCCCTTATTTGCTCACAATCCTTTCATGGCTGTGCTTACTTTCAGGATAATAGACAAATGCCTCATCATGGTATGTTTATCCACGATCTGTCCCTCCTGAATCCTACAGCAGCACCTTCCACCCCCAGATTCAGTCGAACCAGCCACACCTGACTCCTGCCTGGTGCCCCACTGGCTCATGATCTCACTTTCTTCCTGGACTTTTCACATACCATTTACTTGATCTGAAAACTGCCCTTGTCCACCTGGCTGCTTTCTCTTTTTTCTTTAAGGAGCAACTCAAATTTCTTCTACTACAGACCTGGTTTTATGTCCTTCATTCCTGCTCCCATTATTCTAACACTTACCCTTCCAATTGTAATTTTTGGTGTATTCATCTGTCTTCCAATTAAATTGTAAACTCCTCTGGGGCAAGATACTTCTTTTAACTCTCTATCACTAGGGCCTAGGGCAGAGTCTAGTATAAAGTCATAACTGAATAAATGTCTAATAAAATAATATGGATGTTTCTGGGGGCAATGCTTGTACTTTTCTCCTTCCCCCATCATGTTAGGTTCTCCTGTTGTGAAATGCCTTAGAAAAGATTGAATTGTTAGCAATTAAGTCTAGTGGAGACAGCAGGACTCTAAAGTCAGCCAGATTTGGGTGAAAATGTAATTCTTGCAGTTTGATATTTTCGTGGTATAGACAAGAACCAAACTGGTTGGGCTTCCCTGGTGGTGCAGTGGTTAAGAATCCACCTGCCAATGCTGGGGACACGGGTTCGAGCCCTTGTCCAGGAAGATCTCACATGCCGTGGAGCAACTAAGCCCGTGCACCACAACTACTGAGCCTGCACTCTAGAGCCTGCAAGCCACAACTACTGAGCACACGTGCCACAATTACTGAAACCCATGCACCTAGAGCCCGTGCTCTACAACAAGAGAAGCTACTGCAATGAGAAGCCTGCGCACCGCAACAAAGAGTAGCCCCCCGTCACCGCAACTAGAGAAAGCCCGCACGCAGCAACGAAGACCCAACACAGCCAAAAATAAATAAATAAATGAATGAATAAATGAATGACTGAACCAAACTGGTTATTTTCCCAAATAGGCCCTATCTACTTACTCCCCTGAAAAGGGATATGTTCTGATTTTTTAAGCAGTATAACAACTATAATATGCAATATGTTTACATTTTCAATCACTGCAGAGTAAGTGTGAGCTCTTCTTGCCTTTATTCACACAGGTCCATGAGACTAGATGCCAGGCCCACCCTCTCTGGGTAAAGTGTGATAACTGACCCAAGCCTAGATTAAAGAAAAAGACACCAAAAGAGACATTGAAACATTTTTACATGACTAAAATTGTAAAGTGTGGTTTCTGAACACACATCAGCAATAGTCTCACCTAACAGTGAGGTCAGATGGTAGGATAGAAGCTCAGAGAGAAGAGGGAAAGACACCGTCTGCCTCTCTGTCCTCTGGATCTCATGTTCTCCTGGTTGCCATCTCATGTTCTCATGTTCTCCTGGTTGCCATCCTTTACACTAGAAGCACAGAGGCCAGAAAGTTCAACATCTGAAGTCATCAAATGTGGGCACATCTACTCCCTGTTCACTGGGCCACAGAAAACTTTGCACAGTTAAGTTTGGCCAAACACATCAGCATTCATACACACCAACTCTTCCTCCAAAGTAGAGTCAAACAGCAAAGACACATGAGCAGAGAATGAATTAGCAAGAACAAAGCTTTATATACATAATCTGGGACAAAAAGATAAGGGCCCATTGAGGCGATGAGTAAGGAGAAGGGGCAGCTGTAAGCAGAAGAGGGGTGTCCTACCAGTTCCAAGATGAGATGAAAACTGATCCAGAGCTTGGGTCATTCAGGCTAAAAGTCAAAGCCAGGAAGTGTTCAGTTGATACGTACAGAGCTCTCTTCAACTCTCAACAGTGGGACTTGTCAAGACCTGAATGTTGACTTCTGACCAGCTTTATCTGTTCCACACTGTCTGACACACACAAATACCCTGAGGTGTAGGACCTCCAGCTTGCAGTAGGAAGACGGAGAGAGGTTAATTTATTTGACATAACTACAAGGAACTGAGCCTCTTCCCAGCAGAGCACGTCCATTCATGGAAGCTTTTGCTTCTTAATTGCTGAGATCTGCATCTTGCACTAGGAGAAAATGAAGGTTGGTGGTCCTACACTTTTGTCTCCCGCAAGTGACAAAAATGCCCCAAAGGAAAAGCTGATGCTTGCTGTGACCACATCAGAGCTGTAATTGCTCTGACCAAAGGTAGGAACAGAAGTGCCTCCAAGCACAGGTACTTCCTCAGGAGTGCTGCCCCCCCAAACTCAAAGAGGATACCATGGCTGGATTACCAGGTATTCTCACTGCAGGCAAAAGTAGAAATGTCTCCCTACAAATGTATAACATTGTTCCTCTGACTGTAACAGAAGTGCTTTGACCATGAGCACCCCAGAAACTCAGAATTATAGTGGGAAGGTCCCCAAGCACAAGTTTTGTGCTGTCTTCTTCCACTGTACCACATGGATCCCAGGGGCTGTGACTGTAGGTGGGAACATAAGGGCCTACAAGCATAGGTATGGCACTGGCTGCTGCAACTTCTAAGGATGAACTCTGGCCAGGTGTGCCTCAGGTGCTCTGATTGTAGGCATGAAGAGAAGTATCTCCAGGCACAAGAATGGTGCTGATCCTGTCCATGTGCTGTGGCCAGGGGGACTCTAGGAGCTCTGACAGAAAGCGCTGAGCAAAGCACTGCCCAACATAAGCATGGCACTGGTCCCTCCCACTACAACGGATGTGCTCTGGCATGAAGCATCCCAGCCGATGTGGCCACTAGGAGAAACAGAAGTGTAACCTGGCACTCATCTCTTCTCAGTGGTGCTGCCTGGCCCCCAGTAGTCACAGACATGCCTTTGCCAGGCCAGCCGCAAGTGCTCTGATGACAGGCAGGAAGGAAAGTGTCTCTCAGGACAGATTTGCTCTCTGTAGAAGTGGACTCTCCATTTGCAAGTGGAGTGCTATAAGCCAGCAGAACCCTGTGGCTCAGGTCTAAGTGTCCCCAGCTTAGAGGACTAGCTTCTGCTTGGTCCTGCCCCAAAGCTGAGTGCTCCAGAATGGAGGTGGGGCCTGGGCAGCCACACTCATCCCAAAGCTGCCACTACCCATGAGGGCTGCAGATCCCACAAGAGCAAATGGGTCTGCAATGGTGTTAGCTAACAGTGAGCTACTGATCCCAGTGCTGGGCATACTGGTAGCGGCTCTAAGCCAGAAGCAGTGGCTGCGCCAGTGGGAAGAATGCCAGGGGTGTCTCCAAAGGCCGGCTGGATGCTGACAGGGATGCCAAAGGTGGAAACGGGGGATGTCAAACCCACAAACCTGGTTGAGTTGTGCTGCCACTGGATGGCTGGGCTGTGGCAGAGGTTAAATTAGGAGCTTGTACTGGGGCTGCCTGGTTTCCAAGAGCTGCCATTGGTGGCTCCAGGCTGCAGTCCATCAGGATCTCCAAATGTGGGCTGAGAGGCACTTCCTGGAACAAATGGAGTTTGCAAGTTGCATTTGGGTTGCTGACCAACTCTGCAGGCAAGCTGGTGGAAACTGGGCCTGAGGCAATGCTGCCATTAGGTGACGTTTTCAGAACCAAGGAGCTCCATGGAAAATGGGAAGATGTTTTCACTGGAGACAGGAGACTAGAGATGACAGCATGGGGAGGGGGCATAGTAACCATATCAATTTCATAAGAGTCAAAGGCAGGTCTCGATGCAGAGTGTGCAGAGGTGCTGACCCAGGAGTGGAGGCAACTCTAGAGACAGTGATGGGCTGGCAGGTAAAGACTGAGGACCAGTTAAGGTGACTGGATGAGGGGTCTGTATGAAAAAGGGAGGAGAATCCACACATAGGTGTAGGTGACTCATTCTGTAGGAAGCAGATTGAAAGAGAGGACTGAGGAGCTAGGAGGCGTGAGAGGTCAAAACAGAAGATGCAGGGCTTCCCTGATGGTGCAGTGGTTGAGAGTCCGCCTGCTGATGCAGGGGACACGGGTTCGTGCCCCGGTCTGGGAAGATCCCACAAGCCGCGGAGCGGCTGGTCCCATGAGCCATGGCCGCTGAGCCTGCATGTCCGGAGCCTGTGCTCTGCAACGGGAGAGGCCACAACAGTGAGAGGCCCGCGTACCACAAAAAAAAAAAAAAAAAAAACAGAAGATGCTGCAGCTATGACTAAGGGGTGGGAATGCAAGGGCCTTCTTTCTCATTACTAAGTGGAACCCCAAAAGTGAGCCTGACCCTAAAAGAAGAAAGAGGGTTGGCATGAACAGCAAAAGAAGAACTAGGAATTGTACATCTCATTTCACAATCAATCTGTGGCGTAAGAAAAGGCAGAGGGGCACACAGGACTGGGAACCTGGCAGGTCGGACAATTCAGGAACTGGTAATGTTTTAGTAACCTGGATCTGCAAGGTGAAAGTGGCTGAGGACAGGCTGACTGGCCTCAGTTCTATCCTCCAAAGCCTTATTAAATCACTGGCGCTCAGCTGTCTTCTCCAAACCCAGGTCTTCAGCAATGACTGTACAAGGAAGCTGGGGAGGTGAGGGCAGCTCACCTCCACCCTACAACAGTGGCAGGAGCACAGCAGCGGCACTGGACTTTTCCATTTGCAGGGTCTACAACTGGTAAATGTGGTGAAGAAGTCCTCCTTGACAGGTCTGAAAGCTTCTCTCCCTGTTGTCTTCTTGGACAACAGTGAGCTGGAGAACTGAACCTACGGCCTTCATCAAGCACTGACTTTGACAACTTCTTGGTTAGCAGAAGCGGGATGAGGCTGGACCAGAGAGCCCTGATGCATCTGTATCACCCCTCCCAGGAGGCGGGACACCTCCAGCAGGGTGCTGTGAGCTGGTCATGGCATGGCCTTTGGTGAAGCAACTCACAGAGGACATGAGGCTTTTCTTAATCTATTTTCTGGGGCTTGCATTGGAGGTTTCCCTTCAGAAACCCAGGACAGCACCTGAAGGAATTGACACTCCATTGGCTTTCAGAGGCCTAAATGCTGATGGTACATTCACACTGCGTGGGGCCTCTTCTATGAACATCCTGCCTTTGGTCATTAGTTGTCAGTTCTCCTTCCCTGTGCTCTCCTAGGGCCCTCAGCTCAGTCTCCTTTGAGCAAGGATCTGGGGGATAACCGGATGGCACCAGTCTCATAAAGGTAACTAACGGCTCTTGTGGCCAGTGGTGGAGGGTCCATTTGCTCCCAGAAGGAGGGCTATTTACCATTCCTGGGTGACCGCTAAGTGGAGAACATCTTGGAGATGCGAGCAGACAGTATCAACTTCTTCTGAGTGGTCACAGTTGTGAGGACACAGAGAGAAGGAGCCCGGGGACCGAGTACTGATCCTGCAGGATGGGATACTATCACTTCCGGGAGCTGTAACTGTACAACAGTGGGCGGGGGAGGTGAAAGCACAGGATTCGCGTGGAACTGCCCACGAGGAGGATGGGAGGCGCCAGAGAGCAAAGAGATCCCGGAGGGGTGGATGGAGTGCCCAGAGGCAGGATTAACTCACGGGCAATGGGCGAGCAGGGGCAAAGTTTTCGGAGGAAGTTGCCCGAGAAGAGCAGTTTGTGTGCCTTCCGCCCCTGCGACTGGAGCCAAAGTCCAGAGAGGTCGCCTGGCTATCGACTCCTAGGGGCGAGGCAGGCGGCCACGCGCGCGTGATGCTCATGACGCTGCGTTGGCACCCAAGTCAGAGAAAAGGCACGCCAGCGAAAGGCGCCAAAGGGCAAAGGGCGAGCCCAACCGCCCACCAGCTCTCTTCGTTGTGGCTGTTTGGGCCCAGGGGGCCCGCGCTCTGGGAGACTCTCCAAGACTACGGAGGCCCAAACCCCACCCAGCTGGCCCTGTCCGGCCGCCTGCAGGCCCCTCGGCGCCTGGCCCGGGCAGCAGCTTTGGAAATCAATGCCCGTGCATCCTCCAGCCCCTTCTTCCGAGTCACTGGGAGTCAGAGCCTGCCCAGAGCCGGAGAGCGGGCTCAACCCACCTCCCGCGCAGGTAGGGGCCGGCTTGCGGGATAGCCAGGTCCGCGGGAATGCCCAGTCTCCTGTGATGACCAGAGTGTCCAGGCGGCCAGGGATAGCTGCAGCCCAGCAAGTGCTAAGGTGGGGACGGACTCCTGAGCAGCACAGGTGCAAGTGCCCTCAGGGTCTTCCTTACGAACCACCACTGCAGACAACCCCGTTTCACCCCCTGCATCGCCAGCCCTGCTCTCCAGTCAGGGCTCTAGACACTGCCTTCTCCAGGGAGCTCTGGAGCGCCTCTCTGTGGCGCGGAGCCCCACGCGCTTCTGCTTGGCAGCCCTGCAAAGGCGAGATCCCAAGCTTCACCAGCTGGGCTGCAAAAGTCACATATAAGAAAATACTATGGCTTTTTATCTATTTAACTTGTATATTGCGTCCTTGCTAAATTCACCTGTTATTTCTGGTAGTTTGTTTGTAAAAGCCTTAGAATTTTTTACATACACAATCATGTTTTCTGTAAATAATGACAGTTTGACTTCCTTTTCAACTTGTATGCCTTTTATTTCTTCTTACCTTCTACGTTTGCTGAAAGTGCCAGCAAAATGCTGAATACATGTGGAGACAGTGGATATCCTTTTACTGTTCCCTACCTTAGGGGAAAAGCATTCAGTTATGCTGTTAGCTTAAGGGTTTTTGTAGAAGCTCTTCATCACATGAAGGAGATTCCCACCAATTCCTACTTTGCAGAGAGATTTTTTTTGAAAAGATGGTGTGACAGTGGACTAGGTGAGAATGTAAAAGAAGAGGTTAAGGGAGCTTCTGTATCTTTAAGCTGTACGGTGGATTCACGGGTGTTCATTTTTCTGTTATTTTTTAAACTGTACATATATGTGATACATTCTGTTCTGTATGTATATTTTACAATAAAGGCACTTTTTAAGTAGTAAGATGTAGTTGATGTGTGAGAATATTATATACTTATTTTGAAGTAACAAATATGCAATATTTCACTTATACCCTAATAATTAAATATTAGGCTTTTATAGAAACCCAGCCACACATCGTTTTCATGAGAAAATATTTTGAACTTTAAAAAAAACCTACTGTAAGTTGATACACACATATATGCTCTTTTAATTCCTGAGAACTCTAAAGGTAAGATCAAAGCAAATAGGAAAACATTTCTGATCAGTTAAAGAAGTCCCCTGAAATGTAAATGAATTCTATCCTACAATCACTTGGAAGAAAAAATAACTAGAAAATGGGGAAAAGAAAGCAAGAAAATTACACACAGAGGCTAGGGAACAAAAGACATGCTTCCCTCCAGAAAACATACCAGGTTTTAAAGGTCAATTAAAAAAAAAAAAGCTGTGTAAAATACTTTTTAATCTCTTTGTTTGAAGGAGTCAAGCGCTACCAGGGTAGCCAAGACTTGAGGGTCTAAACCCTAGTGAGAAAGGGCAAGTGCTAAGAAGCAAGTCTGATGTTAGGCACTACTTTTCCCCTTGACACATTTGCTGATCCATAAGCAGTATATGAGAAGCTAAGCCGAAAGCCATGGTGAACAGGCAGAGGAGTGGGGCAGAGCTTTCAGCATCATCAATGAAGAGAAAACTCTGAAAATTTTCAGGACCTACCAAAGAGGAGGGTTCTTGGTAAACACTCAAGCTTTCATTTGGGATTTCATTTGGGATTTCTTACCAGGAGTAAGAGGGCTTAGTTCAGACTACTGTAACAAATTACCATATACTGTGTGTTTTAAACAATGAGCATCTATTTGTCTTGGTTCTGGAGGCTGGAAGTCCAAGATCAGGGTGCCAACAAGGACAGGTTCTTGCTGAAGGCCCTTTTCCTGGCTTACAGACAGCTGTCTTCTTCCTGTGTCCTCACATGGCAGAAAGAGATCTAGCTAGCTCTCTGGCCTCTTCTTATAATGGCACCAATTTCATTTGTTAGGGCTCCACCCACGTGACCAAATTACCTCCCAAAGGCCCCACTGCCAAATACTATCATACTGGGGTTAGGGTTTCAACATAGGAATCTTGCAGGGACACAAACATACAGTCCATTACATAAAGGTAACAGGAAACACCTAATCCTTAAAAGGAATGAAGCACAGCTCCAGTCTAGATGAATCTGAGACTAGAATAGGATAAGCTTCCCTATCCTAACTGCCTGCTAGTAACAGAAGTAAATCGTTTCTGGAGGATTTACAGTATCACCAATGAATATCAAATACCTAGGAATAAATCTACTAAAGGTGTGCAAAACTGTAGGAGAGTTGTAGTGAAAGGTTAGACAATAAAGCTTCTAGTAGATACCATTGAAAATCTTTATGATACTGGAAGTATTCCAAAACACATGTATAAAAATGTTCATAGCACTATTATTTTTAATATCAAAAAACTGGGAGTGACTCAAATGTCCATAAACAATAGAATGGATAAAGTATGGCATATCCATTCAATAGCATACTGTACTGCAATATATACAGTATACTGTATATATATACTATATATATTGTATATATATACTGCTACATACAACAGCCTGGATGATTTCACAGAGTGTTGAAGGAAAGAATTCAGGCACAAAAGAATACACACTGTATGATTCCATTTGTCTGAAGTTTAAAAATAGACAAAACTTATCTTAAGATGTTAAAAGTTTAGAAGGAGAATGATTAGGAGTGTGAAGCAGCTTTCCAGGGTGCTAGCAATGTTTTATTTCTTAATCTGGGTGATGGTTACACAGGTTTGCTCCTGTGAAAACTGGGAATTCTACTTACTGCTTTTATACTTCTCTGTATGACTGTTATATTTAAACTGAATTAAAGGATAACTGAGAGAGAGGTGAAACATACCTCCTTGAATCAGGTACGGCTCTATGCTACAAGCGACAGAAAAATCTAACTCAAACTGACTTAAAAACTAAAGAAAGTCCAGAGAAGGTATACAGTGGCCAACAAGCACATGAAAAATGCTCAACATCATTAGTCATTAGGGAAATGCAAATCAAACCACAGCGAGATACCACTCACTAGGATGATGATTCTTAAAAGTCAGACAATAACAAGGGTTGGTGAGAATATATATGGAAAAACTAGAACATTCTTATACATTGATAATGAGAATTTAAAATGATGCAGCCCACTTTGGAAAAGACCTTGACAGTTTCTCAAAATGTTAAACCTAAGGTTACTATATGATCCAGCAATTCCACTCCTAGGTATGTACCCTAGAGAAATGAAAGCATATATACAAACAAAAAACTTACACACTAATGTTCAAGCATCATTATTCATTAATAGTCAAAAGACGAATATCATGTGATCTCACTTATATGTGGAATCTAAAAAAAGGGTACAGATGAACTTATCTACAAAACAGAAATAGAATTACAGATGCAGAAAACAAACACAGTTACCATGGGGTAGGGGAGGGGAGGGATAAATTGGGAGATTGGGATTGACATATACACACTGCTAAATATATAAAATAGGGGACCTCCCTGGCAGTCCAGTGGTTAAGACTCCCTGCTTCCAATACAGGGGGCACAGGTTCAATCCCTGGTCAGGGAATTAAGATCCCACATGCTGCATGGCACAGCCAAAAAATAAATTAATTAAAAATAAGATCCTCGTCCACAAGAGGGCAGAGAGCAGAAGCAAGAAAAACTACAATCCCGCAGCCTGTGGCACAAAAACCACATTCACAGAAAGAGAGACAAGATGAAAAGATAGAGGGCTATGTACCAGATGAAGGAACAAGATAAAATCCCAGAAAAACAACTAAGTGAAGTGGAGATAGGCAACCTTCCAGAAAAAGAATTCAGAATAATGATAGTAAAGATGATCCAGGACCTCGGAAAAACAATGGAGGCAAAGATCGACAAGATGCAAGAAATGTATAACAAAGACCGAGAAGAATTAAAGAACAAACAGAGATGAACAATACAATAACTGAAATGAAAAGTACACTAGAAGGAAACAATAGCAGAATAACTGAGGTAGAAGAATGGATAAGTGACCTGGAAGACAGAATGGTGGAATTCGCTGCTGCGGAACAGAATAAAGAAAAAAGAATGAAAATAAATGAAGACAGCCTAAGAGACCTCTGGGACAACATTAAACGCAACAACATTCACATTATAGGGGTCCCAGAGGAGAAGAGAGAGAGAAAGGACACGAGAAAATATTTGAGGAGATTATAGTCGAAAACTTCCCTAACACGGGAAAGG
Organism: Lagenorhynchus albirostris; assembly: GCF_949774975.1. NCBI lineage: Eukaryota > Metazoa > Chordata > Mammalia > Artiodactyla > Delphinidae > Lagenorhynchus > Lagenorhynchus albirostris. The sequence goes on along the minus strand of NC_083110.1, from coordinate 17,251,083 downwards.
AAATGGCAACCTAAGTCCAGGAAGCATAGCGAGTCCCACACAGGATAAACCCAAGGAGAAACACACCGAGATACATAGCATTCAAATTGGCAAAAATTAAAGGCAAAGAAAAATTATTGAAAGCAGCAAGGGAAAAACGACAAATAACGTACAAGGGAACTCCCATAACAGCTGATTTCTCAGCAGAAACTCTACAAGCCAGAAGGGAGTGGCATGATATACTTAAAGTGATGAAAGGGAAGAACCTACAGCCAAGATAACTCTACCCGGCAAGGATCTCACTCAGATTCAATGGAGAAATCAAAAACTTTACAGACAAGCAAAAGCTAAGAGAATTCAGCACCACCAAACCAGCTCTACAACAAATGCTAAAGGAACTTCTCTAAGTGGGAAACACAAGAGAAGAAAAGGAGCTACAAAAACAAACACAAAACAATTAAGAAAATGGTAATAGGAACATACATATTGATAATTACCTTAAATGTGAATGGATTAAATGCTCCAACCAAAAGACACAGGCTTACTGAATGGATACAAAAACAAGACCCATATATATGCTGTCTACAAGAGACCCACTTCAGACCTAGGGACACATACAGACTGAAAGTGAGGTGATGGAAAAAGATATTCCATGCAAATGGAAATCAAAATAAACCCGGAGTAGCAATACTCATATCAGATAAAACAGACTTTAAAATAAAGAATGTTACAAGAGACAAGGAAGGACACTACATAATGATCAAGAGATCAATCCAAGAAGGAGATATATCAATTATAAATATATATGCACCCAACATAGGAGCACCTCAATACATAAGGCAACTGCTAACAGCTGTAAAAGAGGAAATCGACAGTAACACAATAATAGTGGGGGACTTTAACACCTCACTTACACCAATGCACAGATCATCCAAGATGAAAAAAAATAAGAAAACAGAAGCTTTAAATGACACAATAAACCAGACAGCTTTAATTGATATTTATAGGACATTCCATCCAAAAACAGCAGTTTACACTTTCTTCTCAAGTGCACACGGAACATTCTCCAGGATAGATCACATCTTGGGTCACAAATCAAGCCTCAGTAAATTTAAGAAAACTGAAATCATATCAAGCATCTTTTCTGAGCACAGCACTATATGATTAGAAATGAATTACAGGGGAAAAAATGTAAAAAACACAAACACATGGAGGCTAAATACTACGTTACTAAATAACCAAGAGATCACTGAAGAAATCAGAGGAAATCAAAAAATACCTAGAGGCAAATGACAAAGAAAACACGACGATCCAAAACCTATGGGATACAGCAAAAGCAGTTCTAAGACCGAAGTTTATAGCTATACAAACCTACCCCAAGAAACAAGAAAAATCTCAATTAAACAATTTAACCTTACACCTAAAGGAACTAGAGAAAGAAGAACAAACAAAACCCAAAGTTATCAGAAGGAAAGAAATTATAAAGATCAGAGCAGAAATAACTGAAATAGAAACAAAGAAAACGATAGCAAAGATCAATAAAACTAAAAGCTGGTTCTTTGAGAAGATAAACAAAATTGATAAACCATTAGCCAGACTCATCAAGAAAAAGAGGGAGAGGACTCAAATCGATAAAATTAGAAATGAAAAAGGAGAAGTTACAACAGACACTGCAGAAATACAAAGCATCCTAGGAGACTACTGCAAGCAACTCTATGCCAATAAAATGGACAACCTGGAAGAAATGGACAAATTCTTAGAAAGGTATAACCTTCCAAGACTGAACCAGGAAGAAATAGAAAATATGAACAGACCAATCACAAGGAATGAAATTGAAACTGTGATTAAAAATCTTCCAACAAACAAAAGTCCAGGACCAGATGGCATCAGAGGTGAATTCTATCAAACATTTAGAGAAGAGCTAACACCCGTCCTTCTCAAACTCTTCCAAAAAATTGCAGAGGAAGGGACACTCCCAAACTCATTCTATGAGGCCACTATCACCCTGATACCAAAACCAGACAAAGATACTACAAAAAAAGAAAATTACAGACCAATATCACTGATGAATATAGATGCAAAAATCCTCAACAAAATACTAGCAAACAGAATCCAACAACACATTAAAAGGATCATACACCATGATCAAGTGGGATTTATCCCAGGGATGGAAGGATTCTTCAATATATGCAAATCAATCAATGTGACACACCATATTAACAAATTGAAGAACAAAAACCATATGATAAAAAATAAATAAATAAAATAAAATAGATAACTAATAAGGACCTACCTTATAACCCAGGAAACTCTACTCAATACTCTGTAATGGCCTATATGGGAAAAGAATCTAAAAAAGTAGATATATGTATCACTTTGCTGTAAACCTGCAACTAACACACATTGTAAATCAACTATACTCCAATAAAAATAAAAAAAAAACAGAAACAAGCCAAATGTCCATCAACATGTGGATAAGTGAAATGTGGTATATCTGTACAATGGAATATTACTGAATAAAAAGGAGTAAAGTCACGATACATACTACAACGTGGATGAACCTTGAAATTATTACACTCCATAAAAGAAGCGAGCTGCAAAAGACAACATATTCATATTTATATGGAAGATCTAGAACAGGTAAATCTACAGAGACAAAGTATATTAGTGGTCATGGTGGTCTAGCGCTGGGAGGCAGCAGGGTGGGGGATTCAGAAGGGAAATTGAGGGAGAATGGAGAGTAACTGCTAATCAAAATGGAGTTTGTTTTTGAAGTAATGAAAATGTCCTAAAATTGATTGTGGTGAAAGTTGCACAATTCTGTGAACATGCTACAAACCATTGCATTGTACAATGTTTTAGAACTATTTAACTACTTAAACTATTTTTTAAACATTTAAGGGTGAATTTTATGATATGTAAATTTAATCAATAAACCTGCTTAAAAAATTAATGAGAATTTAGTGCCTTATGTAATTGAAATATCTAAAGATAAGTTGCTTCAGTGAGAGCTGACCCAGCAGCCAAAATATTATCACCAATACCTGATTTCGTTCTCTCTTATATGCCTTCTGTGGTAGTGGTTTCACCCTCAGACTCCACCTTGTCAGTACCCTAGCAACTCCAGACATGCCCATCTTGTTAGCAAAAAAGCAAGAACCATTCAAGACCTCATACCCTCTTCTCATACCATCCAGAGTCAAAGATTTCTCTTCCTGAGAAGCCCCAGAAAATGTCTGTGTATGTTTTATCAATGTCTCATTGATTCTGTTTGAATTATGTTCCCACTCTATGGTGGGGAAAGGGGGCAAATGGTAGCCTTAAGTCAGTCTGATGCAGGAGGCCCAGAGGTCAATCCTACCCAAACTACATGGCTGAAGGTTGTATAAGGGCAGCTTCCTAAGGGAAATATCAGAAATTATGGGAACTAAAGTTGAGACGTTTACATCAACCCCAATAACACAAACTCAAAAAAAGGAGTCAGAGTTGTTGTGGACTAAAGAATACAAGAAACGTTTACTTACAACTTGATTTCTCTCAAATATCTGAGTCAAGACTGAGATACTCATGTTAGTAAATATAGCACCTAACACACAGCTGGGTCCATAATAGGTTCTCAATCCATTTTGAGTGAATTAATGAGTAAAAGAGCCAACAACAACAAATTAATAAACTAATGAATGAATAATAGGCTATTTTGGAAAAGAGCCCAGACTCTTTGGATTCTATTTTATCTCCTGCTGCCCTTTCCTTGGTCAGTCTCCATTTGTCAGGTAAAGCATTCAGAAAATAGAAGGAACTGGGGAAAGTGGGGGAGAGTTTCAAATCCCTGTATGTTGGTCCTGAAAAGAGACCTGATGATAAACATCAGAGTTGAAGAATTTTGAATCATTGGCTACAGAAAGGTTGGGAGATATTTAGTTGGGTTCAAACTCCAGGTTAACATAGGAAAGATACTGGCACTCTGTCGAGGCAAAAACTGACTCTCTTTATAATCCCACTTCCAACACCAATGTAGGCATCAGTTCCAGGGGTTCATGATTTACAACTCTTCCCACCCTGCTTCCAAAGCCAGTCCTTAATTAGTTTCTGACCTATTTGGTACTTTGTAAGTATAGCTGAACATCACCCTAAGTCTAAGTCACCAGGTGTATATTAAACAACATGAAAAGACAAAGATCAGAACCATGTCTATCAGTAGTATCTAATCAAGAGTCTGTACACTTACAATTTCCATTTTGAGCTTCACTTCAAAACTGGAAGATAAATTGGACAGGTATTATTAACCCTGTTTTACAGATTAGGAAACCTAGGCCCAGGAAATTTTTGCCCTACTTTTTAATTTGTGAAAAAGCAGGGCCCAGAGCGACTGCCTCCTGACCCCTTTAAATACGAGGTGTTACCACTAAACCACCATCCAGTGTGATGAACATTGAGATGTTTGCCCTAAACTCACAGATGTAATTACAATGGCCCATCCATACTTTTGCTTCATTAATAACTAAGAAACATAAAAGTACATTGTAAAGATCGCATCAAACATTTCTGTGTGAGAATGCTAGGCATTCAGTAACTACTGATGGATTCATTCATTATCAGAAGTGATTGCAAAGTCATGAAACAGACAAAGCCAATTAGTTCCTACCTACCATTCAAATCCACGTCCGTGGACCCTGTAATACTTTCATTTAGCCATTTGAGCTAATCCATGGTCTTTGCAGTAAAAAGACACTGAAATATTTATAAATCTACAGGTACACTTTGAGTGAACGTCAAACACTGTATATGATAGATTGTTTTCTTTTTCCTCAAGTACTGAGCAAACTCTGTATTTTTTTTAAAAATTCACTATGTTACTGATAATGGAAAATGGATTTACTTAGCTGGGTAGTTTTAATTAGTTTGCTAGTATTCCAAAGACTTTTGGGCGAATGGGATTGTTTTCTAATACCTGTAATGCATACAAGTGTAAAATCAAAATTGACTCCAGCAAAATCTAATTCTAAAAGCCCTAGAGTAAAATCAAGATAAAATGATTTACACCAAAACCACTACATCAAAATAGAAAGAAGTCTGTGAATAGTCCAATAGTGATCACCACTATGATTATCCAAAGAAAGAAAACCAGAGTTTGAGATTTTCTAACAAACCCCACATTCATACCCTTCTGTTGCTTTTTGCTTGTCCAAAAGGGCTATCATTTCTAAAGCACATCAACTTAACAAGTGTATAATATAATAAAGACTAGTGAGAAACATACAAAAATTAAGAGATGCAAATCCTTGATGAAGGAATTACAGATTTTTTTCCTTTTTACATTTTTATTTAATGCTGCTATAAGATTGTTATTTAAGAAATAAAAAGCAAGAACAACTACCAGGCTTAGTTGGGGCAGTGTCTCAGCTTTGCAGTAGTACTGGATAGAGAGTTAGGACCATTGCCTTGCAGCGTCAGCTCTGCACTCACCTGTTCTTTGACCCGGGAGGGTTCTCTCCATTTCACAGGGCCTGAACATCTCTAGCAATAAAATGATGATAAAGAAAATGACCTATCCTACTTCATATATCAGAATAACATAAAAAGAATTAAAACAAACATGTAGTTATTGAATTCAGTGAAAGAAGGTTTGGCAAGTTGGGCTTTGCTTTTGAAAACACAAGTAAGCAAAGATGAGAGGGGTTGAACAAATTCCATCAACCTAGCTGGACATGCTCTTGTGATACCAATAGCAGGCAATATCTAGAGGCACAAATATTGATGCTCCCTCATCCCCTCCCCTGCAAAAATGCAAGTACTGAAACTTGTCAAATGCCAAATGGTGTTTCTACTAGATAAATGAAAATTATACACAAGTCAAAATTAAGATTTTTGGAGATTGGAGTCAAAAGACCCTGGTTCTACCTCCACTGCCAATTCCAGCTCTCAACTCTGCAGAATTGACAAGTCTCTCAGTTTCCCAATCTGAAAATTAAAGGTAATTGTTAGTGTTACTAGCATCCACTCCCTCAATGGTCTCCATGTTCCTTAGGGTCCACGGTGGCCTGGAGAAGGCAGAGATTGTACTGATTCATAGGATGCCGAGGAAGTGTGCCAAATTCTCCTTTAAACATCACACAGAAAGGAAAATTGTCACCAGATTTCATGCGTCCTAATTTTATATTATCTTCTCAAGTCTTCACCCTTACCTCTATAATCCTATAATCATAACCAAGCCACATTCCACAGTGAAGAGAACAAAAGAATTGAGGGTGCTGAGCTTTCCTGGGCCTCATCTCCTTGACAATCCGTAGACCCAAACAATAGTTATGAGGTCATTGTATCTAACCATTCCCTATGTCCCAGAGCCTCAAAATATTTTAAATTCTTGTGTATTCTCCCAGGGTCTAGCATCAAGCATTCTAAATTGTGGATCTAGGAATACTGGGTCCCTTTCAAAAGGGCCATCAAAATACAGAATGTAGAAGATATTCTAGAGCACTTAAGAGCCTCCATCAAAGACCTTTCAAGGCTGAGGATCATGTTGAGTCTTGGTTGGAAACAAAGAAAGTGGGAGATAGAAAAGATTTTAAAGCCTTCTATCCTCCAGTTTGAATATAAAAATCTCCTTATGAGACCGTCTTATTAACAATAACATTAACCCTATGTGTTTCATAAGACGGTGAGAATCAAATTAGATAATGGAGGTAAAAAGTCCCCTTAACACTATTAAATTTTTTAATTATTAATTTACATTAATTAGAGAACATAAAAAGCATAGATTATAAGTCACTGAGCAACTTTTCCAGCTGACAAAGGATAAAGTAATATTCTATAATTCTTATCCAGGTACAAATATACACAAACTTACTTTCTGGCTCTAGTAGAAAGTAAAGTTCTTCCAGAGAAGATAGGCTGCAAAGGCGTATAGTAAGCTCTTCATCCACAAACGAGACTATATTACTTATATTCAAACAGAATGATGTCTGATCAGGTTGTCAGTGTAAATATGACTGCAGATAAAATATTTAATCCATCTAAGAAAAAAATGGTATTCAAGCCTTTTCAGAAGCTCATATAAAGTACAAAAATTATTTTTACAAAAATAGTTTATCAATTCCTTAGTGTAAGTCATTAAAGTATCCAAAGGAAATCCACTGACATAAAAAGACTGCTATGTGAGCAAACTGGATTTATTCCAGAAATGCAATGTCACTCACCATATTAACAGAATAAAGAAGAAAAGTCAATGATTCTCATTAGAATTGTAAAAACACATTTGATAAAAGTCAACATCCTTCATGGTAAAAAAGAAAAAAGATTTTCAGCAAATTAGAAATAAACTTTCTTAATGTGATACATGGTATCTACAGAAAAAAAAATGAAGGAAGGATGGGAGGGAGAGAGGGAGGGAGGGAGGGGAATAAAAGGAAAATGAAAGAACAGGTACTTTTCAAATGAGGATATCTGAATTGCCAACAACATTAATAAAAGTGTTCAACTTCATTAGTCATCAGGGAAACGCAAATTAATAACTGGTATGACATCACTACACACCCACCAAAATGGCTAAAGTAAAAAGACACAGTAACACCAAGGGCTATAAGGAATGTGGAGCAACTGGAATGTTTATATGCTGGTGGTGTGAATATATAAAACTCAAAATAGGTAAAGCTTACCTATAAGCTAGAAACCCTGTTAGAAATCATGATATGGTTGTCTTTGGGGAGAAGAGAGTGGGATAAAGCCTGGGAAAGAACCCAGGTTGGGAAGTGTGGGAGCTTTTTGGATGTAGTTCTATCCGTTGGGTATTATCATATTTCTTGGTGATCTACATGGTGATTATGTAACCGTTTGCTTTGTGATACTTCATCAAGCTGTACATTTAAGAATTGTGCATATCCCTGTAGATACACTGCAATTATTAAACATTTTTATTTAAAAATTGACTCAGGTGTTAAGAACTAGAGAACTGTAGTCATCAAAATCAGTCAGACTATAATGCAGGCTGACCTGAATTTTCTGAAAATCTTGCAGTCTTAAGGCACCATTCAACCATTAGGACAATATCCCTTGGCTCACCAGTTCCTTTAAAAGCTTATTCTTATCTTTCATAGCCAAGGCTCCCCAGAATTTTTTTGCCTTTAACAAAGCTAAGAAATCTGGCACCTGTGAAAGTCTGAAGGTCCTTTTCCTCAAATTTTCCTCCAGACCTTGAGCAGTAGAGACAACCAGTGGAGGAGAGAAGGCACTGAAGGACCATTAGATCTCAGCATGGGAAGAGACCCCAGAAGTCATTATTCTAACCTTACTCCACACACAGAGGCATCCTGCAGCATCACAGCAGGTAGTCACTTAGCCTCCGCTTAAAACATCTTCAAGGTCAGGAAGCTAAGGCGGTCTGTTTCCAGGATGAAGAGCTTTCCATGGCTGCAAATCTCTCTGTGAAAAGCTCCCAGCCTCCCTCTCTTTAACTCATACACTTTGTATACAAAAGAACAAACCCTCTCCAAATAACAGTTTCTCAAATGTAAGAAGCAGATTATCATGTCCTGCGCATAGTTTCTCTGCTCTACACTAAACATCTCCAGTTCCTCCAGTCCTTCTCACACTAAATTAGGCACTGTCATATTGAGGGAAGAAGGTTTCTTCTTGTTCCTCGAAGCACTTTGGAATCAATTTGACTCAGTTTGTCAGAGATGCAGGTAAAGATAAAATCCAGCTATGGAAGATGATCACAACCAAGAGCAATTTTGTGCATAGGCAGAGCAGACTGTTGCCTGTTCTACGTGATTTGAAAGGCAGAGAAATTTTCTGTGAATAAAATATTTTCCCCACGTGCCTGCCTTGAAACCTGAAGTTTTCATGTAAGTCACAGTTTTGCATTGAGGCATCAAAGAGTACTATGAAAAAAAATGTTATGGCATGACCAAATGCGAACATCAGAAAAGAAACTAGCTCTTGAGATTAGATAGAAGGCTGAGGAAACACACCATGAGGCAGGTGCGTTAGAGGAGAGTGAGAAGGGCAAGAAAGTACCTGGAGAACGAGACAAGCTAAGAGGACAGAGGCAGCTAGGGTACCAGAGTGCTGGGGTACCTTGGAACTTGGATTGATGAAGGTATACACACCTAAAAAGAAAACGAAACTGAAAATGGGGAAAGAAATGGATAATTTGCCAAGAACAGCTCTTCTCACAGGCATAGACAAGAGATATTCCTTCCATCAGAAACTCCGTGAACTAGTGGGTGACTCAGATGCAGAAGGGAGCTCCTCTCTCTCTCTCTTCCCCCTATGCTCCCCTTCCTTTCCTTTTCGTCCCTATGCAGTTGGCCCACCAAGAACTGTCCCTGCCAGTGAGAGGAGCCAGTGACTGGGTGAGTAAATCACACCAGCCCTAATCTGCATCAGCTGCCCTGAATTAAGTGAGAGTTGGGTGGGGGATTAGGAAGCCCCATTTGAGCTTCTGGTCTAAATGATGTCTTTCAACACGGTTATGTCAAATACATCAGGACCATTGGGAGGATGGGGGCAATTAATAAAGCTGCGTTTTGATCCCATATGACTCAGATTGTTCTTAACTGGCTATTACTCAAATACATAGCAAAGATGGGTAACTGGCACCCTTAACTTCCAACCATAGTACATTGATACGTAAAATTAGTCCTTTTACAAGCTCTTCTCACCATAAACATCGAAGCAAAAGCCTTCTGGGGACAAGCGCTGAATCCAAAGAAGAGACTTTATAAGGCAGAGATTTTAGCCTCTGTGGAAATGATTTCATAGGTAATATATACAGATAGAGAATGCCTAAAATATTCGTGATGAGGTAGGGATAGGAGTCTTGCAACGTGCTCCTGCCTTACAGACCTCTGGGACTAGGCGTCCTAGTCCCATCCCTGGTGGAGATAATGTGTGCTTCAGGGCACTGAATAGTTGTGTTATAGGAAACTATCCATTCTAATCCATTGACATGTAAATACATAGAAATGGAAAATCTGATTCTGTTCATCCCACAAATCCTTTGGTTTGTTACACTCACACCTGGGACCATATGCAAAAAATTAAATTAAGAGCAACTGTTGATTTAATGGTTGATTTGGAATTTTTTTTAATCAACCACAGCTTTCTTTAGTCAACTCTGTTCTTAAACAGATAATTACACTTCACAATGGGAGACATTAACCGTATCCCTCACCCTCAGTAATGGATCTTGAACTTTGCAAGGTTTACAGTTGCTTCCTCCTACTTAAAGACATTCAGCTCAGAAGACTGCAAAGTTAAGTAGAAATGACAATTATCCATCTTTTATTTCACTGAAAGATTTTCAAACCTGAAAAGTAATCAGAAAGGTTTTTCTTTTTTTTTTTTAAGAAAGCAAGAAAACTGGTGCATAAAAATCATATAAATTCAAAACTTTCTATATAGGACATTCAAAATCATTTTGTCACAGTCCAGAGGACAAAGACCAGAATACATTACAATCAGTACTTATCATGCATTTTATATGTATTTTAATATTTACAACAACCTTATAAGTACATTTTCTAAATGAAAAAACTAGGGCTCAGAGAGGTTACATAACTCCCCTTAGGACACACAGATGCTAAGTGAAAAAGGTTGAGATTCAAACTCAGATCTTATTCCAGAGCTTGCATTCCTAACTCCCATGCGTCTTATTCTTTTCCGCCCTAACCTAAAAGACCTCAGTTACTCTCTATCATATCATCCTTCCTCTTCCTTCCTGGAACTTCTCATCATTTACAATTATCTTGCTTATTATCTTGTTTGTATTCTGTACTCTCCCACTAGAATAAAAGCTCTATGAGGGAAGGGACTTTTTTTTTTAATCAGGTTCACTGCTTCTCCCCAGTCCTAACACTTAGTAGTCACTCAATCAAATGTTTGTTGATTTAATAGACGTTCTTGCTCAAAAAATTAGGGTAGGAAAGAGAACCAGAACCTACTGTCTCCAAGATCAGTGCTTATGAATGGGCAATGTTCCCCGTTCACCTGAGACTGGCAAGTCTTGCCATACACTTTTTAAAGCCAGTGGCGCCAACATCCCATCTCTTTACATGCCTTCATAACAACGCTCCAACTCTGGCTAAACATCCTCTGTGTACACAAAACTGTCCCAGGAAGAACAAGTATACAAAGAAGTATAAACTCTGGTCCCCAATCCTGAGGAGTTCACAAGTCAAGCTAGAGAGACAGGAAATAGGACTTTAAAAAGCAATTCCCACTGCAAAACAGTCTATTCTAAGTATCCAGTGAGCAGCTGTTCGTGACAAAGTTTATCTTTCTGCAGCAATTTCAGTTCCAGGGAAACCTAAAGTATGGCTAAAGTGAGGAGAAAGGAAGACTCCAATTTGCCAGCTCTGATATCTTTAGCACCTGCTGTTAATCACACACCTGCACTCAGGCGTCATTTAGTGGCTCCTGTGATTGACCATTTCAATCGCTGTGTCTGTAGATCACGGTCCCAGCTGAATATCCAGAGACCACATTCATCAAAAGCATAATTTGGGTGGAACGTGACTGTTTTTCCAAAGTTGGAGGGACGGCATCAGCAAGAAAAATTGGCAGTATTTTTAAAGGAAAGTTGGTTGACTCTGAGCATACTGCACAATGATGTTTATTTTTACTATTAAAAAGAAATTATCAGTTCCTCAGGTGTGGTTACACAAGTACTGGGACAGCACTGCTATACATAAAATAGATAAAGAACAAGGGCCTACTGTATAGCACAGGGAACTAGATTCAATATCTGGTGGTAAACTATAATGAAAAAGAATCTGAAAAAGAATATATATATCCTTATATATATATTCATATATATATGAATCACTTTGCTACATATCTGAAACTAACACAACATGACAAAATCAACTATACTTCATTTTTTTAAAGAAGTACTGGGTATGAAATTCCCAGTGGAATTGGGTATGGCAGTCCAGAAGTTAGGACTCTGTGCTTTCACTGCTGAGGGCCCAGGTTCAATCCCTGGTTGGGGAACTAAGATCTCACAAGCCATGTGGGATAGCCAAAAAAAAATTTTTTTAATAAAGAATTTTTTTTTAATTTAAAGTACTGGGTATTTAATTTTGACCACAAAAAAAAAAAAAATAGGCAAGGCACTAACCAAGAATTCAGCAACTATCACCTCCGTAGGATAAGAGCATTCCCAAACCTGAAAAGTAGATCAGTGAGTCAGTTAAGTGATGTCAACCCTACCCCGCAGCCTCAAGGACTGGTCCAAGCCAAGCTCATCAGAGCCCTTCTCCAGTATTTTCTCCTGGAGCAGGAAGGGAAGAATCTTCCTTCCTGCTTTGATTATGAGATGTAGGATGTACCCCAGAGCTTCCTGCAACCATGAGGAAGAGTCTGAGCAAATGAAGCGAACAGAGAGAATCTAGAATATGAGACAGTCAATTCCCCAGTTCCAGCCACAGAAGTTTCCAGAGCTGCCTCTCTCTGTAGCTCTTATGTGAGTGACCCAAGATCCTTCTAATAATTTCCTCCTCCTCCTTTTTTTTTCCCTTAGGCTACTTACACTTGAGTTTCTCTCACTAGCAATACAAAGATTACTAATTACTACAGAAATTAGTATTAAATGTAGACTGGGTTTAGTTGATACGAGGTAGAGGAAGTGAGAATCACACTGCTCCCAGCTGGAAAGATGGCAATTCTTACATGAAAACAAAGTAGATATTAACTATTACCTGCTGTATCTTGGCAGACAGACAATAATATTTTGGTGGCTTGGTAGAAAAATAATAAACAAGACTCAGCCATAAAAAAGACTGAAATCTTGCCATTTGCAACAGCATGGAGAGACCTGAAATGTATTATGCTTTAATGAAAGAAGTCAGACAGAGAAAGACAAATACTGTATGATATCACTTATATGTGGAATCTGAAAAATAAACAAACGAATGAAAATGACAAAACAAACAGACACAGATATAGAGAACTAGTGGTTACCAGTAAGGAAGGGGGCAAGATAGGGGTAGGGGATTAAGAAGTACAAACTACTATGCATAAAATAAATAAGCAGCAAGGATATATGGTACAGCACAGGGAATATAGTCAATATTTTATAATAAATTTAAATGCATAAAATCTATAAAATTTTAAATTTTTTTAAATTACAAATTTTTTAAATCTATAAAAATATTGAATACTATTGTATATACCTTAAACTAATATGATATTATAAATCAACTATACTTTAATTTAAAAAACTTTAAAACTAGAACGTATCAATAGAACACTGACAGGAGGTCAAGAGATGTTATGGGGACTTCGTTTATATCTGTACCAGAAAAATGACTGACAAAACAATTGCTTTAATAAATGATTAAACTTTGAGAGAAAAAAAAAGAAACAAGAGCACACTTGATACTTCTTATGGCCTTTGGTAAGGTCCCTTAAAAGGAAAATAAACCTCAATCTAAGCTGGCATTTCTTAAAATGGATAGGAAATAAGAAGGTAGATATATAGTGCTTTTAAAACAGAGGCCTTATCTATATGTAGCTACTGATCCAAAGCTGCTAAGGATCAGAAAACCATGCTGCCTGCTAAACTGTTAGAGATGAATTCTGTGTCCTACAGTGAAGTTATTTCACCATCAAGGAGAGGGGATACCCAGGAGTAACCTAGAAATGGGAAAAGCCTGACCACTCAGACTTTTCCGAAACAGCTCCTGCTGTGCACCTGCCCCAAAGAAAAGGCAGTAATTTTTCCCATCATAAAGTGCAAATAATTGGGAAGCAACGAGGAGCCAGAGGGCAGAAGAGCTCTGTTTTCCCGACTCAGCCTATTGCTTCAGTTGCCCTGAGGCAGGGGCCAAGGGAGGAGTTATTAAATAGAGGCCACAGGAGGATTGTCAAAGTCCTTATGGGTATGTTTCTAGAAGACATACATTTCAAAGGCAGCGTGTAGAGCCAAATATTATGAATCAACAAAACTGCTGGTTTGTTAAAAGTCAACAGAGCCCATCAAAATGAACTCAACACTGACAGCCAACTAGCTCTTTAAAAGACGTGCTTCGCTAAAGAAATTCTTCAATGAGAAGCCTGCAATTGCTCCACCTCTAAGGCAATTCCTGGGTCTCTGTACAACAATGATAGCAACTGGGCTTCTGGAAGAATATATAGCCTTCCACGAGCTGTCCTCTTGTTTACTGTGGCCATGAAGGAAAATGATCAAGGCAAAGCTTCCTGGGGACAGAATGCCACAGACCTAACAGCAGCCAAGGCAGTGAGTGAAGAATGGATATGCCTTACTAGTCCTATTCAGTGGAGTATGGCATATCCTCTGGAGTCGTCCCACTCATGTTGCTTAGCCTTCTCCCTCTTTTCCAAACTTGAATTCTTATTGTGGCTACTTTCTTATTCCTGTACTATTGTATCTTAGATGGGTTGGAAATGGTTAAATTAGTCCCACTGCCCACAGCGTTCAGAATCTTGAGGAGCCTTGTCTCCCAAACACCCTGAACTTGTTAGTAAATGCAGTAGTTGGTGATACTTTGAAATACCTCTCTGGACACAGTTGGGGGTGGGGAGTATACTTGTGATTACATGTGGATTCACTGCCTTATGTAGACAGCAGCGGAATTTTATACATAGAAAGAAGAGTGTTTCCACAGGCAAAATGGTAATGTCTAAAGGGGTCAATCATGAACCACTCCCAACCATAGATATTGATCCAAGATGGAGCCCAAGCCAAATCCACCAAAGTTATTGTCTAGGTTCTTTCTGTTATGGGGAAGGTTTTTCTTTTTTCTTTGGTTATAATCAGGAAAAGCATGATCTCAGAAAGACAAGGTCCCCACTACCCACTAAGGCACCTTTGTGCAAATAGATAAATGTACCGCTTCCTCAAATCATTTTACTGACTTTTGTTAGAAAAGACACTTGAGTGCCATCTGCTGGAAATTTGCCATAATAAACATACAAATCTTTGATTTCTAAGATATGATTAGTAACCCTTAGATGGAGCAGAACTGTACACTGCATGCAATACATGGCAGCTCTACTGACACCCATGTCCCCTACTACATGGGGAAGTTTGACCCAATGATGTCGGTACCCCAAAAGAAACAGATATGAGACAGACTAAAAAATTCCTGCAGGCTTCAGATCTCTGTTTCTAATTCCGAAAGTCTTCAGAGTTGACCTGATTCTATAACTCTTTCTTCTAGTCTGTAAACAAGTCCAAACTCATTGCAGTATATTCCTTTCTATTAAGCTAGTAGCTGGTTCAAATTGACTTTTTTTGTTCCTTACAACCAGAAGAGTCCTAGGAAATATACCCAGTTTCACTCATTATCTAGCCATATGAACTTAGCTAAGTCATTTGGCCTCTGTGAGCCTAAGATTCCTCAGCTATAAATTGGGTAACTATTGAAAGAGAAGCATATGAGATAAACACATGTGAAAGCGCTTTTAAAGTACAATATGCCAAGATGGCATTGAAAAGAAGGCGATGATGATAATTCAGACAGACCAAAAGAAGATGCAAAATCTACTCCCATTACTTTTCTACTTTCCTGTCTTTCTTCACAGCATAGGGGACAATTTTTTTTAATGGAAAAAGAAAGAAAAAGAAGACATAGAGTAGAACTTCACTAATTTAAGTTGGAATCAATAGGCAGAGGAGAAAGATTGATTTGTGACCCTCTGAATCACAGGCTCAGGATTCTGTCCTGCCTTCTTCCAAAAGAAAGAACTGAAGACAGATGATTGTGGAGATAGCAAGCATGGTCTGTAGCCATGAACATTAGTCCCCATCTAAAATCGGTAAATTAAAAGATAAAACCTGAGACATCTTGTTTCCATCATCACAATGAGTTTAATCAGCTACCTATTACAGGTGGTCCTTGGCATCTCAAAAAATTGATGAAAAACAGCAAATACTCTCAGAAACAAAAGAGTAAATACAAGTAGCAGCTGTTACTAACGCAGGCCAAAGACCTTCACCTATGCTAACCAAAGACTTTTAATGGAGACAAAAACTGTCAGCTAAACAAGCAATCAGGTTGAAAATAGAGGTCTCAATATAGGGCATTATCTACTCATGTGTTGACCACTGGACAACTTTAAAGGAAACTAAAAGGAAAGGTGGGAGGAATGGATAAATTAAGATTAGGGTTACAATACATATACAAATATATATTAAACACAAATATCAAAAAGACTGACCATATAGCAGGGGAGGTCTAGGGAACACTGTAATAATTTACATGGGAAGAGAATCTATATATGAATGGACATATATAATGTACAAATGAACCAGATTGTGTACACCTAGGACAAACAATATTCTAATCATTACCCCGATTACAAAAATTAAAACAACGAACAAGAAGTAATGAAACATAAACTTATGGGGGTTCTTCCTGGCACATTCCATTCTCATTGACAATCTAGGAACAGGACTTCCAGGAAGGCTCTTCTGCCCTAGAAACCAGATTTAGGAATGGAGAAATGCTGTCGCCTTGTGGCCGTTTCACACAACAGCAACTTTAAACCCACTGCTAATGGTCACTTAATATTCACATAATTGCGTGACTGTAAATGAAACCTGCCCTCAAAAAAATTCGTGGTGTTGAAAATAGACCAAGAAATTCCAAGGAAGGTTACCTTTCAAGAAGACAATTTCAAGAGGCATATTTTGCTCACCTTTTTCCTTTTCTTTTTTTTTTAAACAAAAAAAGGTCATGGAAAAATACTCAACATCAGGAATTAACAAAGACATGCAAATCCAATCTACAAAAACTTTCAAATCACAACAGTCAGAATGATCATCAGCAAAAAAGTCTAGAAACGATAAATCCTGAAGGGGTCTAGAGAACTGTGTACCCTCTAGCTGCTGGTGAGATGTAAAGTGGTAAGAGCCAATAATGAGAACAGAAAGGAGCTGCGTTTAGAAGTAAAAGTTGAGTTACCATTCGATGCAGCAGGCCCACCGCTGGGCCTATCACCTGAGAAGACCAGGATCGAGAAGACACAGACTGGCAAAGCTCCACTGCAGCCTTATTCACAAGATGCAAGAGATGGAAACAACCGAAATGTCCATCAAGAGATGAATGAACGAAGAAGTGGTCAGGGTACACAATGGAATATTAGCTATGGAAAACAATGAAACACTCCTCTTTGCAACACCGGAGATAAGCCTAGAGATATATATCAAAAAGACCGACCTTATAGCAAGGGAGGTTGACGGAACACTCTGTAATAATTGACATGGGAAGAGGATCTGTACATGAATAGATATATACGTAATGTGCAAATGAGCCAGTGTGTACACCTTGGACAAAAAACATTCTCATCATTACCCCGATTAAAAAAATTAAAACAATCAACAAGAAGTAATGAGACATAAACTTATGGAGGTTTCTCCTGGCACTTTCCATTCTAACTTACAACCTAGGAACACTACTTCCAGAAAGGCTCTGCTGCCCTAGTACCCAGATGGGGGAATGGAGAAATGCTGCCACCTAGTGGCCGTTTCACACAACAGCAGCTTTAAACCCACTGCTAATGGTCACTAAATATTCACCAAACTTGCAGTTCTGTAATGACACCTGCCCTCAAAAAAAAATCCTGGGGACAAAAATCCACCAGAAAATTCAAAAGAGGGCAACCTTTCAACAAGAGAATTTCAAGAAGTATATTGTACTCACACATTTTTCTTAACAGAAAAAAAATGGCCTGGAAAAATGATAAATTTTAGGAATTTTTAAAGGCATGCAAACCCAAATCACAAAAACCTATCAGCTCACACCAGTCAGAATGGCCATCAGCAAAACTGCTGCAAACAATAAATGCTAAAGGGATTGTGGAGAAATGCGAACCCTCAGTTTTAAGGGGGACGTGGCCCCTTAAATGAGCCACTAATGAAAACACAATGGAGGTGCTTTGAAAAGGTAAACATTGAGCTACCAGTCAATCAAGCATACCCACTGCTGGGCCTATCACCTGAGAAAATGAGAATCAAAAAGTCACAGGCCTGTGCTTCCCTGGTGGCGCAGTGGTTAGAGTCCGCCTGCCGATGCAGGGGACACGAGTTCGTGCCCTGGTCCGGGAGGATCCCACGTGCCGCGGAGCGGCTGGGCCCGTGAGCCATGGCCGCTGAGCCTGCGCGTCCAGAGCCTGTGCCCCGCAACAGGAGAGGCCACAACAGTGAGAGGCCCGCGTACCACCAAAAAAAAAAAAAAAAAAAAAATTACGTTTAACCAAATGAAAAGGTGTAAGGAATGGATGAATTAGGATATGGGGGTTAACAGACATGTGCTAATACATATGAAATATATAATCACAAAATACCTATGGAATACCAAGAAAGGTCTACTCAATACTTTGTAATAACCGACACAGGAAAGGATCCAAATATGAATAGACAGATACATTGATATAATGAACCAGATTCTGTACACTTAGGAGAAACAAAATATTTTTGGTCAAATTTGCTCTGATAATAAAAATTAAATTAAAAAAACAAACAAGAAGTCAGGAGATACAAGCTCTTGGGGGCTTGCCCTGGCACATTCCACTCTAATTTGCAGGCTACTAACACGATTTCCAGGAGAGCTCTGTTGCCCAAGAACCCAGAGTTGGAAATGTAGAAATGCTGCCGGCTTGTGGCTGTTTCACGCAAGAGCAGCTTTAAGCCCACAGCTAATGGTCACTTAACATTCACAAGGACTCAGGGCTGTAAAGGACACCTGCCCTAAAAAATTGTGCTGAGGTAGGGAATGGACAAAAAAATTCGAAACAGGCAAATGTTTCAAGAAGATAGTATGAAGAGGTAAGTTTGACTCACTCTCTTTTTTAAAAAAAGGAAAATGGATAAAAGCTCAACCTCAGGAAGTATCAGACTCATGCAAATCTAATCTACGAAATGTTTTCAACTCACACCTGTCGACTGACGATCAGCAAAAAGTCTACAAACAATGAATACTGAAGGGGTTTTAGAGAACTGTGTACCCTCTAGCTGCTGGTGAGATGTAAAGTGGTAACAACCAATAACGAGAACAGAAAGGAGCTGCCTTTAAAAGTAAAAATTGACTTACCATTCAATCCAGCAGTCACACCACTGGGCCTCTCACTTGAGAAGACCAGCAGCGAGAAGACCCAGGTTGCAAAATCTGCACTGCATCCTATTCATAATAGCCAAGACAGTGAAGCTTCCAAAATGTCCATCAACAGATGAACGGATAAAGAAGTGGTCCATGTACACAATGGAATATTAGCCATAGAAAACAATGAAACACTGCTCTTTGAGGCACCATAGATGAGCTTGGAGATAATCACAGAACATAAGGTAAGTCAGAAAGCAAAAGACCTATGATATCACTTATAGGCGTTATCTAATAACTAACACAAATGAACATATTTCCACAAAGAAAGACAGACTTAGAAATTAAGTATGCTTATCTAAAAGGAAAGGTGGGCGGAATGGATAAATTAAGATTAGCGTTACGATACGTATACAAATACATATTATATACATATATCAAAAAGACTGACCATATAGCAAGGGAGGTGTATGGAACACTGTAATATTATACATGGGAAGAGGATCTGTACATGAATAGACATATATAACGTACAAATGAACCAGATTGTGTACACCTAGGCCAAACAATATTCTAATCATTACCCCGATTACAAAAATTTAAAAAAACCAAGAAGAAGTAATGAGACATAAACTTATGGGGATTTCTCCTGGCACATTGCATTCTAATTTACAGCCTATGATCACGACTTCCAGAAAGGCTCTGCTGCCCTAGTAACCAGATTTGGGAATGGAGAAATGCTGCCTCCTTGTGGCCGTTTCCCAAAACAGCAGCTTTAAACCCAGTGCTAATGGTCACTAAATATTAACCAAACTCGCAGGCTTGTAAATTACACCTGCCCTCCAAAAAAATCCTGGAGGCAAAAATCGACCAAAAATTCAAAACAGGGAAACCTTCCAAGAAGACAATTTCAAGAGGTATATTGTACTCCCACTTCTTTTTTTTTTTAACAGAAAAGAAAAAGGTGTGGAAAAATGATGAATTTTAGGAATTTTTAAAGACATGCAAACCCAAATTGCGAAAACCTATCAGCTCACAGCAGTCAGAATGGCCATTAGCAAAAATACACCAAACAATAAATGCTGAAGGGATTGTGGAGAAATGCGTACCCTCGGTTCTAAGGGGGACATGGTAAGAGCCAGTAATGAAAACACAGTGGAGGTGCTTTGAAAAGGGAAACATTGAGCTATTAGTCAATCAGTCACACCCACTGCTGGGCCTATCACCTGAGAAAGTGAGCATGAAAAATTCACAGGCTGGCAATTCTGCACTCCAGCAATATTTACCATAGCCAACATTTGGAAGCAATGAAAATGTCCATCAGCAGAGGAATGCACCAAGAAGAAGTGGTCCATGTACACAATGGAATATAACTCCAATGAAAATATAAATTAAATTTCAAAAACAAACAAAATAAGGAGACATCAGCTTCGGTGGGATTATCCGGGCACATTCCACTCTAATTTATAACTGAGGAACACCACTGGCAGGAAGGTCTATTTTCCTAGTACCAGCGTGGGAAACTTAGACAGGTTGCCGCCCTCTGGCCGTTACCTGCAAAAGCAGCTTTAAAGCCTGTGCTAATGGTCACTTCATGTGAACAAGTACTGCAGGGCTGTAAATGAATCCTGCCCTCAAAATGTCTTGAGGGAGGTAATGGCCAAAAAATTTCAAAATGTGACTCATACTTTAAGAAAACACTTTGAAGAACTAAGCTGTAATCACCGTTTGAAAAATAAAAAGGACATGCCTTAAAGCTCAACTTCAACGGATTATGAGACACATGCAAATTCAACCACAAAGAGGTATCAGATCACACCAGCCATAATATGTATCAGCAAGAAAACTACAAACAATAAATGCTGAAGGTGTTGGGAGAAATGCATACCCTCAACTTTAAGTGGGATGTAACCTGGAAAGAGCCACTAATGAGAACAGAATGGAGATACCTTTAAAAGGTAAACATTGAGCTACTATATGATACAGGAGGACCACTCCTGGACCTATAACATAAGAAGACAGAATTGGAAAGACACAGGTAGACAAATGTGCATTGCAGCAGTATTATAATAGCCAAGACATGGAGGCAACCAAAAAGTTCATCAAGAGGTGAGTGTACAAATAAGAACTGGTACATGTACAGATGGAATACTAGCTAGGGAAAACAATGAAGCAATGCCATTTGCAGCACCATAGATGAGTCTAGAGGTAATCAGGCAAATTGTTCTAATGCAGACAGTAAAAGACACATATCCTATTATATCACTTATATGTGTTAGCTAAAAATTGATACTAATGAAGATATTTCCACAGAGAAAGGCAATCACGGATTCATTAAACACACTTATGGTTCACCAAATGGAAAGGTGTGAGGCTTGGATACATTAGGATATTGGGGTTAACATAGATATAGAAACACATGTGAAATATATAATTGCCAAAGACATACAGAATACCAAGAGAAGACTACTCAGCACTGTGTCATAACATACATGGGAAAAGGATCTGAAGAAGAATAGATATATGTATATGTGTGAAAGAACCACATATTGCACACTTAGAACAAACAAAACACTGTAATCACATTTGCTGTGATAAAAAAATAAAAATTAAATTAAAAAAAGAACAAGAAGCAATGAGACATACACTTAAGGGGCTTTGCTGGCACATTGCATTCTAGTTTACAACCAGAACACGACTTCCATTAAAGCTCTGTCATCACTAATGCAGCAGCTTTATAAGCAATGTTGAAGGTAGCTTAAAACAAGTCTCACTAATTATTGACAGTAACAAGAAAACAAACAAAAGTAAAAATCTCACTGCAAAAAGTATACATAGAATAAGGGTAATAGATCAAACACTTATTAAACTTCTGTAAAGAATAAAAGACAACAGCAGTATGTATTTTTTTTTAAAGAGAGGGCCCAAATAAATCAGAAATGAAAGAGATGATGTTACAACAGCCACCACAGAAATACAAAGTATCCTAAGATACACACAGGGTAACTCAGGGCTCAGACCGGACAGAGCTCACTCTCCATTCCCCTGTACATGACTTACAGGAGCCTCAGGAACTGAGGATGGGGTCCCTGACAGGAGGTACAAGACAGAAGATGTTAGGCATTAACATGACTGCATTCATCTTAAATGTGCCTGAACTACATTCACACAAGATTATTTTGTCCTCTATGTACATCGCACCTCTAGTCAGAACTGCAGATCTTTGGCTTCACCACCTCTACTGACAGCATTAGCTTCACCTGCTGTGGACCGTCTCCTGTAGGATATCTACAACCACAAAGCATCGAAGCTTCACAGGACCCAGAGTCTGTGTGACTCCATTCAGAGTCTCAGAGTCTCAACTGCACTCAGAGACTCACAGTCTCAACAGAGACTCCACTCTTGGAGGGCACACACAAAATAGTGTGCACATCAAGACCCAGGGGAAGGAGCAGTGACCCCCGTAGACGAATGACCGGACCTACCTGCTAGTTTTGCAGCGTCTCCTTCAGAGGCGGCGAGTGGCTGTGGCTCACCGTGGGGACAACGACACTGGCAGCAGAAGTTTTGGGAAATACTCCTTGGCATGATCCCTCCCAGAGTCCGCCATTAGCCCCACCAAGAGCAAGGTAGGCTCCAGTGCTGGGTGACCTCAGGCCAAACAAAAAACAGGGAGGGAACTCAGCCCCATGCATCAGCAGACAAGCAGATTAAACTTTTAATTAAAGTTTTATTTAATCCGCAGACAAAGAGATTAAAGCTCTGCCCACCAGAGCAACACCCAGCTCAACCCACCACCAGTCCCTCCCATCAGGAAGCTTGCACAAGCCTCTAAGATAGACTCATCCACTGGAGAGCAGACAGCAGAAGCAAGAAGAACTACAATTCTGCAGCCTGTGGAAGGAAAACCACATTCACAGAAAGACAGACAAAGTGAAAAGGCAGAGGACTTTATACCAGATCAAGGAACAAGATAAAACCCCAGAAAAACAACAAAATGAGGTGGGGATAGCCAACCTTCCAGAAAAAGAATTCACAAAAATGACAGTGAAGATGACCCAAGACCTTGGAAAAAGAATGGAGGCAAAGATCGAGAAGATGCAAGAAATGCTTAACAAAGACCTAGAAGAATTAAGGAACAAACACCTAGAAGAATTAAAGAACAAACAGAGATGAACAATACAATAACTGAAATGAAAAATACACTAGAAGGAATCAGTAGCAGAATAACTGTGGCAGAAGAACGGATAAGTGACCTGGAAGACAGAAAGGTGGAAATCACTGCTGTGGAACAGAATAAAGAAAAAGAATGAAAATAAATGAAGACAGCCTAAGAGACCTCTGGGACAACATTAAACACAACAACATTTGCATTATAGGGGTCCCAGACAGAGAAGAGGGAGAGAAAGGACTCGAGAAAATATTTGAAGAGATTATAGTAAAAAAACTTCCCTAGTATGGGAAAAGAAATAGCCACCCAAGTCCAGGAAGTGCAGAGAGTCCCAGGCAGGATAACCAAAGGAGAAAAATGCCGAGACACATAGTAATCAAACTGACAAAAAATTAAAGACAAAGAAAAATTATTGAAAGCAGCAAGGGAAAAATGACAAATCACATACAAGGGAACTCCCGTATGGTTATATATATGTGTGAAAGAACCAAACTCGCAGGCTTGTAAATTACACCTGCCCTGCCAAATGAGAATCAAAAAGTCACCACACCTGTGCCGTGGAGCCACACCAGCCACAGCACGCCAGCCGACTTGGTGCCTGCAGGCCAGCCAGGATGGTCCTGGCCCCGGGCGCTCTTCTGGGAGCTTTCCATTTCCCTGACTGAGGTACCCCTCCTGTCCCGGCCCCCACTGCTTTTTTTCCTTCCTCACCTCTGCCCGGGGAGAACTTCCAGTGGCAGGTATGGGTGACACATCCTCTTCTTTAGCAGGTGGCAGCCCGGCAACTCCTGCAGAAAGTCCAGCAGAGCCCCACTCACACCGGGCCACCCACAAGCCATGGCCCCACACTCCCTCCCATAAGCCCATTCCCGAGACTGCTGACAGGGCAGAGAATATGGCGTCAGGCACAGCTGCAGGGGCTCTTGCTGCCTGGAGCGGTGCTTATATTGACCTCAACCCAGGCACACCTGGGGAGGGCTGGCTGGCGGTCAGGCTGCCCAGGTCAGCCAATCCTCGCCCCTCAGAGGCTCACAGTTGCAGAAAATGGACCTTGCTGAACTGGCCAGGTCCAAGGAACAGGTGTGGGCTCCTCAGAGTCAGGATAGACGAGGGGCTGCAGCTCCGGCTTGTGTTCTAATCATTTTATCTGGCCCATGAGTGGGAGACAACTTCAAGAAGACCTTCTCCTAATGAGAGGAGCCCAGGAGTCAGGGAGAGGAGGGGTGGTTGGTGGAGACAGGGGCCTGGTGCCCCGGCTGCAGTGGAAGTCTCTGGAAGACCAGGCGGAGGGAGGCCGCACAGAGTGATGCCCAGGGTCACAGACCTGTCGGAGCTGCTGTTTGTTAGTTCAAGTCCTGCTCTGCGGTGCTCTGTGTCAGCTCTGAGCGACAGGTGAGCTGGGGGTGCTCTGCAATGAGGGCTATGTGCACGGTTCCTGTGTGCCCAGCCCTGCCGGGGTACCTGCCCAGGGGAGCTCCGTATCCTGGGAGGGGCCTGACCGCGAGTGCCCCATGGGCTGCTGGGTAGCTGCACAGGTGAGCTCCATATCCTGGGAGGGGCCTGACCACGAGAGCCCCATTGGCTCCTGGGGACCTGCCCAGGTGAGCTCCATATCCTGGGAGGGGCCTGACCACGAGAGCCCCACTGGCTCCTGGGGACCTGGTAAAGGATGTCAGGACACTCAGTGAAGCCACCGAGGATATACATCCAGTAGTTCCTAATTCCTACACCCTGCTGGTCATTCTACCATCCACCAGGACATGGTATTCTGTATTAAGACTTCAATGATGCCTTCTTCTGTATTCCATTAGTCCCAGAGTCACAAGAAATCCTGGCTTGTGAGTGGCAGGACTCAAAATACAACAAAAATAATACTGCTGGGCCGTCCTGCCCCAAGGGTTCAAAAATTACCACACCATCTTTGGGGAAACATAAGCTAAACACCTAAAAGTTCTACCTCTGGAAAAGGGAACCCTCCTTCAATATGCAGATGACATTCTGATCGCCAGCCCTACTAAGGAGGCCTCTGAACTACCTAGCCAAAAAAGGATAGAAGGTGTCCAAGAAAAAGGCTCAAATATCACAGAATAAGGTGACCTGCCTGGGCTTCATTCCCACAGAAGGTCGGAGAATCCCATCACAGGAAAGGGAAGAAGCCATTTGCAGCCTTACCCCTTCTAATACTAGAAGACAGCTCAGGGATTCCTGGGGAGGCCGGGGTTTGCTGCATCTGGATCCCTAACTACAGTCTAATAGCTGGGCCTCTATATGAAACACTGAAAGGAAAAGATGATGATACTTTCGAATAGAATCCAGAAGCGGCCTTTCAAGAATGGAAAGAGCAGTCAATTCAGACCTTTGCCCTGGAACTCCCTAATTTAGCTAAACCCTTTGACCTTTACATTCCCGGTCAAAGGTGAATTGCCCTTGGAGTATTAGTGCAAAAACTGGGACCACCTGAAATGGAACAACGCAAGAATGCCCTCCAGGTAGGATAAACTACGGTCACCAAGGGCTTGGCCCACTGCCCCATCCGGCCAGGGTGCTGGGGGTATCTAAAAACCTGGAAATCAGCAGCCCACAAGGCCAGCTCCCTCCTAAGGGAAAAGGACCCCACGTGGTGATCCTAACCACCCACCATTCCCTGAAGTTGCAGGGGTCGCTCCGTGGGCACAGTGACCTTGAGTGAGGAGGCCCTCCAACTCCAACCTCCAGAGAGACAACCGGGGGCAACGGGCCCCCAAGACGACTCGTGTGACCATCACTTAACCTGGAGCTTCTCTCAGAAAACAACAAGAGTGTGCCCCAAAAGAGCAGACTACTGCTTGCAGGACTTACTGCACCCAAAGGGGAGCTAATAAGCTTGGCGGGGGAACCGTATATCACGCTGTCAACATAGAAAAGCCTACAGACACCGCGGTGACGGCAGCCAATGAGACCGGCTAGACTCCTGGCTACTTCAAAAGGCCGTTGACTCAGTAGCCGTCATAATCCTGGATCACCACCGGCTCTGGACTGTCTGGGAGTTGAGCAGGCAGGGCTCCGACACCTGGTGCTGTTTGTACGTTAATTCAGGGGCCTAATTGAAGAAAGCGCAGACTACAAGTCGAGCATCTAGGCTGGCAGAAACCGTCAGCCTAAGGTGGCCGAACAAATGTGGGGTGGGGTAAAACCGGCCCCCCTCCCACCCAGCGTCTCTGCGCATCTCTTTCCTGGACCCTTCAAGGTCATTAGAATCTATAACACTTTCAATGCTGGCGCTCCGGCGGACGAGCAGTGAGGCAGGAGGCCTGGGGACAATCAACCTCACCTGGAGGCTGATGGGGAAAAGTTCTGCCCCTCCCCCCCCGGGTATGAGGACTCCCGACTCAGCACGAAGCAGTTACAGAGGAGGCGTCTGCACCCTCAGGACCCCAAGAATGAGGAACGGGACAAATGGTAGAGGAGGGGTTTATCACCGGCAAGGCCCATTAAAAATTCCTGGGAGATAAAAATAGAATCTGGCAATAAAATAAAGTCTAACCTTTTTTTCCTTTGTGCTCTAATTTCACGTGCTCCTAGGGTTCCGCATGCAGAGGTCCCACACCCGGCACTTCAGACCCGATTTCCTAGTGCAGAATGGCTGGGTTGACACCTCAGCTCGCGGGGCCCCTTACAGACTGCGACCTAGAGCCTGAGCTGCAGCCAACCCGGCCCTCGAGAGCTCCACCCCCTCCCTCCCGATGATGACGCTGCCGCTGCCGGGATCCGTACACAGCAGCCCCGCCCACAGCCCGCGGGGAAGCGCACGCTCTCACCTTTCCATTCTCTGATCAACATATAAAGTTTCCTTTGCTTCTGAACCAAACTCAGTCTCGATCTGTTGGCTACAATGACACTGGGCAGGGGGACCCTTGTTGGGGCCCACTCTGGAGGATCAGTAACAGAAATTGAGAACGTTGTAACTTCAAGGAACAGATGTCTGAGCCAAACTGTAATTAACATAGAGCAGTGTATAAGGCTCGGGTAAAATAAGATGTTTCTAACACTTCCATTGGATATTTCCATCACTTTATTATAAGCAAGTTCAGTGAAGAGGTTTGTCTTATTTGTCAGGTCAACATTAGAGAAATGAAGTGATTTCTTTCCAAGGACGTACATCTAATAATCTTGGCTGAAGCTTCAATCTTGTTTGAATGCTTTTCCATTGAAAATGATACCTCTCTTTCAGCTCCCCCATTTCTGAGAAGTATAAAATCTTATAATTTATTATTACCAATGGGGAAAGGTGGGAGGAGGGATAAATTAACAGTTTGGGATTAACACATACACACTGCTATGTATAAAATAGATCATCAACAAGGAACTACTGTATAGCACAGGGAACTACACTCAATATTTTGAAATAACCTATAAGGGGAAATAATCTGAAAAAGAACAGATATTTTTATCGATATCATCTATCAACGACAGATAAAATGTAACCTAAGAGAAGCCGATGGTGAGCGCTTCTCACCCTGAAGACTTCAATCATCTAAAGTTCGGACTCTGCCTACTTCCCAAGGCCCTTAATGAACATACGTGTAGCCATAGCTTAAAAATTCCCCAGTTTAGGGTTCGGGGAGACACTGATTTGGAAAAATCCCTGGTGTTCTCCTTACATGCACGAGACCCTTCCTACTGGTAAAACATGCATGTCACACCCAGAGGATGGTACACCATTTGATCGGGAAGAGTTTGGAAAACGAATCTCATCTCCTCATCTACTGGTGCTCAGGTTCACCCCTCCAGTATCATTCCTAACAATCTGCCCAAATGGGGATGTCAGCACCGTCAACATCCTGTTGTGCACAGTTTGGAATTTGTCCAGAGGATGAAGCGTAAGGATGAGAAACAATGAGAGACAAGTCCTAGGTGTTCGGACAGGCACATGTCACTCTCATTTCCAGGAAGACGAATTGGCCAAAGGCTAGGATTGCCCACGGAAACAGAATAGGGCTTGAGGAAATCCCGCTGTTTTGTGGCCAGTTCCCAAAAACACAAGTTGAAACATGGAACTCAGGGGGACTAAAATTCACGAAACTGCAGAGTTGAAAATGTCTATCGTCGAAAAATGTCTTGAGGTAAGTCAATGAAAAGGACTTGTAAGCAAGGGAGAATGGCAGGAAAGGGATTTGAAGAGGTAGAAAGGACTCGCCATTAAAGCACAAGAAAAGGGGCTGAACATTGCAACGATGCAGTTGGCCAAAAAGGGCGTATGCGTTTTTTCTGAATATATTCAGGAAAAGGGCATACACCCTTTTTAGCCAACCAAACAGGTGGGCACTGGAAATCAATACTACAAAAGGTATCACTTCGCATCAGTCAGAAGAGCTATCCTCATAAAGTGTAAACACCAGAAATGCAGGACAGGGGGAGGAGAAAAGAGAGCCCTGTGGGCTGATAGTGGAAATGTAAATTGCCAACGGCCACTCTGGAGAAGTGTACTGTGTTTACTAAAACATCTAAAAAATGAGCTACAGAGCAGAGGGCACTTGCACTCATGGGTGTGTATCTTGGGAAAAACAAAAATCGACAGGACAGTCACCCCAACATTCACCGCCTCTCTGTTTAAAAGAGCCTCGACTTGGATATAACCTAAATGTCCCTGGAAGGAAAAAATGGATAAAAGAGATGTGGTACTTATGTAGAGTGGAATATTACTCAGCCCGGAAATCAGTGAAATAAGGCCAGTTGCAGCAACTCCAGAGGAGTTAGGTACTATCATTCTAAGTGACATAAGTCAAAAAGACAAGGACACATATCGTAAGATATCATTTAAAGGTGGAATCAAAAATGGCTACACATCAAATGAATTACAAAACATAAATATAGTCAAATATGTAGAAAACACACATAAGGCTGCTAAAGGGGAAAGGTGGGGAGGGGTGAGGCATTATCCAGGAGGTTGAAATTAGCAAAGATACCGTTCCCAATACCAAACTGATAATCGGCAAGGCCTACACGGTAGCTCAAAGAACTGCACTCAGCACACTCAAGTCACCGGAAAAGAATGTATACGACTGGTAAGAATCTGTAAAAGAATTTATTGGTGTCTCTCTGTACGTGAATCAAGTGGATGTACAGCAACAAGAAAAACAGTTTGAAAATAAACTGTAACCAATATAATAATAAATTTAAAAAAAATACAAGACAGTGAGACAGAGAAAAATTCTTACAACTTTTGCTCAGGGGCTGTGATGCAACATGAATTGAACACATCTAGACCCACAGCAGGATGAGACATAAGGCTGGAAACTGTTTGCGCTAAGAGAATTAGTGAGGTTGGGTGAGGAAATGCAGACCCTTTAGAGTAATACTGCCTGGTAGTCATTCCATGGGTCCCAAATAAGCAGGTTCAAGGGAATCTTCCTACAGCTAAAACATGCATGGGAAACCCAGAGGACTGTACACTGTGTGATCGGGAAAGGTGTCTAAAATGCACCTCATTTTTCATCTCCTGGTGCTCGGGTTCACCATTCCAGCCATGTTACTAAAAATCTCCCCCTTGGAGAATCAGCGCTTTTAACCTTCTGTTTCCCACAGTTTGCAAATTGTGCGGAGGATGATCGGAAAGAGGGGGAACCAATGAGACTAGCTGCAGGTGTTAAGAAAGGCACATGTCATTGTAATTTCCCATCGGGAAGAAGAATTAACCAATGGCTCAGCCTGCCTCCCTGGAACCAGAATAGGGCCTGAAGCAATACTGCGGTTTTGCGGCCAGTTCACAAAAAAGCGAGTTGAAAAATGGAGAACAGGGGCACTGCAATTCACAAACCTGCAGAGTTATAAATGACAACTATCGTCAAAAAAATACATTGAGTTAAGGCAACGAAGAGGATTTGAAAGCAAGGCAGAATTGCAGGAAACAGATTGCAAGGGGTAAATTGGACTCGCCTTTAAAGCACATGAAAACCGGCAGAACTTCGACTATGATGCAGTTGGCCAAAAAGAGCGTATGCGTTTTTTTCCTGAATATATTCAGGAAAAAAACGCATACGCTCTTTTTGGCCAACCAAGCAAGCGGGCAATTCAAATCCGCACTACAAAGAAGTCTCACTTCCCACCGGTCAAAAGGGCCATCCGAAAAAAGTGTAAAAACCAGAAATGCAGGACAGGCCATGGAGAACAGGGGGCTTTGTTACGCTGATGCGCCGTTTGTAAATTGCCGAGAGCCACTCTTGAGAACTGTATGGTGTTTCCTAAAACATGTAAAAAACAGAGCTGCAGAGCAGAGGGCACTTAACTAATAGGTGTATATCTTGGGAAGACTAAAAATCAACAAGACACAGGCACCCCAAAATTTACGGCTGCTCCGTTTACAAAAACCTCGAATTCGGTACACCTTCAATATCCCAGGAAAGAGAAAAATGTATAAAGAAGTTGTGGTACTTATGTATAGTGGAATATCACTCAGCTATGAAATCAATGTCATAAGCCTAGTAGCAGCATGTGAGTGGAATTAGGTACGATGATTGTACGTGAAATAAGTCACACAGAAAAAGAAATATCAGAATATATCACTTATAGAGGGAAGGTAAACATGGCTACACATGAACTGAATTACAAAACAGAGCAGAGTCACACATTTAGAAAACACACTTATGCCTGCTTAAGGGGAAAGGTGAGGTGGGGTGATGCATAACACAAGAGTTTGAAATTAGTACAGATAGGGTTCCATAAACCAAACATGTAATAGAAAAGACCTACTCCTTGCTCAATGAACTGGACTCAACACCCCCTATTCACTGCAGAAGTATATATCTGACCAGTAAGAATCTTAAAACCTATATATTGATATCTCTCTGTAAGTGAATCAAGTGTGTGTAAACCGGCATAAACACAGCAGTGAAACTCAGCTAAACCCCATTATAAAAATAAATTTGAAAGAGAGAGAAATTCTTACAAAATTCTTTCAGGGGCTGTGAGGCAACCTGGATTGACCACTTCTACACCCACAGCTGGATGAGACATGAGACCGGACACTCTTGGGGCTGAGAGGGTTGGTGAGGTTGGGTGAGCAAAGGCAGACCCTTTAAAGTAATACTGCATGCTACACAATCCATGCGTTCCAACTCTCAAGGTTCAAGGGAATCTTCCTACAGCTAAAAGATGCACGGGAAACCCAGAGCATAGAACACCGTGTGATCAGGAAAGATTTCTAAAACGCACCTCAATTTTCATCTCCTCGTGCTCAGGTTCGCCATTCCAGCCGCTTTACTTACAATCGCCCCACTTGGAGAATCTGCACCTTTAACCTCCTGTTTCAGCCAGTTTGCAATTTGTCCAGAGGATGAACGGGAAGAGTGGGAACCAATGAGAGACTAGCTGTAAGTTTTTGGACAGGCACATGTCATTCTAATTGCCCATCAGGAAGAAGAATTAACTAAAGGCTCAGCCTGCTGCCCTGGACCAGAAAAGGGCCTTAAGAAATCCTGCGGTTTTTTGGTCAGTTCACCAAAAAGCGAGTTGAAAAATGGAGCACAGGGGCACTGCAATTCACAAACCTGCCGAATTACAAATGACAACTATCATCCAAAACTATATTGAGGTAAGGCAACGAAGAGGATTTGAAAGCAAGGCAGAGTTGCAGGAAACAGATTTCAAATAGTAAATTGGACTCGCCTTTAAAGCACATGAAAAGCCACAGAACTTCGACAATGATGCAGTTAGCCAAAAAGAACGTATCTGTTTTTTCCTGAATATGTCCAGGAAAAAACGCATATGCTCTTTTTGGCCAACCAAGCAAGCGGGCAAGTCAAAACCGCACTACAAAGAAGTCTCACTTCCCACCGTTCAAAAGGGCCATCCGAAAAATGTGTAAAAACCAGAAATGCAGGAGAGGCCATGGAGAACAGGGAGCCTTGTTACACTGATGGGCGGTTTGTAAATTGCCGAGAGCCACTCTGGAGAACTGTATGGTGTTTCCTAAAACATGGAAAAAACAGAGCTACAGAGCAGAGAGCACTTAACTCATGGGCGTGTATCTTGGGAACACTAAAAATCAACAAGACACAGGCACCCCAAAATTTAGGGCTGCTCCGTTTACAAAAACCTCGACTTCGGTACACCTTAAATATCCTGGGAAAGAGAAAAATGTGTAAAGAAGTTGTGGTACTTATGTATAGTGGAATATCACTCAGCCATGAAATCAATATCATAAGGCCAGTAGCAGCATAATGAGTGGATTTAGGTACGATGATTCTAAGTGAAATAAGTCACACAGAAAAGAAACTAATCATAAGATATCACTGATAGAGGGAAGGTAAGCATCGCTACACATGAACTGAATTACAAAAGAGAACAGAGTCACACATTTAGAAAACACACTTATGCCTGCTTAAGGGGAAAGGTGAGGTAGGGTGATGCATAACACAAGAGTGAAATTAGCACAGATACCGTTCCATAAGCCAAACATGTAATAGACAGGATGTACTCCTGTCTACACCCCCTATTCACCACAGAAGAATATATCTGATTATGAAGTATCTTAAAGCCTATGTATTGATATCTCTCTGAAAGGGAATTAAGTGTGCGTAAAGCAGCATAAACACAGCAGTGAAACTCAGCTAAACCCCATTATAAAAATAAATTTCAAACACAACACACAAAGACAGTGAAAGAGAGAGAAATTATTACAAAATTCCTTCAGGGGCAGTGATGCAACCTGGACTGACCACATCTACACCCACAGCTGAATGAGACATAAGGCTGGACACTCCTGGGGCTGAGAGGATTTGGTGAGGTTGGGCGAGCAAAGGCAGACACTTTAAGGCAATACTGCGTACTACCTATTCCATGGTTCCCAGCTCTCCAGGTTTAAGGCAATCTTCCTACAGCTATAAGATGCACGGGAAACCCCGAGGGTGGTACACCGTGTGATCGGGAAAGGTTCCTATAACGCACCTCATTTTTACTCTTTGGGTGCTCGGGTTCACCATTCCAGCCGTTTTTCTAACAATCTCCCCCCTTGGAGTGTCAACGCCTTTAACCTCCTATTTCACACAGCTTGCAA
This sequence comes from Lagenorhynchus albirostris, assembly GCF_949774975.1. Taxonomy (NCBI): domain Eukaryota; kingdom Metazoa; phylum Chordata; class Mammalia; order Artiodactyla; family Delphinidae; genus Lagenorhynchus; species Lagenorhynchus albirostris. Next base: position 17,217,836 of record NC_083110.1, on the reverse strand, counting down.
TTTGTGCGGAGGATGAACGGGAAGAGTGGGAACCAATGAGGGACTACCTGTAGGTGTTTGGACAGGCACCTGTCACTCTAATTTCTCATCAGGAAAAAGAATTAACCAAAGGCTCAGTCTGCCGCATGGGAACCAGAATACGGCCTGAATCAATCCTGTGGTTTTGCGGCCAGCTCACAAAAAAGGGAGTTGAAAAATTGAGCACAGGGGCACTGCAATTCACAAACTTGCATGGTGATAAATGACAACCATCGTCCAAAAATGTATTCAGGTAAGGCAAACAAGAGGATTTGAAAGCAATCCAGAATTGCAGGAAACAGACTTCAAGTGGTAAATTGGACTCGCCTTTAAAGCACAGGAAAAGCAGCAGAACTTCCACAATGATGCAGTTGGCCAAAAAGGGCGTATGCGTATTTTTCCTGAATATATTCAGGAAAAATACGCATACGCCCTTTTTGGCCAACCAAGCAAGCGGGCAATGCAAATCTGCACTACACTTCGCACTTGTCAAATGGGCCATGCGAAAAAAGTGTAAAAACCAGAAATGCACGATACACCATGGAGAACAGTGAGCCTTGTTACGCTGATGGGTGGAATGTAAATAGCCAACAGCTACTCTGGAGAAATGTATGGTGTTTCCTAAAACATCTAAAAAACAGAGCTGCAGAGCATAGGTCACTTCCACTCATGGGCGTATAACTTGGGAAAATTAAAAATCAACAAGACACAGGCACACCAAAGGCTAGCACTGCTCTGTTTACAAGAACCTTGACTTTGGTACACCTGAAATATCCCAGGAAAGAGAAAAATGGATAAAGAAGTTGTGGTACTTATGTACAATGGAATATCACTCAGCCATGAAATCAATGTCATAAGCCTAATAGCAGCATAATGAGTGGATTTAGGTACGATGATTCTAAGGGAAATAAGTCACACAGAAAATGAAACTTATCATAAGATATCACTTATAGAGGGAATGTAAACATGGCTACACATGAACTGAATTACAAAACAGAACAAGGTCTCACATTTAGAAAACACACTTATGCCTGCTTAAGGGGAAAGTTGAGGTGGGGTGATGCATAAAACCAGAGTTTGGAATCAGCACAGATACAGTTCCATAAACCAAATATGTAATAGACAAGACCTACTCCTTTTTCAATGAACTAGAATCAACACACCCTATTCACTGCAGAGGAATATATCTGACTAGTAATAACCTTAAAACCTATGTATTGATATGTCTCCGTAAGGGAATCAAGTGTGTGTAGAGCGGCATAAAGACAGCAATGAAACTCAGCTAAACCACTTTATAAAAATAAATTTCAAACACAAAGACAGAGAAAGAGAGAGAAATTCTTACAAAATTTGTTCAGGGGCTGTGAACCAACCTGGACTGACCATATCTACACCCACAGCTGGATGAGACATAAGCCTGGACACTTGGGGCTGAGAAGATTGGTGAGGTTGGTTGAGCAAATGCAGACACTTTAAGGCAATACTGAGTGCTACCTATTCCATGGTTCCCAGCTCTCCAGGTTTAAGGCAATCTTCCTACAGCTAAAACATGCATGGGAAACCCAGAGGATGGTTATCGTGTGATCGGGAAAGGTTTCTATAACACACCTCATTTTTCCTCTCCTGGTGCCAGGGTTCACCATTCCAGCCGCTTTACTAACAATCTCCCCACTTGGAGAGTCAGCGCCTTTAAACTCCTGTTTCTCAAAGCTTGCAATTTGTGCGGAGGATGAACGGGAAGACATGGAACAAATGAGAGACTAGCTATATGTGTTTGGACGGGCACATGTCACTCTAACTTCCCATCAGGAAGAAGAATTAACCAAAGGCTCAGCCTGCCGCCCGGGAACCAGAATACGGCCTGAAGCAATCCTGTGGTTTTGCAGCCAGCTCACAGAAAAGCGAGTTGAAAAATGGAGCACAGGGGCAGTGCAATTCACAAAACTTCAGAGTTATAAATGACAACTATAGTCCAAAATTATATTGAGGTAAGGCAACGAAGAGGATCTGAAAGCAAGGCAGAATTGCAGGAAACAGATTTCAAGGGGTAAATTGGATTCGCCTTTAGAGCACATGAAAAGCGACAGAATTTCGACAATGATGCAGTTGGCCATAAAGGGCATATGTGTTTTTTCCTGAATATATTCAGGAAAAAAACGCATACGCCCTTTATGGCCAACCACGCAAGCGGGCAAGGCAAACTACACTGCAAAGAAGTCTCACTTCACACCGGTCAAAAGGGCCATCCGTAAAACGTGTAAAAACCAGAAATGCAGGAGAGGCCATGGAGAACAGGGAGCCTTGTTACGCTGATGGGCAGGATGTAAGTTGCCGACAGCCACTCTGGAGAACTGTATGGTGTTTCCTAAAACATGTAAAAAATAGAGCTACAGAGCAGAGGGCACTTCCACTCACGGGTGTATATCTTAGGAAGACTAAAAATCAACAAGACACAGGAACCCCAAAGTTTAGGGCTGCTCCTTTTCAAGAACCTAGACTTTGGTACGCCTTAAATATCCCGTGAAAGAGAAAAATGGATAAAGAAATTCTGGTACTTAGGTACAATGGAATATCCCTCAGCCTTGAAATCAATGTCATAAGACTAGTAGCAACATACTGAGTGGATTTAGGTACGATGATTCTACGTGAAATAAGTCACACAGAAATAGAAACTTATGATAACATATCACTTATAGAGGGAAGGTAAACATGGCTACACATGAACTGTATTACAAAACAGAACAGAGTCACACATTTAGAAAAAACACTTATGCCTGCTTAAGGGGAAAGGTGAGGTGGAGAGATGCATAACACAAGTTTGAAATTACCACAAATACCGTTCCATAAACCACGCATGTAATAGACAAGGCCTACTCCTTGCTCAATGAATTGGACTCAACACCCCCTATTCACCGCAGAGGAATATATCTGACTAGTAGGAATCTTAAAACCTATGTATTGATACCTATCTGTAAGTGAACCAAGTGTGTGTAATGTGGAATAAACACAGCAGTGTAACTCAGCTAAATGCCATTATAAAAATAAATTTCAAACACAAAGACAGTGAAAGAGAGATAAATTCTTTCAAAATTCATTCAGGGGCTGTGATGCAACCTGCACTGACCACATCTACACCCACAGCTGGATGAGACATAAGGCCGGACACTCTTGGGGATGAGAGGTTTGTTGAGGTTGGGTGAGCAAAGGCAGACCCTTTAAAGTAATACTGCGTGCTACCCAATGCATGGGTCCCAATTCTTCAGGTTCAAGGAATCTTCTTACAGCTAACAGTGCACGGGAAACCGAGAGGAGGGTACACCGTATGATCGTGAAAGGTCTCTAAAACGCACCTCATTTTTCATATCCTGGTGCTCGGGTTCGCCATTCCAGCCGCTGTACTAACAATTTCCCAACTTAGAGAAAAAGCACCTTTAACCTCCTGTTTCCCAGTTTACAATATGTCCGGAGGATGAACGGGAAGAGTGGGAACCAATCAGAGACTAGCTGTAGGTGTTTGGACAGGCACATGTCACTCAAATATCCCATCAGGAAGAAGAATTAACCAAAGGCTCAGCCTGCCACCCCGGAACTAGAATAGGGCCTGAAGCAATCCTGCTGTTTTGCGGCCAGCTCACAAAAAAGCGAGTTGAAAAATGGAGCACAGAGGCACTGTCGTACACAAACCTGAAGAGTAATAAATGACAAGTATCATGCAAAAATATATTGAGGTAAGGCAACGAAGAGGATTTGAAACCTAGGCAGAATTGCAGAAAACGGATTTCAAGAGGTAGATTGGAGTTACCTTTAAAGCGCATGAAAAGCGGCAGAACTTCGACAATGATGCAGTTGGCCAAAAAGTGCATATGCGTTTTTTCCTAAATATATCCAGGAAAAAATGCAAACGCCCTTTTTGGCTAAACAAGCAAGCGGGAAATGCAAATCCGCACTAAGAAGAAGTCTCACTTCCCACTGGTCAAATGGGCCATTCAAAACAACTGTAAAAACCAGAAAGGCAGGACAGGCCATGGAGAACAGGGAACCTTGTTACGCTGACGGGCGGGATATAAACTGCCAACAGCCACTCTGGGGAAGTGTGTGGTGTTTCCTAAAACACCTAAAAAACAGAGCTATAGGGCACTTCCACTCATGGGCATATATCTTGGGAAAACTAAAAATCAACAAGACAGAGGCACCCCATAGTTTAGGGCTGCTCTGTTAAGAAGAACCTCGACTTTGGTACACCTTAAATATCCCAGGAAAGAGAAAAATGGAAAAAGAAGTTGTGGTACTTTTGTGCATTGGAATATCACTCAGCCATGAAATCAATGTCATAAGGCCAGTAGCAGCATAACGAGGAGATTTAGGTACTTTGATTCTAAGTGAAATAAGTCACACAGAAAAAGAAACTTATCGTAAGATATCACTTATAGAGGGAATGTGAACATGGCTACACATGAACTGAATTAAAAAACAGAACAGAGTCTCACATTTAGAGAAAACTTATGCCTGCTTAAGGGGAAAGGTGAGGTAGGGTGATGCATAAAAACAGAGTATGAAATTAGCACAGATACCATTCCATAAACCAAATTTGTAATAGACAAGACCTACTCCTTGCTCAATGAACTGAACTCAACACCCCCTATTTACCGCAGAGGAATATATCTGACTAGTAAGAATCGTAAAACCTATGTATTCATATGGCGCCTTAAGGGAATCAAGCGTGTGTAGAGCGGCATAAACACAGCAGTGAAAATCAGATAAACCCCATTATAAAATTAAATATAAAAACAAAACACAAAGACAGCGAAAGAGAGAGAAATTCTTACAAAATTCTTTCAGGGGCTGTGATGCAAACTCGATTGACCACATCTACACCCACAGCTGAAAGAGACATAAGGCTGGACTCTTGGGGCTGAGAGGATTGGTGAGGTTGGTTGAGCAAATGCAGACCCTTTAAAGCAATACTGCGTACTACCCATTCCATGTGTCCCTGCTCTCCAGGTTTAAGGCAATCTTCCCACAGCTAAAACACGCATGGGAACCCAGAGGATGGTACACTGTGTGATCGGGAAAGGTTTCTAAAACACACCTCATTTTCCCTCTGCTGGTGCTCGGGTTCGCCATTCCAGCCGCTTTACTAAGAATCTCCCCACTTGGAGAGTCAGGGCCTTTAACCTCCTGTTGCGCACAGCTGGCAATTTTTGCGGAGGATGAACGGGAAGAGGGGAAACCAATGAGAGTCTAGCTGTAGGTGTTTGGACGGGCACATGTCACTCTAATTTCCCAACAGGAAGAAGAATTAACCAAGGGCTCAGCCTGCCGCCCCGGAACCACAATAGGGCCTGAAGCAATCCTGCGGTTTTGCAGCCAGCTCTCAAAAAAGCGTTGAAAAATGGAGCTCAGGGGCACTGCAATTCACACACCTGCAGAGTTATAAAGGACAAATATCGTTCAGTAATATATTGAGGTAAGGCAACGAAGAGGATATGAAAGCAAGGCAGAATTGCAGGAAACTGATTTTAAGAGGTAGATTGGAGTTGCCTTTAGAGCACATGAAAAGCTGCAGAACGTCGGCAATGATGCAGTTGGTCAAAAAGGGCGTATGTGTTTTTTCCTGAATATATTCAGGAAAAAAACTCATAGGCCCTTTTTCGCCAACCAAGCAGGCGGGCAATGCAAATCCGCACTACAAAGAAGTCACACTTTGCACCCATCAAAAGGGCCACAGGATAAAAGTGTAAAAACCAGAAAGGCAGGACAGGCCATATAAGAGGGAGCCTTGTTATGCTGATGGGCGGGATATAAACTGCCAACAGCCACTCTAGAGAAGTGTATGGTGTTTCCTAAAACATCTAAAAAAAGCAGAGCTACAGAGCATAGGGCACTTCCACTCATGGGCGTATATCTTCGGAAAACCAAAAATCGACAGGACTCAGGCACCCCAAAGTTTAGGGCTGCTCTGTTAAGAAGAACCTCGACTTCGGTACACCTTATATATCCCAGGAAAAAGAAAAATGGATAAAGAAGTTGTGGTACTTATGTACAATGGAATATCGCTCAGCCGTGTAATCAATGTCATAAGGCTAGTAGCATCATAATGACTGGATTTAGCTATGATGATCCTAAGTGAAATGAGTCACACAGAAAAAGAAGCCTATCATAATAGATCACTTATAGAGGGAATGTAAAAATCGCTACACGTGAACTGAATTACAAAACAGAACACAGTCACACATTTAGAAAATACACTTATGCCTGCCTAAGGGGAAATGTGAGGTGGGGTGATGCAAAAAAGTAGAGTTTGAAATTAGCACAGATACCGTTCCATAAACCAAATATGTAATAGTGAAGACCTACCCATTGCTCAATGAACTGGACTCAACACACCCTATTCACCGCAGAAGAATATATCTCACTAGTAAGAATCTCAAAAAGTATTTATTAATATCTCTCTGTAAGTGAATATAGTGGGTGTAAAGCGGCATAAACACAGCAGTGGAAATCAGCTAAACCCCATCATAAAAATCAATATATTCAAGAAAAACGCATATGCCCTTTTTGGCCATTCAAACTAGCGTGAAATGCAAATTAGCACTACAAAGAAGTCTCACTTAGCATTCATCAAACGGGCCATCCTGGAAAAGTGTAAAACCAGAAATGCAACACAGGCCATGGAGAAAAGGGAGCCTTGTTACGCTGATGGGCGGGATGTAAATAGCCTACGGCCCCTCTGGAGAAGTGTATGGTGTTTCCTAAAACATCTAAAACACAGAGCTACAGAGCATAGGGCACTTCCATTCTTGGGCATATATCTTGGGAAAACCAAAAATCGACAGGACACAGGCACCCCTACGTTTAGTGCTGCTCTGTTTAGAAATGCCTCGACTTGGGTACAACTTACATGTCCTTGGTAGTAAAAAATGGATAAAGAAGATATGGTACTTATGTACAATGGAATATTACTGAGCAATTAAATCAGTGAAATAAGGCCAGTTGCAGCAACTCGTGGAGACTGAGGTACGATCATTCTAAGTGACATAAGTCAGACATAAAAAGAAACTTATCATAAGGTATCACTTATAGATGGTATCTAAAAATGGCTACACATGAACTCAATTACAAAACAGAAACAGAGTCACACATTTAGAAAACACACTTATGGCTGCTAAAGGAGAATGGTGGGGTGGGGTGATGCATAAACCAGGAGGTTGGAATTAGCATAGATACGGTTCCAGCAACAAAATAGGTAATAGACAGGACCTACTGTATAGCTCAAAGAGCTGGACTCAGCACACTGTTGTCACTGGAAAAGGATATATAAGACTGGTAAGAATCTGTAAAAGAATTTGTTGATGTCTCTCTTTAAGTGAATCAAGTGGATAGATGTAGAGCAGGGAGAAACACAGTATTGAAAATCAGCTATACCCCATTATAAAATTAAATAATAAGAACAAACAAGAAAAAACAGACAGTGAGAGAGAGAGAGAAATTCTTACAAAATTTGTTCAAGGGCTGTGATGCAACCTGGACTGAACACATCTAGACACACAGCTGGATGGGACCTAAGGCTCTACACTCATGGGTCTGAGAGGCTTGGTGAGGATGGGACAGCAAATGCAGCACTTTTAGAGTAATACTGCCTGGCCCCCATTCCATGGGTCCCACATCTCCAGGTGCAGGGGACCCTTCCTACAGCTAAAACATGAATGGGACATCCAGAGGATGGTACACCATCTGTTCTGGAAGAGTTTGGGAAAGTCACCTCATCTCCACTTCTCCTGGTATTCGGGTTCCCCAGCTCCTTTCCTTAGAGTCTCCCCACTTTGGGAAGGCAGCACACTCAACAGGCAGTTTTGCACAGCTTGGAATTTTCCGTGTGAAGAAGAGGAATGGGGGGATGGAATGAGACACAAGCCCTAGATGTTTGGACAGGCATATGCCACTCTAGTTTCCTAATCTGGAAGAAGAATTTTCCTATCCTTCAGGTGCCCCAGTAACCCTAATGGGTCTGTAGAAACCCTGCCCCTTTGTGGCTGCTTCCCTAAACAACAAGTTGAAAACTGGTGCTCAGGGGCACTGCAATTCATAAACATGCAGGTTGTAATTGACACCTCTAATGGAGTCATTTCTTGAGCCAAGTATTCGTAAAGGCCTTGTAAGCAAGGCAGAATTGCAGGAAAGGGATTTCAAGAGGTAGTTTGCACTCGCCATTAAAGCACATGCAAAGCTGCTGAACATCGCCAATGATGCAGTTGGCCAAAACGGCCGTATGCGTTATTCCTTAATATATTCAGGAATAACCCTTACTCCATTTTTGGCCAACAAAACAGGCGGGCAATGTAAATTAACACTACAAAGAGGTATCACTTTGCACCAGTCAGAATGGCCAAGCTCACAAAGTGTAAAACCTGAAATGCAGGACAGGGCGTGGAGAAAAGGGAACCCTGACAAGCTGATGGTGGGAATGTAAATTGCTAACAGCCACTGTGGAGAAGTGGGTGGTGATTCCTTAAAAATCTAAAAAACAGCTTCAGAGCATATGGCGCTTCCACTCCTGGGCCTGTATCTTGGAAAAAACGTAAATTGACAGGACCCAGGCACTCCAAAATTTATGCAGCCCTGTTTACAAGAGCCTCTACTTGGAAGCTACCTAAACGTCCTCGGAAGGAAGAATGGATAAAGAAATTATGCTAGATATGTACAATGGAATATTACTCAGCCATGAAATGAATGGAATAAGGTCATTTGCAGCCACTCGGAAGGACATAGATACATTCATACTAAGTGTCATAAATCAGACAATGATAAATATCATATGATATTACTTATCAGTGGAATCTAACAATTGATACAAAGGTACTATCTTACAACACAGAAACAGAGTCCCAGACTTAGAACACAAACTTTTGTTTGCCAAACTGGAAAGGTGTGTTGGAGGCATAAATCATGAGGTTGGAGTTAGTATATACATATTTACAGAGAGAAAACTTGTAATCAACATGGACCTGCTGTAGAGCACTTGGAACTCTTCTCAAAACCCTTTAGTAACCTCAATGGGAAAATAATTCCATAAAGAATATATAGTCATCTCTGTATAAGTGAATCATGTTGGTGTATATCAAAAATGAACACAACATGGTAAATCAACTATACTCCATTATAAATTTAAAATTAAATTATAGAAAAGAAAAATGATCACTAAATTCGTTTAGTCGTGGTGAACGAGCTAGTGTCACATCCCTGGACACAGACCCAATTTGGTCCCAAGGCTGGACTGTTGTGGGCCTGAGGACCTCGGGAGGATATGCCAGCTAATTCGACCCCTTGAACATGTAGTACCTGGTCCCCTCTGCATGGTATCACAATCTTCAGATCTAAGTGTGCCCTCATACTACTAAACCAACCCTCTGACACCCAAAGGATGGTGGACTCTCTGAGCTGGATGACATTTGGAAAATCACCTGGTCTCAACATATCCTGGTGTTTGGGTTCTGACCTCCCGACTCCTTCGTTAGGGTCATCCCACGCTACAAGACAGCACCCTCAACAGGTGATTTTGTTAGGGGGATGAAGGGTAAGGGGGAAGAAGGAACGGGACAGAAGCCCTTACATGTTTGGTCAGGCACATTCCACTCTAATTTAAAACCCAGGAACAGGACTTTCCCTACATCTAAGGTTGTGTCAGTAACCAGAGAGGGACAGTAGAAATTCCGCCGCCTTCTGTTTCCCATAACAACAATTCTAAAACTGGACCTTATAGGCACTTCATATTCACAATGCCTGGGGAGCTGTAAATGACAACAGCCCTCAAAAAATGTCTTGGGTGGCTTCCCTGGTGGCGCAGTGGTTGAGAGTCCGCCTGCAGATGCAGGGGACACGGGTTCGTGCCCTGGTCCGGGAAGATCCCACATGCTGCAGAGCGGCTGGGCCAGTGAGCCATGGCAGCTGAGCTTGCGCGTCTGGAGCCTGTGCTCCAAAACGGGAGAGGCCACAACAGTGAGAGGCCCGCATACCGCAAAAAAAAAAAAAAAAAAAAATGTCTTGGGGTAGGTAATAGAAATAGACTTCAAAGCAAGGCAACCTTTCAATAACCCTTTTTCAAGGGGTAAATTTTACTCACAGTGTTCAAAAAATAAATAACTAAAGCACATATGAAGATGCTCACCATGGCTTTATGTTAGACAAATGCAAATCAGATGTACAAAGAAGTATCACCTGGAACCACTCAGAAGAGCCATCCTCACAATGTCTAGAAACAAGAAGTGCTTCAGAGGGTGTGGAGAAAAGAGAAACCTACTAGTTATTATTTTCTAATCTGCGTTGGGTCTTTGTTGCTGCATGCGGCTTTTCTATAGTTGCAGCAAGTGGCGGCTACTCATCATTGTGGTACGCAGCCTTCTGTTTGCGGTGGCTTCTCTTGTTGTGGAGCACAGGCTCTAGGCACACAGGCTTCAGTAGTTGTGGCACGTGAGCTCAGTAGTTGCGGCTCGTGGGCTCTAGAACGCAGACTCAGTAGTTGTGGCGCACGGGCTTAGTTGCTCTGTGGCATGTGGGATCTTCCTGGGCCAGGGCTCGAACCTGTGTCCCCTGCACTGGCAGGCGGATTCTTAACCACTGCACCACCAATACTATGTTACTAGTGGCAATACCAATTGGTAACAGCCACTATGGAGCACAGAATGGAGGTTACCAGTGTAAGGGGAGGCAGGAGGGATAAATTGGAAATTGGGAGTGACATATACACACCACTATATATAAAAGAGATAACAAATAAGGGCCTACTGTATAGCACAGGGAACTCTACTCAATACTCTGTAATGACCTGTATGGGAAAGGAATCCAAAAAGGATTGGATATATGTACAACTGCTTCACTCTGCTGTGCAGCAGAAAGTAACACATTGTTGTAAATCAACTATACTCCAAAAAACTTGAAATTGAAATGAAATGAAATAAAATAAAATAAAATAGAGCTACCAGATGATCCAGCAAGTGCACTCCTGTGCGCATATCTGGAGGAAAGCATAAATCGAAAAGACACATCTTCCCCAATGTTCACTGCAACACTCTTTACAATAGCGAAGACATGGAAGCAACCAAAATGTCCATCAACATGTGAATATAGGTAAAGAATATGTGATACATATATATAATGGAATATGACTCAGCCATAAAATACAAGAAAATAATGCCAATTGCAGTAACATGGATGGACCTAGAGATGTTTGTACTAAGTGAAGTAAGTCAGACACAGTAAGACAAATATTGTATGATATCACTTCTAGGTGGAACCTAAAAATTGATACAAATGAACTAACTTACAAAACAGAGGCAGACTCACAGACTTGGAAAACAAACTTATGGTTACCAAAGGGGAAAGGTGGGGGGTAGGGACAAATCAGGAACTTGGGGGAAACATAAGAATACTACTATATAGAACATAGATGAGCAACAAGGACCTACTGTATAGCACAGGGAACTCTACTCAATATTCTGGGAATACCTTTATCAGAAAAGAATCTGAAAAAGAATGAGTATATGCATATGTGTAACTGAATCACTTGCTGTGCAGCTGAAATGAACACAACATTGTAAATCAACTATACTCCAATAAAATTTAAATTACAAAATAAAGAAAATCACCTACATTTCAAAAGAATTCCCATATATTTTTATGGCTTGATAGCTTACTTTTTTAGTGCTCAATATTATCCCATTCCCAGAATCTATTAATACTATATCATTTCATTCACGTATTGGAGGACACCTTAGTTTCATTCACATTTTGGCAATATTGAATTAGGTGCTATAAATATCCATATGCAGGTTTTCGTCTGGAAGCATGTTTTAAACTACTTTCAGTAAATATCCATGAGAACACTTGCCAGATTGTACAGTAATGGAATGTTCAATATTATAGCAAGTGTCAATCAGACTACCAAAGTGGCTGTATTATTTTTCATTTCCACCGATAACAAATGACATTTCCTATTGTTCCACATCCCCTACAGAATTTGTTCTTGTCATTGTTCACATTTTAGCCATTCTAATGGCGAAAATCGTATCTAATTGTATTGTTAATTTGCTTTTTCATGGCAGCATGTAATCTGGATTATTCTTCTGTATACTTATATGCATAGTGTCTATTTTCTTTGGTGAGGTGTCCAAAAAGTATATTGGTCCACATTTTATTTAGGCTGCTTTCATTTTTTTCTACCCAATCTGTATTTGTTTTACTTATTTTTGTGCCTTATTGCATTAGCAAGGACTTGGAGTAAAATATGGAAAAGGAGTCATGAAAGGGGACATCCTTGCTTTTACCTGAACTTAGTGGAAAAGCTTCATGTTTTTGACCATTAATCATGATGTAAGATAAAAGTTTCCTGTAGATCTCTGTTATCAACTTGAGAAAGCTCCAGTCTATTTCTTTAACTGAGAGTTTTTATGAAGAATGGGTGTTAGATTTTTTCAAAGGTCTTCTGAATCTATTGATATGCTAATGATTGTCTTTAGGGTGCTGATATGATGGATATAATTATTTGATTTTAGAATGTTGAACCAGCCTTGCATACCTGGGATTATTCCCTCTTGTTCATGATATAAAATTCTCTCAAAATATTGTTGGATTCGATTTGTTAACATTTTGTTGAGGATTTTTGCATTGATGTTCCTGAGAGATATTGGTCAGTTTTCTTTACTATTCATATGTTCCTCTAAGTTTGGATGTTGTGGATTTAGTGTCAGACATTCATCTGGGGAGATTCTCAGTCATTTTAAAAAAATATTTTCTGTTCTTTCTTATCTTTATTCTCCTCCTGCTATACCCATTATGTATAGGTCACAGCATTTTCATTGTTCCACAATTATTGATTACTCTGTTCTGTTGGTTTCTTTCCTGCCCATTTTCTCTTTTCTTTTGAGATTTAAAGGTTTCTCTTGATATGTCTTCAAGCTCACAGATATTTCTCCTCAGCCAGCTTTGACTGCTAAAACAAAATACGAGAGACTTGGTATTTTATAAACAACAGAATATTTTTGTTTTCTCATAATTGCTGAGGCTTAAAAGTTCAAGAACAAGTTACCTGGGGGTTCCCTGGTGGCACAGTGGTTAAGAATCTGCCTACCAATAAAGGGGACATGGGTTCAAGCCCTGGTCTGGGAAGATCCCACATGCCATGGAACACTAAGCCCGTGCACCACAAATACTGAGCCTGTACTCTAGAGCCCACAGGCCACAACTACTGAGCCCGTGTGCCACAACTACTGAAACCCACACGCCTAGAGCCCATGCTCTGCAACAAGAGGAGCCACCCAATGAGAAGCCCACATGCTGCAACAAAGACCCGATGCAGCCAAAAATTAATTAATTGATTTTCTAAAAAAAGAACAAGTTGCCAGCTGACTTAGTGTCTGGTGAGGGAACAATATCTGGTTCATAATGTGGGTCTTCTCGCTCGGCAATGAAATCATGTGATGGGCATGAGATCTTCTGTGTGCTACATTTATTAGGTCACTAATCCCATGTTTCAGGTCTCTGGCCTCATGACCTAATCACCTCCCAAAAGCCCCACCTCCTAATACCATCAACATGGAAGCTGGGTTTCAAAATTTTAAAATTAGAGGTACAAAATGTTTACACCATAACAGGGACCAAAGAGTTAACTGATTTTTTCCTTTCATGTTAAAGGTTTGCACATTTATATTTATTATATAATCCCAAAACCCTTGTTTTTTTTTTTAAGATGCTTTTCCCGTATATGCCAGTACACACCATTGAGTAGAGTTCCCTGTGCTATAAAGCAGGTCCTTACCAATACTTATCTATTTTATATATACTAGTGTGTATAGGTCAGTCCCAATCTCCCAATTTATCCCTTCCCCACTTATCCCCTGGTAACCATAAGTTTGTTTCCTATATCCATGACTCTATTTCTGTTGTGTAAATTAGTTCATTTGTACCTTTTTTTTCTTTTTTAGATTCCTCATATGAGCAATATCAAATGATATCTGCCTTTCTGTGTCTGACTTGCTTCACTCAGTATAACAATCTCTAGGTCCACCCATGTTGCTACAAAACCATTAATTGTTAAGGATAACTCTCAATTTCCTCCAGTATCATCAGAAATTCTTTCTGGCAGACATGGGATAACACTTTCTAAACAGGAATATTGAAACCAAGGCTCCTGAGCTGCAAACAAACATAACATCATTCATATAGTGAAAACTTTGCACATCAAAGGATGAAAGCACTTGGTCTAAATCCCTTTGCACCCATTGCTGACAGAGGGCAGAGGAGTTTGACTCACTAATCTTCCTTACGTGCACTTCTTCCTAATGGGGTATTCCATCTAAAACTTATAAGAAGCGGGAATGCATCATGGAACACACCAATCTCTACTACAGATTCTGAAGCAGCAAAGAAACAAAAACAAAAACATGATGAATCCATCCAAAGGGTTCTGTCCACAGTGTTACAATAGTTTCCCTCGCACTGTGAACCCGTTTCAAACCCTATCACTTGAACCTACTTTTATTTTTTTCAACAAACATAATGTTAAGCTGCAGTCACACGCTCCAGTAATATTACACTATCCCTTGTATGTAGGGATTTGAGGAGCTATGGGAGGCTATCATGAGAGGTTGCCTAGAGTAATAAGGACATTTCATTTAATGTTGGCTCTTCTCCCTAAGATGTCTGCTGTCCTCTTCTTTTTGTAGCTACTAGCATTGAGAAAGTGACCAAGATAAGGCCCTTCTCTTTTACTGCCCATGAATGCAGCTGTGATTAACCCCACAGACCTTGGTGCTTCCAGAATCCCCTGACCTACTGACCCTCCATGCATGGCATGACATAGATAAGGATGGTGACGTGTATACTTGTATAGAGACTGCTATAAAATTTTCGAGTCTTCCCTTCCTCATAATTCCAAATAGATTTCTTTGGATTTCTGCTTAATGCTGCTGGAGTTGGTACATAAGGTAAGGGAGGTATCAGGGCACACAAAGAGAGAGAGGTATCAGGGCACACACAAACTGCACAGAAAATACAAGCAGATATATTTCTGTGTAGTTTCAAACAGCTTATTTGCTATATCAACCATGGTGACATGTTGACCTTTCCTCTTTCTGCTAGTAGTACAACAAATATAAAGGATATTTAGGCTGCTTGTTTTATCCCCACCTCTCTCAATTGATCTGCATTCACATATAGACAATGAAGGGCCCTTTCTACCATCTTAACCAATACCTGAGAACTAGAAAATGTCCAGATTTTTCCAGGGATTATTTTCATATTCCCCAATCAGGCCTATGAAGGAATCTTACCTATTGTGTTTAATGAAGTCATATCTCTGACAGCATCCCATCATCAACAAAACTGGAAAGAAATTTGAAGGGTCTTAGATTTTACCATATTTGAAATTCCAATATTTTAGCCTGACACGTTTTCAGATTTTAGAAAAACATATTTTAAATGAGACAAAAAATCATTTTTATGACACAAAAAGACAGCAATAGTTTTATAGTTTTATCTGTTCCACTTGCACACAAAAGTCTCATGGGGTCATGTAAGGCAGTCCTGTTGGGTGCTGTGCATGGTGCAAGTATGGATTACAGCTTAGGAATCTTAAGCTTCAGTCACCTGAAACTTTTAAAGTAGGATGCAAGCAGTCCTGTCCAACATTTGAACAGAGCAAGACACTGTCTTTATTTTATTTGTCAGGTAATTAATCTGTCTTTTGCCCCAAGGAGAGAAACAACTGGCACCTTCCATCAATGTGTTGTACAAAACTCTTTGAACACAGAGTGCAAGCAGAGACTGATACAAGGTGTGGAAAAAAAATGAGAGACCCTTGTGGCATTTTCTCCTAACTTATTGCAAACTCCCATTTAAAATGTGGGAATAATCAATCTTCTGAGGAAAAAGGCCCAAGGAAGGTTTTTGCTTCTGTGGAATAATGGGATTGCTAAAGATTTCAGGAGGCAAGACGAATTAGTGAGAATGACCATGAGAAATCAGAGAAAAGTCAGATCCATGGATGAAGTGATGTTTACCTCTGTGAATCAATGAGAAGTAGAAGCAAATGAAAAGAAAACTGAATACAACATTTTCTGAATAAATGTAACCTTTCAGCTGTCATAGAAAAATTAATACTCACTATGATACAACATATTTAGTTTAGAAAATTAACTTAAATTTAAAGCTTAATAATTAGATTTATTGAAGGAATGAAAACATATTTGTGGTTTAGAATAAATAATGTGTTCTGCTACAGATAAGAAGACTACATAAATAAATAGAAATAAGACTAAATAAATAGGAAAATAACAAATTAGATGTTATTAACATTAAAAACTGACACGCATCTAAAGAAAGAGAAGGAGAGACAGAAAGAGAAAACAACTCATAGCAAGCATTTATTAAAACCTCCTAAATAAGAAGTCTTCGGATGTTAAAAAAAAAAGTCTTCAATAAGAAGATAATGTAATAGCAAAAATGGGGAAAATATACCAAAAGATATTTCAAAAAAGAGAGTACAGAATGTTAAGTAAACATATCAAAAGATGCTTGGCTTCTTAGTAGTCAATTAAATGCAAAAAAGTGATACCTGGAATTATCACTCACCAACCAGAAAGTTCAAATGAAAATGACAGGTATAATCAAGTTTCACAAGAATGTGTATAATCCTTGAATCTCATTCATTGCTGCTGAAGATGAAAAATCATACAAATGTTTTGAAAATATTTAGAAATATCTAAAAAGATAAACACATGAAAGCTGTGACTCAAAAATCTTACTACTACATGTATACTGAACAATAATTTATACACACACCACCAAAGCTCAAGTTCTAGAGTTTATATACCAGTGCTATTCTAAATAGACACAAACTGAAAATCACTCATATTGTAATACACATTGGAATAAATTAATTAATAATTAAATATTTACACTATGGAATCCTATGCAACAGTGGCAATGCATGATCACAACAACAGGCAACCATATAGGCATATACACAAGCAACATAAAATTTAAAAAGCCCAATCCAAAAGTGATTTTTACTATGCCATAACATTTATATAAAATACAAAATACAGGTAACATGATCTTTTCGTTACATACAAGAACAATATTAAACCTTAAGGGGAGGGCTTCCCTGGTGGTGCAGTGGTTGAGCGTCCACCTGCCGATGCAGGGGACATGGGTTCATGCCCCGGTCCGGGAAGATCCCACATGCCGCAGAGCCTGCGCGTCTGGAGCCTGTGCTCCGCAAGTGGCCACGTACCACAAAAAAAAAAAAACAAAAAAAAACAAAAAAAAAACAAAAAAAAAAAACCTTAAGGGGAGTCACCTGAATGCGACCAGGGGGCATCTGAGTATCTGGCAATTTTCTGTGTCTTTATCTAGAAGCTATGTATAGAGTGTATGCAGATTCTGAATTTTCTGAAATTTGTCATTTCCTTACAAACCATGCATGTTTTTGGTTGTTTTTCATACATAACAAAAAGTAAAAACGATAGACTGGGGAAGGTAATTATATCAGCACTTTAATATCCATGCTTTTCAAGGTGGAAGTGAAAGGTATTAAATACTTGACATTGTGATTACTTCTTAAAAGTAAGCTGAAAATTTGAGATTAATAAATAAGACATACTTCTTCATATATAATCCTCAAACAGGAGGGGTAGAAAGGAGTATTATTTTTTTTATTTAATACCAAATCGTTATGATAGAAAATAATGAAAACAGACTAAAAAAAAAAAAAAGAGCACACTGGACTTCCCTGGTGGCACAGTGGTAAGAATTTGCCTGCCAATGCAGGGGACAGGGATTCAATCCCTGGTCTGGGAAGATCCCACATGCTGCAGAGCAACTAAGCCCGTGTGCCACAACTACTGAGCCTGCGCTCTAGAGCCAGCAAGCAACAACTATTGAGCCTGCGTGACACAACTACTGAAGCCCATGCACCTAGAGCCCATACTCCACAACAAGAGAAACGACCACAAGGAGAAGCCCGTGCACCACGACAATGAGTAACCCCTGCTTGACACAACTAGAGAAATCTTGTGCAGCAACGAAGACCCAACGCAAACAAAAATAAATAAAATTAAATCTTTTGACTTCTGAGATGACTCACTCACATGGCTGTAGGTAAGAGGCCTCAGTTCCTTGCCACATGGATCTCTCCTTAGGGCTGCTTGAGTGTCCTCATGACATGGCATCTGGCTTATCCCAGGATGAGTGATCTAGCAGAAACCAAAGCAGAAGCTGCAATGTCTTTTACAACTTTGGAAGCTGCACTTTGTCATTTCTGCAATTTCTTATTAGTGAAACAGTCAGCCCTTTTCAAGTGCGAGGAGCCACACAGGTACATGAAGACTGGGAGATAATTAGGGGATAGTTGGGGCCATCTTGGAGGCTGGATACCAAAGTGGCTGACTAGCCAAAGACTGAATTTTGTTTTCTTCACTTATGGAGAGAAAATGGTTAGTGAATCTCATTGGTGGTCTTTGAGATGTACCAAAGCTACCTCTTGCTCTCACCGCCAGCCGTGTGGCTGACAGGGTCTTGGTGCTCTGGCCAGGTGTCAGGCCTGTGCCTCTGAGTTTGGAGAGCTGAGTTCAGGACATTGGTCTACCAGAGGCCTCCGGCACCTTGTAATATCAAACGGCGAAAGCCTCCCAGAGATATCCGTCTCAATGCTAAGACCCAGCTCCACTCAGAGACCAGCAAGATCCAGTGCTGGACATCCCATGCCAAACAACTAGCAAGACAGGAACACAGGCCCACCCATTAGCAGAGAGGCTGCCTAAAATCATAATAAGGCCACAGACACCCCAAAACACAACACCGGATGCGGACCTGTCCACCAGAAAGACAAGATCCAGACACACCCACCAGAACACAGGCACCAGTCCCCTCCACCAGAAAGCCTACACAACCCACTGAACCAACCTTAGCCACTGGGGGCAGACACCAAAAACAAAGGGAACTACGAATCTGAAGCCTGCGAAAAGGAGACCCCAAACACAGTCCCCAAAGCCAAATGAGAAGACAGAGAAACACACAGCAGATGAAGGAGCAAGGCAAAATCCCACCAGAACAAACAAATGTTGAGGAACTAGGCAGTCTACTGGAAAAAGAATTCAGAGTAATGATAGTAAAGATGATCCCAAATCTTGGAACTGGAATGGAGAATATACAAGAAACGTTTAACAAGGACCTGGAAGGACTAAAGAGCAAACAAACAATGATGAACAACACAACAAATGGAATTAAAAATTCTCTAGAAGGAAACAATAGCAGAATAACGGAGGCAGAAGAATGGATAAATGACCTGGAAGATAAAATAGTGGAAATAACTACTGCAGAGCAGAATAAAGAAAAAAGAATGAAAAGAATTGAGGAAAATCTGAGACACCTCTGGGACAACATTAAACACACCAACATTCTAATATAGGGGTCGCAGAAGTAGAAGAGAAAAAGAAAGAGACTGAGAAAATATTTGAAGAAATAATAGTTGAAAACTTCCCTAATATGGGAAAGGAAATCATTAATCAAGTCCAGGAAGGGCAGAGAGTCCCATACAAGATACACCCAAGGAGAAACATGCCAAAACATATATTAATCAAACTATTCAAAATTAAATACAAATAAAAAATATTAAAAGCAGCAAGGGAAAAACAACAAATAACATACAAGGAAATCCCCATAAGGTTTACAGCTGATCTTTCAGCAGAAACTCTGCAAGCCAGAAGGGAATGGCAGGACATATTTAAAGTGATGAAAGGGGAAAAGCTACAACCAAGATTACTCGACCCAGCAAGGATCTCATTCAGATTTGACAGAGAAATTAAAACCTTTACAGACAAGCAAAAGCTAAGAGAATTCAGCACCGCCAAACCAGCTTTACAACAAATGCTAAAGGAACTCCTCTAGGCAGGAAACACAAGAGAAGGAAAAGACCTACAATAACAAACCCAAAACAATTAAGAAAATGGTAATAAGAACATACATATCAATAATTACCTTAAATGCAAATGTATTAAATGCTCCAACCAAAAGACATAGACTGGCTGAATGGATCCAAAACATGACCAGTAAATATACGGTCTACAAGAGACCCACTTCAGACCTAGGGACACATACAGACTGGAAGATAGGGGATGGAATAACATATTCCATGCAAATGGAAATCAAAAGAAAGCTAGGGTACAATTCTCATATCAGACAAAAAAAGACTTTAAAATACAGACTATTACAGGAGACAGAGAAGGACACTACATTGATCAAGGGATCAACCCAAGAAGAACTTATAACAATTGCACATATTTATGCACCCAACAAAGGAGCACCTCAATACATAAGGCAAATGCTAACAGCCATAAAAGGGGAATTCGACAGTAGCACAATCATAGTAGGGGACTTTAGCACTCCTCTTTCACCAATGAACAGATCATCCAAAATGAAAATAAATAAGGAAACACAAGCTTTAAATGATACATTAAACAAGATGGGCTTAATTGATATTTATAGGACATTCCATCCAAAAACAACAGAATACACTTTTTCTCAAGTGCTCGTGGAACATTCTCCAGGATAGATCATATCTTGGGTCACAAAAAAAGCCTTGGTAAATTTAAGAAAATTGAAATCGTATCAAGTATCTTTTCCGACCACAATGCTATCAGACTAGATATCAATTACAGGAAAAGATCTGTAAAAAATACAAACACATGGACGCTAAACAATACACTACTTAATAACCAAGACATCACTGAAGAAATCAAAGAGGAAATAAAGAAATACCTAGAAACAAATGACAATGAAAACATGAAGACCCAAAACCTATGGGATGCAGCAAAAGCAGTTCTAAGAGGGAGGTTTATAGCACTACAATCCTACCTCAAGAAACAAGAAACATCTCAAATAAACAAGCTAACCACACACCTAAAGCAATTAGAGAAAGAAAGAAAAAAAAAAACCAAAGTCAGCAGAGGAAAGAAATCATAAAGATCAGATCAGAAATAAATGAAAAAGAAATGAAGGAAACAACAGCAAAGATCAAAAAAACTAAAAGATGGTTCTCTGAGAAGATAAACAAAATTGATAAATCATTAGCCAGACTCATCAAGAAATAAAGGGAGAAGACTCAAATCAATAGAATTACAAATGAAAAAAGAGAAGTAAAACTGACACTGCAGAAATACAAAGGATCATGAGAGATTGCTGCAAGCAACTATATGCCAATAAAATGGACAACCTAGAAGAAATGGACAAATTTTTAGAAAAGCACAAGCTTCCAAGACTGAAACAGGAAGAAATAGAAACTATAAACAAACCAATCCCCAGCACTGAAATTGAGACTGTGATTAAAAATCTTCCAACAAACAAAAGCCCAGGACCAGACGGCTTCACAGGCAAATTCTATCAAGCATTTAGAGAATAGTTAACACCTATCCTTCTCAAACTCTTCCAAAATATAGCAGAGGGAGGCTCTCCCAAACTTATTCTATGAGACCACCATCTCCCTGATATCAAAACCAGACAAAGATGTCACAAAGAAAGAAGACTATAGGCCAATATCACTGATGAACATAGATGCAAAAATCCACAGCAAAATACTAGCAAACAGAATCCAATAGCGCATTAAAAGGATCATACACCAAGATCCAGTGGGGTTTATCCCAGGGATGCAAGGATTCTTCAATACATGCAAATCAATGTGATACACCATATTAAAAAACTGAAGGATAGGGCTTGGCTGGTGGCGCAGTGGTTGAGAGTCTGCCTGCCGATGCAGGGGACACGGGTTTGTGCCCCGGTCCGGGAAGATCCCACGTGCTGCAGAGCGGCTGGGCCCATGAGCCATGGCCGCTGAGCCTGCACGTCCGGAGCCTGTGCTCCACAACGGGAGAGGCCACAACAGTGAGAGGCCCGCATACTGCAAAAAAAAAGAAAAAAGGAAAAAAAACCCTGAAAGATAAAAACCATATGGTCATCTCAATAGATGCAGAAAAAGCTTTCGACAATATTAAACACCCATTTATGATAAAAAAAAAAAGCCTCCAGAATGTAGGCATAGAGGGAACTTTCCTCAACCTAATAAAGGCCATATATGACAAACCCACAGCCAACATCGTTCTCAATGGTGAAAAAGTGAAAGCATTTACACCAAGATCAGGAACAAGACAAGGATGCCCACTCTCACCATTATTATTCAACACTCTTGGAAATTTTAGCTACAGCAACCAGAGAAGAAAAAGAAATAAAAGGAATTCAAATCGGAAAAGAAGTTAAGCTCTCACTGTTTGCAGATGACATAATACTATACATAGAGAATCCTAAAAATGCTACCAGAAACCTACTAGAGTTAATCAATGAATGTGGTAAGGTTACAACATACAAAATTAATGTACAGATATCTCTTTCATTCCTATACACTAAAGATGAAAAATCTGAAAGAGAAATTAAGGAAACACTCCCATTTACCACTGCAACAAAAAGAATAAAATACCTAGGAATAAACCTACCTCAGGAGACAAAAGTCGTTTACTCAACAAACTAAAAGACACTGATGAAAGAAATCAAAGATGACACAAACAGATAGAGAAATATACCATGTTCTTGGATTGGAAGAATCAACATTGTGAAAATGACTATACTACCCAAAGCAATCTACAGATTCAATGCAATCCCTATGAAACTACCAATGGCATTTTTCAGAGAACTGGAACAAAAAATTTCACAATTTGTATGGAAACACAAAAGACCCTGAACAGCCAAAGCAATCTTGAGGAAAAAAACAGAGCTGGAGGAATCAGGCTCCTTGACTTCGGACAATAGTACCAAGTTACAGTAGTGAGGACAGTATGGTACTGGCACAAAAACAGAAATATAGATCAATGTAACAGGAGGGAAAGCCCAGAGATAAACCCACGCACATATGGTCACCTTATTTTTGATAAAGGAGGCAAGAATATACAATGGAGAAATCACAGCCTCTTCAATAAGTGGTGCTGGGAAAACTGGACAGCTACAGGTAAAAGAATGAAATTAAAAGACTCCCTAACACCATACACAAAAATAAACTCAAACTGGATTAAAGACTTAAATGTAAGGCCAGACACTATAAAACTCTTAGAGGAAAACATAGGCCGAACACTCCATGGCATCAATCACAGCAAGATCCTTTTTGACCCACCTCCTAGAGAAATGGAAATAAAAACAAAAATAAACAAATGAGACCTAATGAGACTTAAAAGCTTTTGCACAGCAAAGGAAAACGTAAACAAGACGAAAAGACAACCCTCAGAATGGGAGAAAATATTTGCCAACGAAGCAACTGACAAAGGATTACTCTCCAAACTTTACAAGCAGCGCATGCAGATTGATATCAAAAAAACAAACAACCCAATCCATAAATGGGCAGAAGACCTAAATAGACATTTCTCCAAAGAAGATATACAGATTGCCAACAAACACATGAAAGAGTGCTCAACGTCACTGATCATTAGAGAAATGCAAATCAAAATTACAATGAGGTATCACCACACAGAGGTAAGAATGGCCATCATCAAAAAAATCTACAAACAATAAATGCTGCAGAGGTGTGGAGAAAAGGGAACCCTCTTGCACCGTTGGTGGGAGTGTAAATTGATACAGCCACTATTGAGAACAGTATGGAGGTTCCTTAAAAACCTAAAAATAGAACTACCACTACCATATGACACAGCAATCCCACTACTGGGCATATACCTGGAGAAAACCATAATTCAAAAAGAGTCATGTTCCACAATGTTCATTGCAGCTCTATTTGCAATAGCCAGGACATGGAAGCAATCTAAGTGTCCATCAACTGATCAATGGATAAAGAAGTTGTTGCACATCTTCAATATGTAATGGAATATTACTCAGCCATAAAAAGAAATGAAATTGTGTTATTTGTAGTGAGGTGGATGGACCTAGAGTCTGTCATACAGAGTGAAGTAAGTCAGAAAGAGAAAAACAAATACTGTATGCTAACACATATATATGGAATCTAAAAAAATAGGAAAAAATATGGTTCGGACGAACCTAAGGGCAGGACTGGAATAAAGACACAAACATAGAGAATGGACTTGAGGACATGGGGAGGGGGAAGGGTAAGCTGGGACGAAGTGAGAGAGTGGCATGGACTTATATATACTACCAAATGTAAAATAGATAGCTAGTAAGAAACAGCTGCATAGCACAGGGAGATCAGCTCAGTGCTTTGTGACCACTTACAGGGGTGGGATAGGGACGGTGGGAGGGAGATGCAAGAGGGAGGAGATACGGCAATATATGTATATGTACAGCTTGTTCACTTTGTTATAAAGCAGAAACTAACACACCATTGTAAAGCAATTATAGTCCAATAAGATGATATAAATAAATAAATAAAAAATAATTTATTCCCCTCCAATTAGATCTTTTTAAAAAATAAATAAAACAGAGCACTCAATAACATCGTAACTCTAAACCTAAGTATTTTCAGTACTATAGTAAATGTAACTGGATTAATATCTCCTATTAAAGTGTAATTTTTTATATTATGTGCAACTACATTTTTTCACAATATACAGGTAAAATAAAAGAATTACGTTAGAAAGGAGAAAACATTCCATGTATTTAAAAACAATAAAACAGTAAGCATATAATATCTTGCTTATAATAACCATATAATAAGCATCTTAGATAAAGTAGTCTTTAAGTTCAGAACAATTTGTCATTACTGTAATTAGTATTATTATCCCAATTTCTTAAAAATATTTCAATACTTTTTCTATTTGAAAAAATATTTTAATATTTTTTTCTTCACTCTTTTATTGTCTAATACATGGTAAGTATTTAGGTGCTAACATAACCTAAAAATATATGTTCCTTTTTTACAGCCGAACAAAACTGAATCAAGAAGCAATAGATAACTTGAACATACTGATCACTAAAAGCAAAATAGAATCTGTAATTTAAAAAAACTCCCTACCAACAAAAGTCCAGGATCAGATGGTTTCACAGGCAAATTCTACCAAATATACAAAGCAAAACTTACCCTGATTCTTCTCAAACTCTTCGAAAAGATTGAAGAGTAAGGAATACTTCCAAAGACATTCTATGAAGCCACCATCACCCTGATATCAAAAACAGATGGGGGGCACTTCCCTGGTGGCACAGTGGTTAAGAATCCATCTGCCAATGCAGGGAACATAGGTTCGAGCCCTGGTCTGGGAAGATCCCACATGCCTCGGAGCAGCTAAGCCTGTGTGCCAAAACTACTGAGCCTGCACTCTACAGCCCAGGAGCCACAACTACTGAGCCTGATAGCCACATCTGTTGAAGCCCACGTACCTAGAGCCCATGCTCTGCAACAAAAGAAGCCACTGCAATGAAAAGCCTCCACACCACAATGAAGAGTAGCCCCCGTTCACCACAACTAGAGAGAGCCCGTGCACAGCAATGGACACCCAATGCATCCAAAAATAAAGAAAGAAAGAAATTTACTAAACAAACAAACAAACAAAAACAGATGGGGACTCTTCTGGTGGTCCAGCAGTTAAGATTTCGCCTTCCAGTGCGGGGTGTGGGGGCAGGTTCAATCCCTGATGGTGGAGCTAAGATCCCACATGCCTCACAAACAAGAAACCAAAACATAAAACAGAAGCAATATTGGAACAAATTCAATAAAGACTTTAAAAAAAACAAACACACAGAGAAAGACACTACCAAAAAAAATTGCAGGCCAATATCTTTGACAAATATAGATGCAAAAATTCTCAACTGAATATTAGAAAACCAAATCCGACAACACATAAGAGGATCATACACCATGAACAAATGTGATTCACCCCAGTGTCACAAAGTTGTTTCAACATGTGCAAATCAATCAACATGATACACCCCATCAACAAAGGAAAAACACAAAACAAATGATCATCTCAATAGATTCCAAAAAAGCATTTGAAAAATTTCAACATCCATTCATGATAAAAACACCTACCAGGGCTTCCCTGGTGGCGCAGTGGTTGAGAGTCCACCTGCCGATGCAGGGCACATGGGTTCGTGCCCCGGTCCGGGAAGATCCCACATGCCGCGGGGTGGCTGGGCCCGTGAGCCATGGTCGCTGAGCCTGCGCGTCCGAGGCCTGTGCTCCGCAACGGGAGAGGTCACAACAGTGAGAGGCCCGCGTACCGCAAAAAACAAAACAAAACAAAACAAAACAACACTTACCAAGGTGGGTATAGAGGAAACATATCTCAACATAATAAAAGCTATTTATGACAAACCCACAGCCAATATAATACTCAATGTTCATAGACTGAAAGCCTTCCCCCTAAAATCTGGAACAAGACAAGGATGCCCACTCTCACCTCTTCTCTTCAACACAGTATTGGAAGTCCTAGCCACAACAATCAGACAAGAAAAAGAAATAAAATCTAACCACATTGGAAGGGAAGAGGTAAAGTTGTCATTATATGCAGATGACATGATAATATATATAAAGGAAACCCTAAAAGTTCCACACAAAAACTACTAGAACTGATAAACAAATTCAGCAAAGTAGCAGGATACAAGATTAACATACATAAATTGGTTGCATTTCTTGGTTTTTCTTTTCTTTTTCTAAATTTATTTTGGCTGCATTGGGTCCTCATTGCTGTGCACGGGCTTTCTCTAGTTGTGGCCAGTGGGGGCTAGTCTTCGTTGTGGTGCACAGGCTTCTCATCGCAGGGGCTTCTCTTGTTGCAGAGCACGGGCTCTAGGCACGCGGGCTTAAGTAGTTGTGGCACTCGGGCTCAGTAGTTGTGGCTCACGGCCTCTAGTGTGCAGGCTAAGCACTTGTGGCACACAGGTCTAGTTGCTCCACGGCATGTGAGATCTTCCTGCACCAGGGCTGAAACCCATGTCCCCTGTATTGTCAGGCAGATTCTCAACCATGGAGCCACCAGGGCAGTCCCTGGTTGCATTTCTTTACACTAACAATGAAATACCAGAAAGGAAATGTAAACAAGCAATCCTTTTAAAAATGGCATCAAAAAATAAAATACTTAGGAATAAACCTCACCAAGGAGGTGAAAGATTTATATGTTGAGAACTACAAAACATTAGTAAAGGAAACTGAAGATGATTCAGAGAAATGGAAAGACATCCCACACTCTTGGATGGGAAGAATTAATACTGTTAAAATGGCTATACTACCCAAAGCAATCTACAGATTTAATGTGATCCCTATCAAATTGCCCATGACATTTTCCCCAGAACTAGAACAAATAATCCTAAAATGTATCTGGAACCATAAAAAGTCAGAACTGTCAACACAATCCTGAGGAAGAACAAAGCAGGAGGCATAACCCTCCTAAACTTCAGACAATACTACAAAGTTACAGTAATCAAAACCGCATGGTATTGGCACAGAAAGAGATACATGAATCCATGGAATGGAATAGAGAGCCCAGAAATAAATCCCCACACCTATGGTCGATTAACCTTCGACAAGGGAGGCAAGAATATACAATGGGGAAAAGATAGTCTCTTCAGCAAGTCATGTTTTGAAAGTTGGACAGCCGTATTCAAATCAGTGAAGTCAGAACATACCCTCACACCATACACAAAAATAAACTCAAAACGGCTTACATGCTTAAATATAAGATAGGACACCTTAAAACTCCTAGAAGAGAACATAAGCAAAACATTCTCTGACATAAATCATACCACAGTTTTCCTAGGTAGTTCTCCCTAGGCAGTACAAATACAGTAAGTCACCTACATACGAACCTTCAAGTTGCAAACTTTCAAAGATGCAAACGTCCATTCCCATGTCCAATCATGTAAGTTAGTTCACGTGTCTGGCATACATTGTCATGTGCGTGCATCCTCTATAAGTGGTTGTGCTTTTGTGTACTTTACAGTACTGTATAGAGTACAGTAGTACGGTACCTTTATTTCAAGCCCAAGATGTCTGGAAGCAACCGTAAAAGCAGCGGTGATGTAGCTGGTACTGTTAAGAAGGGCCAAGCGATAATAACGGAAACAAAAGTGAAAGTAATTGAGAGAGTGGAGCGAGGCAAAAAGATGTTAGACATCGCTCATTCTTATAACATGAATCATTCAATCATTGGCACGAATCTAAAGAACAAGGACAAGATCATGGAACATGTGACATCTGCTGTGCTGACGATGTTGACAAAATATCGAAGCAGCATGGAAAAGTGATGGAGGAGAGGGAGAAACTTCTCAGTGTGCAGATGCAGGATCAACGTCAGTGCTGAGTCCTGCTCAGCTTAATGCTGATTCAAGAGAAAGCTAAAAGCCTTTATGAAGACTTGAAGGAGAAAAACGGCAAAGAATCAGAGGGCACATCTTTTAATGCCAGCCATGGCTGCTTTCATCGGTTCAAGGCTAGAGCCAACCTTCACAACGTAAAAGTAAGTGGAGAGGCAGCAAGTGCAGATAGGTTAGCTGTCCGGGAACTTCCGGAAACACTTTGAGAAATTATTGATAATGGTGTGTATTTACCCAATCAGGTTTTTAATGTGGATGAGACATAACTGTACTGGAAGAGGATGCCAGACCGAAGTTACACCAGTAAGGAGGAAAAGTTGATGCCGGGCTGTAAAGCAGCAAAGGATAGGCTAACTGTTGTTTGGTGGCAATGCTTCCGGTGAATTGAAGCTGAAGCCTCTCTTAGTTTATCATTCAGAGAACCCAAGAACCCTTAAAAACATAGCCAAGGGCTCTCTTCCTGTTGCATGGAAGTGTAACCCCAAATCCTGGATGACACAGGCCACGTTCCAGGACTGGTTTTGCCACCACTTTATCCCAGATGTAGAGAAATATTGCTTGGAGAAGGACGTTCCACCAAAACATTCTTTTGCTGCTCAACAATGCTGTGGGCCACCCCCCATCCATGGATGACTTTCAGCCCAACGTCAAAGTAGTGCATCTGTCACCGAATACTTCGTTGCTCATCCAACCTATGGACCAGGGAGTTAGAGCGACTTTCAAGAAGTATTATTTATGTCACACTTTTTGTCAGGCAGTAAAGGTAAGTGACAAATCAGGAACAACCTAGGGACAGCTTTGGAAGGACTATAACATCTACAAGACCATAAAAACATTGACTTTGCATGGTGTGAGCGTATGGTGGTCACCATGAATGGGGTTTGGAAGAACCTTTGCCCACAGTTTGTTCATGATTTTTGTGGATTTGAGAAGGTAGATCAGAAGTCCAAAGAGGTCTTGAGCAATGTAGTGACCCTCAGAGAGAAGCTGGACTTAGATCTGCAAGAGGACAATTTCATTGAAGTCCTTGCTGTGCAACATGAGGACCTTACTGATGGAATTGGAGGCCAAGAGAAAGGACGAAGAGGGACAGGAGGAAGAAGAAGTAACTGAAGAACTGAAGAGATTCACGACACAGGAAATGGCAAGGGAATCTTCTTTATTTGAGGAAGCACTGTTAGTTTTTGAGGCACAGGACCCGAACCTAGAATGGTACCCAAAGGTGGCAGCAGCCATTCAGAATGAAATCCAGTGCTACCTTGTCATCTATGATGAGAAAAAAAGAGCTACTACCCAGACATCAATGGATCATTTTTTCAAGAGGGTAGATAGAATTAAATCCAGCAAGGAACCAGAACTTGTGTCATCAACGTCAGTTATGAGTGAAATGGCAGCTTTCCCTCTGTCTCCTACTACTGATAATCCTTCACCTCTGCCTTCTCCCACCTCCTCTCCCTCCTCTAATCAGTAACTCTTCTTGCCTGCTCCCTCCATGCCAGCCCGAGTATCCCAGCTGTTGTACTGTATTACTGTACTTTTCAAGTTACTGTACTATCAGATTAAAAATGTTTTATTTTTGTGTTTGTTTTTTATGTGTTGTTTGTGTGAAGAGTATTATAAACCTATTACGGTACAATACCATATAGCCGACCGTGTAAGTTGGGTACCTAGGCTAACTTTGTTGGACTTACAAACAAGTTGAACTTACAAACGCACTCTTGGAACAGAACTTGTTCATATGTAGGGGACTTACTGTAAAAGCAAAAAGGAAAGAGGAACTAATCAAACTTATAAGCTGTTGCACAGCAAAGGAAACCATAATCAAAATGAAAATACAACCTATGGACTGGGAGAAAATATTAGCAAATGATGAGACTGACAAGGGCTTAATTTCCAAACTATACAAACAGCTCATACAACTGAGTAACAAAATAACAAATAACTCAATGGAAAAATGGGTAGAAGACCTAAATAAACATTTCTCCAAAGAAGACATACAGATAGCCAATAGGCACATGAAAAGATGCTCATCATCGCTAATTATTAGAGAAATGCAAATCCAAATTACAATGAGGTATCACTTCACACAGATCAGAATGGCCATCATTAAAAAAAGCTACATTTAACAAATGCTGGACGGGGTATGGAGGAACGGGAACCCTTCTACACTGTTGGTGGCCATGTAAGTTGGTGCAGCCACTATGGAAAACAGTATGGAGGTTCCCCAAAAAAACTATAAAGAGAGTTGCCATATAATCTAGCAATCCCACTTGTGGACATATATCTAGACAAAACTATAATTCAAAAAGATACATAAAACCCTATGTTCATAGCAGCACTATTTATAATAGCCAAGACATGGAAACAACCTAAATGTTCATTGAGAAATGAATGTATAAAGAAGGTGTGGTATACGTATACAATAGATATTACTCAGACATTAAAAAGAATGAAATAATGCCATTTGCAGCAACATGGATGGATCTAGAGATAATGATACTAAGTGAAGTAAGTCAGAAAGAGAAAGACAAATACCATATAATATCACTTATATGTGGAATCGAAAACAGGACACAAATGAACATGACAGCGAAACAGAAACAAACACACAGATATAGAAAACAGAGTTGTGGATGCCAAGGAGAGAGTGACGGAAAGATTGGGAGTTTTGGAATAGCAGAAGCAAACTATTCTACATAGGATGGACAAACCACAAAGACCTACTGTATAGCAGAGGAAACTATATTCAATATCCTGTGATAAACCATAATGGAAAAGTATAGATATAGATATAGATATAGATATATAGATATATAGATATATAAAGCTGAATCACTTTGCTGCACAGCAGAAATTAATACAACAATGTATAAAGGCTGCAGAGGGTGTGGAGAAAAGGCAACCCTCCTGCATTGTTGGTGGGAATGTAAACTGATACAGCCACTATGGAGAACAGTATGGAGGTTCCTTAAAAGCTAAAAATAGAACTACCATATGACCCAGCAATCCCACTGCTGGGCATATACCCACAGAAAACCATAATTCAAAAAGATACATGTACCACAATGTTCACGGTAGCACTATTTACCATAGCCAGGACATAGAAGCAACCTAAATGTCCATCGACAGATGAATATATAAAGAAGATGTGACCCATTATATACAATGGAGTATTACTCAGCCATAAAAAAGAACAAAATTGAGTTATTTGTAGTGAGGTGGTTGGACCTAGAGTCTGTCATACAGAGTGAAGTAAGTCAGAAAGAGAAAAACAAATACCGTACGCGAACGTATATGTATATGGAATCTAGAAAAATGGTACTGACGAACCTAGTGACAGGGCAGGAATAAAGACACAGATGTAGAGAACGGACTTAAGGACACAGGGCGGAAGGGGAGACAGGGACGTAGCGAGAGAGTAGCACTGACATATATACACTACCAAATGTAAAAGAGCTAGTGGTAAGCTGCCACATAGCACAGGGAGATCAGCTCGGTGCTTTATGTCCCCCACAGGGGTGGGATAGGGTGTGTGGGAGGGAGTCTCAAGAGGGGGGGATATGGGGATATATGTGTACATATAGGTGATTCACTTTGTTGTAAAGCAGAAACTAATACAGTGTTATAGAGCAATTATACTCCAATAAACATGTATTTAAAAATCCCACAACATTGTAAATCAACTACACTAGAAAATATTTCTTAAGTGCAAAAGGTTTTTGAATGTAAGTTTTATTGTGTGTGTGTACCACAGGTTCAATATATATGAATTATGTCAAATTGATTACATTGTTTTTCAAAATAAAGAATTTTTGATATTCTACATCAGCTTCATAATATAAATGCAGAAAAATTATATTATTTTTTCCTAAAGTTCAGAAATAGCCATTTTGCTCATTCGGTATACTATAAACCACTAACTGTTAAAAAGGGATTCGTGACCTCTTCCTTCCAAAGAAATATTTCTGCACTCACACAGCTTTAATAGAATGTTCCGCCATGAACTGACTTCCCACTTAGAGACACGAGATTTTCATCCTGAAATCTCTGTCTTGCAAAAATATCCAATTATCATCCTAGCAATACAGAAAAGAAATGCTTTTTTCCAGATCTCAAATTCCATACAACTTTATCAAGACATCATATATGGTTTCTTTTTCACACACACAGACTGTATTTTATTTTTCCAAGAGAAAAATCAACTGACACCAAGCATTGTAAATGGATGACCACAACAAAAGCAACAATGATTGCAATTGCCGAACATGAAACAAACTCATACTATGTCATAATATTGACATTCAGTCCAGGAATCCTCCACTGTAACAGCTCCTTTACTTTGCAGTGAAAGACATCATGTATTTTTAAATTATCAGCACTCACCTGAGATTTTCAAAAATCAACAAAAACATAATTCTGTGTTCTCTTTCATTTATTCTGGTTCTAAGTGGTCATTTCTAAACGAAAGTATTTAAGTATGTTAACGTCATCTTATAACATCATATTTCAAATGACTACCGTCTCTTCAAAGATGAAATATGAGGAACTCATAATTAGGCTCTCCAAAGTATTACTCTCTGAATCTGCATCACCCTTCTGCTGAACTCCACACTGTTCATTATTCTCTGAGAATATTATTTTTCTTGTATGGCCATCACATGCTCTTTCATTTCATGAAGTTTTTTCCTACAATTTTATGCCTAGTTTATTTCTGAGAATATGCATTATTTCAGATTGATATTTACAGACAAAAGACTTCTCTATAATTCCCTGACAGTTTCAAGAACTCCTTTTTTTTTAATACCTAGATTCTGAAGCTCTCCACAAAGCATTACTAAAATTGCATTTACATAAGTATCTACATAGTAATCACACATTAATGCATTTACAATTGTATTATGCTTTATTGCTAACTTTGGAGCATAAATGGAGCTGTCTTATTTACCACCCTCTTGGAAATCACTTTAATATTTGCACTTAGGGCTTGAAAGAGAATGGATAAATAAAAACCTGAAGAATGTGAAAATACAATTTTTATATTTCTCATAAAATTAGGTGATTATCTAACCTTTATCCAGAAAAAAAGAACAGCCCAGATACTCTGCAGGCATGATACTCGAGAATGTGTGGTCTTCCAGCAGGAAAACATGCAGTAATCCATGTGGCAGAGTTTACCTGTGACCAGCTGGGGTTAGTCACCTATGCATTCCGTACATGCAACATATCAGGAGTGGAAAAAGCGAATTTGTCAGTTGTGGCAATAAGTATAATGAAGATTTGTAGCAGGTCATGCTCATATATTCAACACAGGTACAATCAAAATTTTGCTCCATTCTGGTAGATCTAAGTCTGTATCTGTTACCTTGTCTTTAACTAGGAAATGTCAGAGCTGACTTACAAAAAATAAAAAGTGTTTTGTTTGTTTGTTTGAATTACAGTCACGGTGAGTAAGGCATAGCTCAGAACAGCTAATGTGACTTAGTGATTCTCTCATCAGGAAATACAGTTTCTACTTCCCTGTTTATTCTCCACATCCTGTAGTAAGGTAAGTTTCAATGAAAGATAAATCTACAGGGTGAAAAAGAAAAGGAAACTTACATGTGTTGACAAGATCATTCTGACAGGTTTTACCACGTATGTCAGTGTTTCTGGCGATGGACACAAGCCAGAGCTCCCTACTCTGACATTGTCACTGATGTCATTCCCCTTGATCCTCAATTTGAAAGTGGATAAAAATGTTTTCTTCTTTAAGAAGTTAAATAAAGAATGCTTTCTACACATGATCCTCTAATGATTTTCAGTCAGTGGTCATCAAGAGAGGAAAAGCACAGAATCTCATCCCCACAGAAGGGTGACATTCAGTCAGGTAAGAAAATTCTCCCCCAAATCAGAGCTTCATCTTTAACATGCAATCAGAGGCTTTCACAGGGTCTGCATCACTCTGCACTCAGCCCTACCATATGGGATTGGCTCTGAGAATCTCACATCAGACGACTGACACACATTTCATAGTACACTGATCTGGTACCAGATCCTGCCTCTCTTAGTGATCTCCCGCAGGGATATTGCAATATTCTAGGATATTTCCTGGAGCCCTCTACTCTATACAGGTACACTTCCAAGTAGAAACAGAAGCTTTGATTCTCATTGGGACCCCTGCTCTGTCCAACCAACCTCTCTAGAAATATGATGTTCTAATCTCTCCTGATTAGAACATTTCAAGATCTCTCCCTGTGCTAATTTAGTAAAGGTGAAAGAGAAACAAGAAAGAGCAAACTATGCAGGGAGCAATATATAAGATTCCTTTACTTAATGTATTTATCTGATATACCCAAATATTGAGAAATATAGATTCATTTCATAACGGTCAAGAAAAGAGGAGGAGGAACCTCCATGCCAACAGTATATATAAAATGGAATCAATATTGCATAAGCTCCAGCTTAAGCTTAGCTATGAGGTACTAACTCTTCTCATAAAGAAGCAATAGCTCTCCATCATTTGAAGCACATTGAGGACTCAGACAGCTGGACACTAAGGGTGTAGTCTCCTCACTCGAATTCTGTACCTGCATCACAGAGCAATGAAATATTCCCAAAGAATTATTAAGGATGAGGTGGGGAGCCGAAATAAAAGAGATGAATCCACAGTCTGCCCTACCATCTGTTCTGCTGGATATTACCACCATCTTGGCCCAATATGACATTCCCACTTTTCTCTGGGCCTCCCTACTTTTCCACCTCCATCCTCTCATTATATCTTGCCTACACTTGGAAATGACTCTAGTTTTCCCACTTATCTTTATCAACAAGTAATCCAAAGAGCAACTGTGTATGTCGCTCCTTAGAAACCTCAGGTCTGACTCAGTAATACATGACCTTCGAAGTCCAATGTTTTCCTAATTCCCTTTATTATTTTTTTTTCTAATTTCCATGTACTTACACTCTCAGGACCTCCACTCTTCTCAGGTTCACCTTCCCTGCAAAATCTGTCAACCTAGACATAGACTTAAGTACCACCCTCTAATTATCTCCTAGGGAATCCAGCTTTTTAAAAAGCCTCAGCAAGCCTTATGGACTTTATTAAAGACTCTTTAAGATAACCCATGGGAGATAGCAGTACACCCACAGATATCTATTTAATACACCGTCAGAGTAATTTTTTTTCTTTTTTATAAAGTCTCTTCTGTCCAATGAAGACTATCAGCTCTTCTTCAACATATGCAGTGTCTCACCCTTCTGATTACTCTCTGCTCTATCCCAGGGCCACTCCCTTTCCTGATATTACATTCTTTCCCAATTTTGTATGTTAGTAAAATAAAATAACATAAAATATAACATGTTAATTTTTATAAAGTGCACCATTCAGTGATGTTAAATACATTCATATTATTGGGCGATGAACATCGCCATTTATCTTTCTAATTCTTTTCTACGTTTTAAAACTGTAACTCTATATCCTTTACAAATAACTTTCCTTTCTGCTCCATAACCACCTGAAAAGCATCATTACCCTCCCAGTTTCTATGGTTTTGACTACACTATGTACCCCATATAATTGAAATAAGTAGTCGTATTGTTATGACTCACTAACTGTC
Source organism: Lagenorhynchus albirostris (assembly GCF_949774975.1). Lineage (NCBI taxonomy): Eukaryota > Metazoa > Chordata > Mammalia > Artiodactyla > Delphinidae > Lagenorhynchus > Lagenorhynchus albirostris. The sequence continues at coordinate 17,181,921 of NC_083110.1, read as the reverse complement.
ACAAAAATAGCATTTTGGTAGCTAAATTTCCTCAAGATTCATCCATGTTGTAGCATATTCCTAGATCTTTTCCTTCTTAACACTGAATAATATTGTATTATATGGGTATACCACACATTCCTTATCCAGGAACTAGTGGATGAACACTTAGGTTGCTTTCATATTTTAGCTACTGTGATTATTACTGCTCTAAACACTGGAGTACAAATACTTCTTTAAGACCCTGATTTCAATTCCTTTGGGAATACCTCATAGTAAAATTCCTGGATCATGTAGTAATTCTATTTTTCAATATCTGAAACATTGCCATACTCTTTTGCAAAGCAGCTGTATCATTCTACATTCCCACTGACATAGCACAATGCTTCCAACTCCCTCACATCCTCACCAATACTTGTTTTCTGCTTGTGTATGTGTGTGTGTGCTTGTGTGTGTATGCATGCACACAAATATATAAACATGCATTTAGTGATATGGACCATCTATTCAAGTGCTCAGTCATTTGTACATCTTTTTGAAGAACCATCTATTCAAGTCTTTTATCCATTTTTGAATCAGGGTGTTTGCTTTTTGTTGAGTTGTAGGAGTTCTCTGTATATTCTGAATAGAAATCGCTTGTCAGATAGATGGCTTTCAAATATTTTCTCCCATCTTGTGGATTGCCATTTTATTCTGTTTACATTTCTTTGATACACATTTTTTTAAATTATGTACTGCAAATTGTTTATTTTTTTGTTAGCTGTACCTTTGTTGTTCCTTCGTTTCATATTGAGGAAAACACTGACAAATCCAATGTCATGAAGCTCTTGTCCTGTGTCTTCTTCTAAGACTTTTTATTTTATTAGGTCTTATATTTAGTTTCTTGATACGTTTTCATTAATTTTTGCACATGATGTTAGGTAAGGGTCCATCTTCCTTCTTTTGCATGTTGACAACAATACTTCTCAGCACCGTTTGTTGAAAATACTATCCTTTCTACTTTGAAAAGTCTTGGCCACTTGTCAAAAATCATTTGGCCATATATCAGGGTTTATTTCTGGGTGTTCTATTCTATTCTATTGGTCTTGAATAAGAGAGAAAATAGTATAACCTATCCAGGTTGATGAAGAACATAAAGAGAAGACCAGGACTGAGAACTAGGACGGAAATATAAAACAGCAGGGAGTAATAGACAGTGTGAGAGAAGATCTTGTACTTGCAAGTTCATGGAAATATGATCATGTTAAACCACTAAACGCCTGACTTTGAACAATACGGTAAATGTGCTAGCAAGAAACATAACACTTACCCATCTCTGGGAAATATAGTATGGGCATAAAGATAAACTACACACAAATACATTAAAAAGGGAAGGGTTTTCATGGTGTGAGAATATTGTGGGATTTGAAATACAATTTACTTCTGTTCTACCATTCTCTCTAAAATTTATCAAAGTGTATATACAAGCAATTCCAATTCTGGTAATGTGCTTGACAGGTTTATATATGAACTTCAGCAGACCAGTAAATGTACATTCAGAGTAGGACTGTCACCTAATCCAAAAAACAACACACAAAAACTGGAAAGACCAGAGTTCACTTCGTCAACACACATACAGATGCAGTGATGGTGAACGGTCCAAAAACAGAAGGTGAGCATGGGTGCAAGAGGTTAATCCCCAGGCTGGGGTGGGGTGCAGAGTTTGAGGGTAACACAGGTAGAAAAGACTTTTGTCCTATCCTTGATTTTTGAGGTACTGAAATTCACAGGTCACTACCTTCATTTCAAAATGAATGAATGCACCATTAAATTTTTTAAAACAGGAGAAGTAAACATGAGTGATAATAAATTTCAAACTGTCGCTAATCAAATAAGATACTAAGAAAAATTAAATGATATGATCTAAGAATGAAGTGGAGAGATTGTCCAAGATGGTAGCATTCAAAGACCCAGAGCTTGATGCCTCTCATGGGCACACCAAAGTCACAACTCTTTACACAACAGCAATGGATGAAAAAGGCCGGGACCTACCATAAAAGATGTTTTAGAGCTCAAGATATAAGGAAGGCACCTCGGCAAGACAGGAAGGAAGGGCAAAATCTCAATAGAGTCAAGACCCATACCACCAGGTGGGTGGCCCACAAATGGGAGAATAATTACAATTTCTGAGGTGCTCCCAGGTAGCAAGGGGTATGAACCCAACATCAGGCTCCCAAGCCCAGGGATCCTGGGCTGGAAAGAAGAGTTCTAGAAAGTTGGGCTTTGAAGACCAGTAGTGCTTACTTTCCAGAGAGCCAGAGGGTTGTGGGAAATAGAGATTCCACACTTAAAAGATGCTCACAGGGCTTCCCTGGTGGCGCAGTGGTTGAGAGTCCGCCTGACGATGCAGGGGACACGGGTTCGTGCCCCGGTCCGGGAGGATCCCACATGCCACGGGACGGCTGGGCCCGTGAGCCATGGCTGCTGAGCCTGCGCGTCCAGAGCCTATGCTCTGCAACGGGAGAGACCACAACGGTGAGAGGCCCGCATACCGCAAAAAAAAAAAAAAAAAAAAAGATGCTCACAAAATCCCACATGACCCGAGAATCAGAACAGAAGCACTCATTTGAAAGGATCCTGGGTCACACCTACCTCCTGATCTTGGAGACTCTCCCAGAGAGGCAAGAGGCAACTACAGCACAGCCTCAGGGACATAGACACTGGCAGCAGACACTTGGGGGAGCTCCTTCTACCTCGTGGCCACTGGTACCAGCAAGCATAATTTCAGAATCCACCCTCTATCTTTTTAGACTCAGGACCTAGCCCTACCCATTTCCACAAGACTATAGACACAAGTACTAGGATGCTGCAGGCCAAGCAACTAACTGAGCAGGGGAATAGCCCCATCCACCAGCAAACAGCCTGCCTTCAGACCCTCTCAATGCACAGCTGCCCCTGGACATGGGCCCAGCCACCAAAAGCCCCAGGACCAGCCTCCACACCTCAGTGGACAGGCACCAGCCCCAGAGTCCCTGGCCCCTCTGACAAGTGAGCCTGCTCTGGCCTTGGAATCAGCCTCACCGTCAGCAGGTGATTACTGCACAGGGACTGGATGGAGCTTGGACCTACCCAACAGCAAACCTGCTCTAGCAGTGGGATCAGCCTCATACACCAACAGGCACACAGCAGCTCCAGGAATACCACAGCCCAGCAGCCTGTGTGACCAGAACACTCACTTGCAGGCCAGAAGCAGCCATGGACTCAGCTGGGTCCTGCCCCTGCCCATCAGAATGCCAACACAAGATTAGGGATACCCCAGACCCTGCAGACAGCTGTGTCAGGAAGACTGATCCAACACCACTCTGCGACTCCTGGGCCCTGCAGCCAGAACTCAGGACCTGTGTCTTCCTCCCAGTGGCCAGCATAGCCCCAGGACCAAGCGACTGGGCACTAGCCCTGATATCACCTGGACTGCAATTCTACCCATAAGTGAACCAGCACTAGATCTGGTGTCCCCCAGAGTTGTGCAGCCAGCTGCCTTATGATGTAGCCTCACCAAGCAGCACGGACAGCCTCCATACAAGGCAGAGGCTGGCAAACAAGCACTCTGGGGGCAGGCAAGCCTACCAGACCACCCACAGTAGTCAGCCCTCCACAACAGAAGAGCCCAAGCAGCCCACATAGGGGGTACACCTGGAACATATAGTTCTAGTGACCAGGGGACAGTGGGCTGCTGGGACACATAGGACCTCTCCTACAAAAGGCCACTTCTCCAAGGTCAGGAAGTGTAATGAACCTACTACATACATGGCAATAAAAACAGCAAGTTAAGAAAAACGAGGTGACACAGAAACACGATCCAAATGAAGGAACAAGGTAAGAACAAGGTAAGAAGAAGATCTAAGTGAAGTGGAGATAGCCCATCTCCTCAACAAAGAGTTCAAAGTAATGACTATAAAGTTGACCAAAGGACTCAGGAGAAGAATGGACGACCAGAGCAAGAAGTGAGAATTTTTTTTAAAAAAGAGTTGGACCATTAAAGAACAACAAAACAGAGATGAGGAATACAATAACTGAAATGAAAAATACACAGAAGGAAACTACTGTAGACTAAATGATACAGAGGAATGAATCAGAAACCTGAAGGACAGAGTACAGGCAATCACTGAAGATGAACGGTAAAACAAGAGATTAAAATGAAATGAGGAAAGTTGAACAGACTTGTGAAACAACATCAAGTGTACTAATATTTGCCTTATACTGGTCCCAGAAGCAAAAAGGAAAGAGAAAGCAGTGTAGAACATACCTGAAGACATAAGAGCTGAAAACTTCCATAACCTGGGAAAGAAAACAGACATCCAAGTCCAGTAAACACAGTAAGGCCAAAACAGGATCAGTCCAAAGAGGACCACGTCAAGACTCATTGTAATTAAAATGGCAAAGAAATAAAGATAAAAAGACACTATTAAAAGGAGCAAAGGAAAAGCAACAAGTTACAAACGTGGGAACTTGCATAAAGTTATCAGCTGACTTTTCAGGATAACCTCTGCATGCCAGAAGGGAGTGGCATGGTATATTTAAAGTCATGAAAGGGAAAAACCTATAACCAAAAATACTCTACCCAGCAAGGCTCTCCTTCACATTTGATGGTGAGATCTAAAGTTTTACAGAGAAGCAAAACTAAAAGAGCTCAGCATCGCCAAACCAGCTTTATGAGAAATCTTAAAGGGGCTGTTCTCAGTGAAAAAGAAAAGGCCACGACTGAAACATAAAAATTAGGAAAGGAAACTTACTAAAGGAAAAACCTCATTGGATAAGGCAAATATTCAACAAAGGCAGGAAATCAACCATGTACACAGCTAATAGGAAGCATGAAAGAAAACAATAATAGAATCATCTATATTCACAATAAGAAGTTAAGGGACACACAAAACAAGTAGATGTAAAATATAAGGTCAAATTCAGTAACTGTGGGGGAGCACACTAACAATGCAGGGTTGTTAGTATCCATGTGAAATTAAGAGCTCAGCAACTTAAATAATCACACACACACACACACACACACACACACACACACACAAGTGAAAGAAATCCAAACGTAATATTAAAGATAGTCCTCACATCACAGATGAAGGGAATAAAAAGGGAATAAAGGAACACTGAAGAAATTAAAGAGGGATTCTAAAAATACCCAAGACAAATGAAAATGAACACACAATGATCCAAAATCTATGGGACACAGCCAACGCAGTTCACAGGGGGAAGTTATAGTGATACAAGCTTATTCTTAGGAAACAAGAAAAATATCAAATAAACAACCTAACATTACACCTGAAGGAATTAGAAAAAGAAGAAAAAACAAAACTCAAAGCTGTCAGAAAGAAAAAAATTAAGAAAACAATACCATATGCAATCTCACCAAAAAGAATAAGATACCTAGGAACAAACACACCTAAGCAGGTAAAAGACATGTACTCAGAAATCTATCAGCCATTGGTGAAAGAAGTTGAAGGCAACAGAAAAAGATGGGGAAATATAGCAGGTGCATGGACTGGAAGAATTAATACTGTTAAAATAACCACACTACCAAAGACAATCTACAGATTTAATGCAATCCCTATCAGAATACCAAAACATTTTCACAGAATTTGAAAAAGTAAATTTAAAATTTGTATAGAAACACAAAGACCCCAAATAGCCAAACAGTCTTGAGAAAGAACAGAGCTGGAGGCATCATGCACCTTGACTTCAGATTATACTGCAAAGGGACAGTCATCAAAGAGAATCGGACCGGAGCAAAAACAGACACAAAGATCACTGGAATAGAATAGAGATCCCAGAAATAAGCCCACACACTTATATTTAATTGATTTATGACAAAACAGGCAATATGGAGAAAAAACTGTCTCTTCAATAAGTGGTACTGGGAAAACTGGTCAGCTACATGGAAAAGAATAAAATTAGAGTATTTTAGCGCACCATATATAAAATAAATGCAAAACTGAGTAAAGACCTAAAGGTAGGGCCATAAAACCCCTAGAGGAAAATACAGAACATTCTGCAACATAAATGACAGCAACAGTTTTGGGTTCAGTCTACTAAGGCAAATGAAACAAAAGCAAAAATAAACAAATGGGACTTCACTAAACTTAAAAGATTTTGCACAGCAAAGGAAACCAGAGACAAAATGAAAAGACAACCTGCTGAAGGAGAGACAATATTTGCACATGGTAAGAGGTTAACACCAAAAAGATGACCAAGCAAGGGTTCATATCTAAACTACAGAAACGGCACGTACAACTCAATATCAGAACAACACCCAAAATCTTTTTTTAAAAAATGAGAAGACCTAAATAGACATTTTTCCAAGGAAAAAATACAGATAGACAGCCAGAACTCACAAAGATGCTAAACATAGCTAATCGGCAATAAAATGCAAATCAAAACAATGAGATATATCACCTCAGTCTTGTCAGAATGGCTGTCATCAAAAAGGTCACAAATAACAAAGGTTAGTGAGGATGTGGAGAAAGGGAAACTCTTGTACACTCTTGATGTGAATGTGAAGTAGTGCAGCTACTGTGGAAAGCAGAATGGAGGTTCCACAGAAAACTAAAAAGAGAACTACCATAATACCCAGCAATTTCACTCTTGGGTATATCAGAAGAAAACAAAAACACTATTTTAAAAAAATAACTGCACACCAATGTTCATAACAGTGTCATTTGCCATAGCCAAGATACAGAGTCAAACTAAGTGTTCATCAATAGGTTAGGGGATAAAAAAGATTTTTTATGATGACTTCAGCAAAAAATGAAATTTTGCCATTTGCAAGAACATGGATGGACTTGGAGGGTATTATGCTTAGTAAAATAAGCCACAGAGAAAACAAGCCTGGTAGGTTATCACTTACACGTGGCATCTAAAAAATTGAATACAACAACAACAAAACAGACTCACAGATTAAAGAACAGACTAGTAGTTACCAGCAGGGAGAGACAGGGTGGAGGAGCAAAATAGTGGTAGGAGATTCTGAGGAATAATCCACTATGTATAAAATCAATAATCTACAGTGACGTACTGTATAGCATGGGGAATAGAGCCACTCTTTTATAATAAGCATAAATGGAGAACAACCTAAACATTTATGAATCACTATGTTGTACCTCTGAAACTAATATAATAATGCAAATTAACTATAGATCAATAAAATATAAAGTAAGAAACAATAAAGGGGAGACACAGATTATTAGATAGAAATCAATTAAATAAACACAAGTTTTGGAAATCAAGGAATTAAAAAACAACGCGTAAGACTCAACATTGGCATTTAAACTGTACGATCTATTCATTTAAAAGAAATCATTTAAGTGGTGAAAAATGGTACCCATTCTCACAATTTTGTATATCTAGGATAAATTATCATCTACAAAAATGTTACAAATATTCACTCAAAAAGAAAGAGAAAATTTGGATTAACCCATTTTAGTATACAAATTTAATATCAAAGTCTCTATGTAACATGGATTTGAATAAGTTCTGTTAGCCACTTCTAGTTTCTTCGTGATGTAAAATCTTTTAAAGCATAAAAATCAGCCTTTCTACATTATTCCATTAGACATACGTAGAAGTTAAAAGAAACGAGAAGACAGAACAATCAACCAGGAATGTGAATTTACTGAGAAACAGTCATTCGTTCTCCCTCCTCCTTTTCTTTTCCTCCTTTTCCAGGTCTCTTTCGGTTCCAATCAAGAGAAGTCTTGAGAATTCTGAGAATATTTCTTTGAGGGCATCAAATCACCATACCTACATCCTCTGCCACAACTACACACACGGGAACAAAAATAAACCTCTGCTATCTACTCATGTAGGAGGGATTCATGCAAAATAAAATCCTACATGGAGACCAACAGGTGAGTTTTCTACCTGTTCTTTATAATGTCCTTCCATTATAGTAAATCCCACACATTATGAGGCAGAAGGGGTTATGTGAGCTCTTCCTTGAAGTCAAAAACTTGCATTCATTTCAAGTACCTGGTGATCATAGGGTACAGCCAGGGAAGGTGCCATCCCCCTTGAGGGGAGGGTCGGTGAATGGGCTCCCGCAACCATGCACCTCCTGATGTACAGATTCTGGAGAAACAAAGGGCGGTCACACCGCAGTCAGCCTGTCAGGCTGTCGGGCCACTGGGCAACCCCACCAGCCTGGAAGTGCCCCACCAGTTGCTGAAAGCAAAACTCTGTCCCCCCTGTGAAGCCAGGCAATCTGGGCCAGAGAGTCAGAGGAGACCGGTAATCGACTCCTCCTCTCTGCTCACCTCCTTGGGGTTACAGCAACCCCATCTCCAAACCCAACTCTGATCCTGGAGTGCCAAAGTGGGAGTGCAGGTGGGCTCTGCCGGTGCTTCAGCACCCTCTGGGAAGCCCCCTAGTTTGAATATGATTTGAGTTGGATCCTGTGAAACCATCAGAACTTCGCACCAGACATAAATGAGGAGATTCTGGCCTTTATTAGTATGCATGGTGAACACGATTGTCCTGGCTGTACTTGCCAACCCTCCTATTTTACCCGCCTATTTTTATCCACCTTCCTCCCTTTGAGTACCTTTGACCAACCCTGAGCTCAGACTCCTGACCTATTACAGTCACTTTGTCAGTCTTTCTTTAAAAAATGGACAGGTAGGGCTTTCCGGGTGGCGCAGTGGTTGAGAGTCCGCCTGCAACGTGGGGGACACGGGTTCGTGCCCCGGTCCGGGAGGATCCTACATGCCGCGGAGCAGCTAGGCCCGTGAGCCATGGCCGCTGAGCCTGGGCTCCGCAACGGGAGAGACCACAACAGTGAGAGGCCCGCGTACGGCAAAAAAACAAACAAACAAAAAAAACCACAACAGGTAATAAAATGAATTTCACCTAGAAGCAGCAGCTCAGTAAGGGAAATCAAATCATCAGAAGTTATCTAATCACAGCCACAGCCATCCAGGGCTCTGTCTCATCTGCTGGGGCACAAGAATGGGACCTTCCTAAACTTGAAGGGCATCCAATCAAATAAGTAAAGGTGTCGCTCACCTCTGGCTCTTGGAGGGATTACTAGGCAGTCTACCCAATGTATACTAACTGCAAAACACTGTCATGGTTTTGAGACACGTGTGTTCCAGGAAAGCTTTTTGGGGTGCATGCGGAAGGTTTCTTTTCTACATCAAGCAAAAAATAAATCACCAAGCTCTTTGAGCACAGGGGTTCTTAAGAGGGAAACAGAAGGAAGGAATGGGCTGAAAAGACCATCTCCTCTGAAGTGAAGGTCATTTTTCCAAAAGAGTAGGATTTAGTCTCAGTTTAAGGAGAACACTTTTAAATAGCTGGGACAGCTCCAAACTGCAGTTTAGGGAACGAGCGCTTCAAGAGAACAGTGCTTTCAAAGTCCTGGCAAGGCAGCAAGAGGATGAAGAGTTGGTTTCGCATAGTTTTGAACACAGGAGTAAAGAAAGAGAGATATCTCTGATTAAAAGGCCCTGATATCCTATGGCACCAATGGGTCAGTTGCAGGGGCCAGGGGGTGTGGGGGGCGATATTTCTCTCTCAACGTCTCCCAGGGCAGCCACCCCTCCCGACCCCACCCCCCTACTCCCCTCACCCTTCCTCCCTCCACTGTTGGGTCCCCAGGGACAGCACTTCTTAAGCTGGAGCGCTCAGGCACCATCTCTGCAGTCTGGATTCTTCCTGGAACCTGGCAAGTTCTGGGACAGGAAGCCAGGTCTGCAAGGCCGCTGGGGTGCAGTCGGACCTGGAGGCCTGGAGGGGAACTGGAGCCCTGAAGCCCACCCACGTCCTTGAAGCCGAGGGAGGAACACATCCTCCTAACAGTACTTCTCAGGGGTCAGCGTGCTTCCCACCCGATGGTGATCCATACTCACTTGAGGCAGCAAGGACTGCCTCTAACTGGCCCCCTCGATGCCGCCTTAAGGGTCCTCGCACATATGTGAGAGCACAGGCCCCGGATCTCTTTAGTCAGCTGAGGCCAGTGCTGCGGGAGTCCCTCCAGTCCCATCCCCCAGCCCCTCCCTCTGGGACTGTATCTAATAGAAGAAAGAGCACAGAGGAATTGACTGAATCGAGGGACCTGGGAGCCTGGCTATGAGTTTGAAGACCGAGAACCTAAGGCGCAATTACATATTATTGGAAACTCTTGTGGGGTGTGTGGGGGGAGGTTAGGAGGCTGAGAGGATGAGTCGACCTGGTGAGTCCAGCCCCAGGACACCACACAGCCCCGCACCCCCTTCCCTGCCATCAGACAAGGGACTCTGCACTTCCCCCTCCCTGATTCTCCTCCAGAAGAGCAGGCGGCCCCCCTCTGAGGGCAGCGGCAAGACAACGGACCAAGTCCCCCCTGCACTAAGGCGCTACTGGAAGCTCTTCCTGAACAGCAGTGCTGGCTTGGAGCGAACCCGTGCACCGCCAAAGCTGGGCTCGTCCTGCAGCCGAGGGACGCAGGGTTTAAGTCAGCTGCCCTGGCTTTAAATCAGTCAGCCCCCCCTTTAAGTCAGGTGACCTGACTTTAAATCACTGTGTGCCCCTCAAGCCTGCAACTTCAAAAGTTGGGAACTTCACTTTGATCCCAGCACCTCACATAGCTGAATGCACACTGTAGTCACCCCCAAGCCTGCCTTAGAGGCAGGATATAAGGTAAGGGGATGGGCGTGCACTCATGGTGATGAGGGTGTACTTCATGTACCAGAAGGGTCTAGGTACTCTGGGGTACAGCGAGCAGTGCACGATACAGCAGCTCCCTGGCAAAGCTGGTGACGCACAGGGAGAGCAGGCACACCCATGCATGCAGAGCGTCCAGGACGGGAGCTGGGGCACAGCCAGCCGGGAGGGTGCGAAAGCGGAGGATCTGAGCCTTCTTGAGAAAGGCAGACACAGAGGATGGATGAGAAACAAAGACCGGATGAAATATGGATTTGAAAAACACGCGCTGCTCTTGAAATTGGGGTGGGGGCACCCCAGATTTGAGTCTTCTTACTCCCCAGTACCTAGTGCTTTGGCATTTGCCCAATCACTTATAAGATTTACTGATAATATCTAACCCATAGAATACTGCATTTGTAGTGGTATTGCGTGTTAATGTTTCTATAGTGGAATAATCTTTTCTACAAGAAAAATGTACACTATCTGAAATAAATTAAAACCCCTCTTTATAAAGTACTATATGGGACTTCCCTGGTGGCGCAGTGGTTAAGAATATGCCTGCCAACGCAGGGGACATGGGTTCGAGCCCTGGGCAGGGAAGATCCCACATGCCGCGGAGCAGCTATGCCCAAGCGCCACAACTACTGAGCCTGCAGGCCACAACTACTGAAGCCCGCGTGCCTAGAGCCGGTGCTCCACAACAAGCGCAGCAAGAGAAGCCACTGCAATGGGAAGCCCACGCACCGCAACAAAGAGCAGCCCCCGCTCGCCGCAACTAGAGAAAGCCCGCGCGTAGCAACGAAGACCCAACACAGCCAAAAATTAATTAATTTTTTTAAAAAAGTACTATATCCTTCTGTACAACTTCTCTGGGAAGAACAGAGAGATAGCGTGGGAGAGTGAGAAAGACCAATATTTAGTGCACATCTCTCATGCAGGTGCTCTGCTGGCTCAGATACATTGATCCTCACTTTACAAAGGAGGAAATAAGCTCAGGGAGGTTTAGTAACTTTCCCAAAGCCAAACAGCTATTGAGTGGCAGAACCAAGATCTGAACCAAGTCTGTTACCTTCAAAGCCTAAGTCCTCATCACAACAAAACTCAATTAATATTTACATTTAGCGAATTACTTTGCAACCTGGGGAGTTCTTGGCACAATCCCGAATAAGAGTGAGAAAGAAAGAAATAGCACTGTTCCTACAGTCAACCAAAATTTTTGGAGCAGCTGCTAGATGCCTGGCCCTTTTTGGGGTTCAGCAGTGATCACGACAGGAAGAGTCCTGCTTTCATGAACCATGTAGTGGGGAGGAGAGACGGGTGCAACTTGGGTGAGGGATTTCACCTTGCTGGGCCTCTGTTTTCTCATCTGGAAAATGGGATGGGTGTTCCTCATTTTCTGGGATTGTCCAGCCCTCACATTCTCTGATTCCATAAGAAGCATTTGTTTTCCTGTTTCTTTAAAATTCATTCAGGCCGTGAGCCGTGATGAACGTTGTTAGCTGCTCCCCAAATCACTCTATTCCCACCCTTTTCCTGTGATCAGGTCTTTCCCGAAACATGACTCACAATCAGTCAAGTCACAGAACCTAAGGGGCACCCAGCAGAAAAATTCCAACCCTTGCTTCTCAGGAGCTCTGCGGTCTACCTGCCAGGTAAACTTAACTCACCTGGCACAAGGTGGCCATCCCTGGTTTCCCATCAACATGATCTCAGGCACAAACCTCCTTGTTTTTCCATTTTGTCTTTAAGTTCCTTGTTGAAACAACTGTACAAATATGACAAAGATAGAAAATCAGGCATCTTCTGCCCCCAGTGCCTACTAATAAATGATTTTCTGCCACTTAAATGATAAAGATAGAACATTTCAACATTCTGCTGCCCTTATTATTTGTCATTTTTGTTGATATTTCTATTGAATACATCTTTCAATATTTTAACAATGGAACGTTTATTTAGGTTGTTCCAGACCCAGCCTTTAGTGGTAAAGGTTTTGTTGTTATATCTCTATTAAGTTTCCTTTAAAAATCATTATCCTATTTAAATGGATTAAGTCAATTTTATAGGCATTTATCTTATGATATTGATGAAATTAGTACATAGAGGGCAGTAGGACAAGTTGATTGGATTTGAGAACCTCTATTAGCACAGTTAAGTATAAATATTATCTATATGTAAACCAAAGTACAGGCTGAGTGAGATTCTCTGACACTTTTTCACTGTCTGCCCCTCAAGCCTGTGAGAAATGGAATATTTCTTGCCATCTCAGTAAACAAAGGATGTCACAGTCATCAGCACTTGCAGCCCTCCAGTGTGAGCCACGGGCCCTGAGGAGCTCAGGATATGCAAATACAGAATGCAGGCCCCAGAGAGCTGAGGTGCATATCAAAGGAAGGATTTCAGTGAGCCCAGACTCTGGCATCTTCGCATACAAAGAAAAGCGCTACATTCCTCACGTCGGGAGAGCTGGTTTTCCTTAGTTAACAATCACCTTTTGATGTTCCCCATTACCTGCGCCAGTCCCCTGCCCTGTACCCTCCCCCGCCCCCCCCCCCCCGCCCCGTACTTCAGCTCAGGGAGGAAGGAGCGCAGAGGGACTCGGCTGAATAAGGGGCCTGCGAGCCTCGAGAGAAGTTTTCAGCCGCTTTCCCCGCAGTCAGGAGGAGGGGCGCTGACGCTGCAGCCGGACCCTGCGCCTCCCTTGCCCCGTTTCCCCTCAGGACGCTCAGGCCGAACCCCTCCCCACGCCCCCCAGGCCCTGCGAGCCAGGCCGAGGGCAGGGGTGAGAGGAGGGACCGAAGTTCCCCGGGACCAGACGCTGGGGGCCGCTCTTTCTACACAGCAGCGGCGGGTGGCAGCGAACGCCTGCCCCTCAGAAGCTGGTCTTGCGCTGCCGCCCGGGAACCGGACCAGGCGGAGGGTCGGCGCCTACTTACCCGGCCCGCCGTCCGCACCACTGTCGCGGCTTCGGCCGCCCGGGCCCCTCCAGAGCCGGCAGCCTCAGTGAGGCCGCCCTCCCCTCGGGCTCCGGGGCAGGTCCGTGACGGCGGAGGGAAGAGACCCCGAGCCGGGAGTTCCAGCTCTGCGGAAACGCGGGCTCCATTCTGGGCGCAGGGGGTGGGACCGCTCTGCCCAGAGGCCTTCCGGGAGGGAGGGGGGCGCCGGGGGAGGGAGCCGCCAGGAGCGCAGGGCCCCAACAGGGGTCCTGGAGGGGCGGCCCGGCCTGGGGGGCCCCGCCCACTGTGACCGCAGTCCAGGCCTTTTTCCTGGAATCCTACGCAAAAATGTTAGAAAGATACACGGTCTAGAGTAAATATTCACAAATGATTGTTGCTGCTGTGCTTACTATCCTAATAAAGGTGTAAAATCCATAAAACACTTTAAGTTCAAAATTAAATACGAATTTTTACCTTTCTAATTATGTCTCTGCTATTCACAATTGTCGTTAATGAATCAGAGACTGTGGCATCACTAGTTAAAAATGAGCTTGTTAAAAAAATAGAACTCAGGCCCACCGGACCTACTGAATCACAATCTGCACTTCTACAATCTCCCCAGTGTACTTGTGTACCCATGAATAGCTGAAAGGTACATTTCTACCTCGACATGTCTTTTCTGTCTGAGAAATACACACATCTTATCCAATTTGATATAAATAAACACTCAAAATGCATATGTGTTAAAATGCCTGTGTTAAAACCATCATTTTATCATTTCTTTCCAGATAAGTATAGTCTCTATATTGGTTTTGTGGATCACATGCCACACTCTTTTCTTGTAGTTAGAAATAAGGTAGAGAAAGTTACTTTGTAAAATATATCTGTATATCTATATATCTATCTATATCTATATATCTGTCTATACCTATATCTATATATAGATATACATATATATATATATATATATTAGTGGATAATTGAAGACACTCTTCTAAATTAAAACCAGTTCTCTGGTTCTCCTAACTTGCTGTTTTCTTCTTGGGTCACATTATGAACTCTTCCCGCGGCCACGTGGCATGGGTACTTTTAATTTCAGGGACTGCTGCCATTCCAGGATATGGCCATTGATTTCTCTCAAGAGCAGTGAGAATGCCTGGACCAAGATCGGTGGAAATTGTACGGGGATGTGATGTCAGAGAAGTTTAGGGACCTGCTCTCCTTGGGTGAGGATACCTTCCTTCCAGAATTCCTTATCCAACCACAGGGTTTAGAGTCCTTCATTTGTAGAATGTCTCCTGGAATCTTCTGCTTCCTACAATAGGGTTCCAGACTGCAACGTTTCAGGAAACATTGGGAGTTTGTGGGTATAATTTATCTTATTCTTTTAAAATTGCAGCCTCCCTCAGCCGCATAGCACGGGGAGAGCAGCTCGGTGCTTTGTGACCACCAAGAGGGGTAGGACAGGGAGGGTGCGAGGGAGGGAGATGCAAGAGGGAAGAAATATGGGAACATATGCATAAGTATAACTGATTCACTTTGTTATAAAGCAGAAAATAACACAGCATTGTAAAGCAATTATACTCCATTAAAGATGTTAAAAAAATAATAAAAAATAAATAAAATTGCAGCCTCCCTTTTAATATACTTTGTAACTGCTTGGGATGTGTCTATATGAACTGTGTACTATATGCTTCTGTTATAGTCCTTACAATATTTTATTGTCTTATTTTCTGTAACAATTTTCCATGGATTCTTTGGGCTTAAGGTATATTAAAAGGGAGACTGTGATTCTGGGACTTCCCTGGTGATGCAGTGGTTAAGAATTCGCCTGCCAATGCAGGGGACACGGGTTTGATCCCCGGTCCGGGAAGATCCCACGTGCCACGGAGCAACTAAGCCAGTGGGCCAAAACTACCGAAGCCGGTGCGCCTTGAGCCCGTGCACCATTTATTTTTTGGAGAATAAAACCACCTCTGAGTGATCAAAATTTAGACCAGCTAGTCAAAATGCTTCATCACCTGTTCTTCTAAAACACTGATCAACGGAACAAGTTTTACTAGGGATAACAGTGTAATTGTATTCTGGAGTTCATATCGGCAATATGGTTTATGACCTTGATGCTGGATCACGACGTTTCAATGGTATAACTGCTATTAATTGTCTGTTTGTTCAACGATTAAAGTCTCACGTGATCTGAGTTCAGACTGGAGTCATCCTGGTTGCTTACTGTCTATTGCAGATTTCTTCCAGTATGAAAGGACAAGAGCAATACGGCTTACTTTACAAAATGTCTGCAAACTAAACGATGATACAATCTACATTCAATTAATTTATACATACCCTACTGTAGAACCGGGTTTGTTACGGTGGCAGTGCCCGGTAATTATGTAAAACTGAAACCTTTATCTGCACTGGTTCAAGTCCTCTTCCTAAGAATATGTGTATAATCAACATTCTTTCACAAATGACCCAATTTAATTCACCGTAGCATTCCTCATATTAACTAAATGGAAAATCCTAGGCTATATACAGATCCAGAAAGGGCCCCAAATCATCAGCCCCCATGGATTATTGCAACCCATTGCTGAGGCATTTAAATTTCTTATTAAACAACCACTATGTCCATCAACATCATCAATTTATATATTATTGCCACAATGCTAGCCTTAGCCCTCGCTCTCACAACATGAATCCCCCTTCCCATATCTTATCCACTAATTAATATAAATGTAGGCATATTATTTATATTAGCCATATCACACCTAGCCATTTATTCCATCCTCAGGTCTGGATGAGCTTCACATTCAAAATACTCACTCACTGGAGCTCTAGGGACAGTAGCACACACAATCTCATATGAAGTAATGTAGCAGTTATTCTATTCCCAGTCTTACTGATAAATGCATCATTTCCACTTTCAACAGTAATTATTACACGAGAACACCTATGACTAATTTTATCCTGACCCCTACCGATAATTTGATTATCTCCACAGTAGCAGAAATCCAATGAAGCCCCACTTGATTTAACAGAAGTAGAATCAAAACCTGTATATGTCTTCAATGTAGAAAATGTAGCAGGCCCATTCACCCCGTCCTTCCTAGAGAATATGTCAATTTCCTTATAATAAACATTTCCTCAACAAACTATTTTTAGGAGCATTCGACAATCCCTAGGTGCCAGAATTATATACAGCCCAAGTCATCATTAAAACACATCTAACAATCTCCTTTCTATGAATTTGAGCATACTACCCAGAAGTTTGATATGATCAACATATACATCTCTTATAAAAAGTTTTTTTACTACTAACATTAGCCCTATGTATATGAGAGTTTTCACTACTTGTCATCATACCAGGCAACCCACCACAAACTTAAGAAATATGTCTGACAAAAGAGTTACTTTGATAGAGTAAATCATAGAGGTTTCAATGCTCTTATTCCTGGAATTGAATTCTTCCTAAGAATTTTACATTCTCCATGTTACCACATCACAGCACATGCTGTATAGTAAGGTTCTCTAAGTAAGCTTCAGGCCCATACCCCCAAAATGTTGTCGTATATCCTTCCTGTACTAATAAACTCTCATTGTTTTTACTATCATTCTACTGACCATTTTCCCAGGAAATATAATTGTATAACAAACTAACACTGGTTAATGGTACCCCCATTCTTTCTAATAAAAAACACGAACCCATAAGCTACAGAAGCATCCAACAAATATTTCCTAAAACAATCCACCACATCAATACTACTTATAATGGCTATTATCATTAATCTAATGTACTCTGGTCAAAGAACACGATGAATAACAAAAATCTTTAATCCAGCAGCATCCACCCTCATGACAATCGCCCTTGTCACAAAAGTAGGACTTTCCCCATTTCACTTCTGAGTGCCTGAAGTCACACAAGGCATCCCATGAACAGCAGGCCTGATGCTATCCTGACAACATTGCACCCCTATCAGTTTTATATCACATGTCACCATCCATCAAGCTAAATATACTATTAATCATAGTGATATTATAAATCATAGCTGGAGGCTGAGGCAGACTTAGCCATACTCACCTGGAAAAAATTACACCCTCCTCATCAATTGCCCATTAGGATGAATAACAACTATTATAATGTATATTCAGATTATAACAATCCTAAACATACTAATTTATATCATAACAACACTATCTTCTTATTTATGCCCAGATCATGTACTACAAGAGTATCCTTATCACACACATGAGATAAAACACCTCCCATCATAATCCTTTTCCTCAGCATTATAATATCATTAGGACATCACCCATCACTATCAGGGTTTTTACCCAAATGAATAATTATCCAAGAGATAACAAAAATGACAATATAATTCTACCAACACTAATAGCCATCATAGCAGTCCTCAGCATATATTTTTACTTGCAGCTAACATACTCCACATCAGTAACTATATTCTCTTCATGAAACAACACAAAAACAAAACAATTTGAACATACAAAGAAATAACCTTCCCATCATTACCAATCATAATACCCACACGATTACTACACATAACACCCATTCTGTCAGTGCTGGACTAGGAATTTAGGTTAGTTCAGACCAAGAGCTTTCAAAACCCTAAACAAGTAAAATTTACTTAATTCCTAAAAATAAGGATTGCAAGACTTTATCCTACATCAATTGAATGTAAAGCAAACATTGTAATTTAGCCAAATCTTTATGAGATTGATGAGTTTTAACCCCAGGAAACTTTAGTTAACAGGCAAATCCTCTAGTCAACTGGCTTCAGTCTACTTCTTCATTTGAGAAAGAAAAAAAAGGCAGGAAAATCACCGGCATAATTGAAGCTGCTTCTCTGAAGTTACAATCCAATTTGTTGATTCACCAGAGGGTTTACCAGAAAGAGGGCTCAATCTCTGCCTTTAGATTTACAGTCAAATGCTAACTCAGTCATTTTACCTCTGTTCATACACTGCTGATTATTTTCAACAAATCACAAAGATATCGGCATTTTATATTTACTATTTGGTGCTTGAACGGGAGTAGCAGGCAGCACCTTAAGTATATTAATCCAGGCTGAGCTTTGCTAACCTGGAGCACTACTTGGAGATGTCCAAATCTGTAAGGGAGTCATAACAGTCCCTGCACTTGTAATAATTTTCTTTATAGTTGTACCCGTTATGATTGCAGGGTTTGAAAACTGACTTGGGCCACTAATAACTCGGACACCTGAGGTAGCATTTCCCCAAAAAGATGATGTAAACTTTTGACTACTTCCCCCATCATTCTTACTCTTACTATTATCACAAATAGTAGAAGCTGGCTCTGGTACCAGTGGAACCGTATATTCAGCTCTAGCCTGCAATCTGGCCCACGTGGGAGCCTCTTTTGACCTAACCATTTTCTCCTTACATTTAGCAGGTGTCTCTTCAATTCTTGGTATTATTACTTTTATTACTATAGTCTTTCATACAAAACCAGCAGTCATATCCCAATACCAAACACCACTACTAGTTTAATCTTCCCCAACTATAGCCATATTACTATAATTACCAATGTCAGTCCGAGCAGCCAGAATTGCCATACTGTTAAGAGATAGAAGTCTAAACACTACTTTCTTTGACCCTGCAGGAGGAGACCGAATCCTATACCAACACCTATTTTGATTCTTTGGTCACCCTGAAGTCTGCACTCATGGCCTACCAGGGTTTGTTATAAACTCGCATATCATTACATACTATTTAGGAGAAAAAGTGCCTTTCAGCTATTTGGGAATAGTATGAGTCATGTCTACTGGCTTTTTAGGATTTCTCTTGTGGGCCCATCATATGTTTACCATAGGGATAGCTGTCAACTCAGGAGCATACTTTGCATCAGCTACCGTAATTACTTCTATCCCTACAGGAGTAAAAGTATCTAGCTGATTAGCAACTCTTTCTTTAATTTTTTTTTTTTGGCTGCGTTGGGTCTTGGTTGCTGCACGTGGGCTTTCTCTGCTTGCGATGAGCGGCAGCTACTCTTCGTTGAGATGCGCAGCCTTTTCATTGCAGTGGCTTCTCTTGTTGCAGAGCACGGCCTCTAGGAGCGTGGGCTTCAGTAGTTGTGGGTTGCGGGCTCTAGAGTGCAGGCTCAGTAGTTGCGTCGTATGGGCTTTTTGCTCCGCGGCATGTGGAATCTTCCCAAACGAGGGCTCAAACCCATGTCCCCTGCATTCGCAGGCGAATTCTTAACCACTGTGTCACCAGGGAAGTTCCTGGTTAGCAACTGTTCACGGAGGTTATATTATATGACCTCCCACTATATTATGAGTTTTAGGCTTTAGTTTTTCTTTTTACAGTAGGTAGTTTGACAGGAATCATCTTAGCCAACTCATCCCCAGACATTGTCCTCCAGGATACATACTATGTAGTAGCACACTTCCATGACCTAATGTTCATGGGAGCAGTCTTCACTATTATAGGAGGCTTCCTACACTGATTCCCACTATTCTCAGGTTATACAGTTAACTCAGCATGAGCAAAAATTCACTTTCCAAGTATATTTGTAGTAGTAAATATGACTTCCTGCAGCACTTTCTTGGCCTCTCAGTGATGTCACTACGTTAGTCTGAGTACCCTGAGGCACACACAACATGAAGTATTTTGTCTTTAGGCTCATTCATCTCAGTAGCAGCAGTAATGCTAATAATCTTCATACTTTGAAAAGCATTTGCATCTAAACAAGAAGTCTTAGCAGTGAAACTGCTACTCCTAACCTAGAATGGTTACATGAATGCCCTCCACCATATCCTATGTTTCAAGATCCTACCTATGTAAATGTAAAATAAGGAAGGACTCAAGTCCTTTTCAACAAGTTTCAAGCCAACACCATAACAATTATGTCTTTCTCAATAAATGAGATAAAAGTAAAAAGTGATGTAGATTTGTCAAAGTTAAATCATAGTTTAAAATCCTGTATATCACTAAGGTATATCAATTTCATCTAGGCTCTCAAGACACAACATCACTGATTGTGGATGAACTTTTACGTTTTCATCATCACACAATAGTGATTTTTAAAATAAGTTCTCTAGTCCTCTATATTATTTCACTAATATTGACATCTAAACTAACTCATATATGTACAATAGATGCACAGGTAGAGAAAATGTGAACAATATACTAGCCATTATTGTAATCTTAGCTGCTCTACCATCATTGTGAATCCTTTACATGATACATGAAATCAATAACTCTTCCCAAACCATAAAAAACTATGGGTCAGTAATGATACTGAAGCTACAAGTACACAGATTATGAAGATTTAAATGTTGACTCCTCTGTAATCCCCACATCAGAGCTAAAACCAGGAGAATAATGACTAATAGAAGTCAACAACCGAGTAGTTAGAGATAGTCATTGAATATTAGTTAATTTCATCTGAAATTGTTGTACACTCCTGAGCTGTTCCTTCTCAGGCCTAAAATGAGCTGCTATCCCAGGACGCCTAAATTAAAGAATCCTAATACCAACAGAACCAGGCCTATGTTGTGGACAAGAGAGCTCATTTTCCTGAGTTCAAAGACAGGACAGAGGGATATGGCTGAGATATGGGGTGAATCTGGAATCATCCCATGGGGATGCACTCTCCAAGCTCCAGGATAGGAATGGGGCCTCTAGGGTCCCAAAACACCCACCATGCCCTCCCAAGAAGCATCTTGGCAACATTCCCTGTCAGTGATGAGGCAGCCCTAGCACTTGTCACGCCCCGATGTTGTGTCCTACGTGGGCCCCATGCTCTTGGGACCACACCCCACACTCTGCAGGTCCATGCTACAGGGTCCTTTGTGCCTCTGGAGTAGAGACCACACAGCAAGCAGTTCCCTCCCCAACCAGCAGGAGGAGGGGAGGAGAGCAGGGGCACCAGGGGAATCTCACTCAGACAACAACACCCCAGGGGCGCCAGCGGGACCAGTGATGATGCAGATGAGGCCCAGGCCAAGAGGTGGAACCAGAGGACCCAAAAGGCAGCTGGTCAGGTCCTGGCTCATCTGCACACCTTTGTCCCTCGTACACCCCCTTCCTCATACACCCTCTCCTTGAATGCAGATGCTTCAGATGCAAACAGGTAGAACTTCAGACTGAAAGTCAACTCTTCCAAAGTGAGCCATCAGCAAACACTGCAGGATTCCACTACAGTGGGTGCCCTGGAGTCGACAACTCAGGGACCAAAGTGGATATCGGTGCCAGGGGCAGTGGGAGGGAATGGGGAGTGAGACTTTCATGGTTGTGGAATTTTGGTTTTGCAAGATGAAAAGTTCTAGGAATGGTGGTGACGGCTCCACGAGAAAGTGAATAGATCTGATGCCTCAGAAACGTGCACTTAAAATGGTGACGATGGTAAAAGGTATGTGACGTGTGTTTTATTTCACTTAAAATAAATTCTTAAAATAATGTCTTGTGAATCGAGATTCCATTTCGACTCCCCTTCATCACAAATGTTGGAGGCCCAGACACAGTTCCCTACCTTAGGGGCCATCACTGTACCCTCACAGACCACGTGGGAGACCATTCTTGGGGGGGGGCTAGTCTGTGCTCACCTGACCTCTGTCCAGGGGGACCCAGGCAGTGGTGACCCCCATATATTAGACTTATGATATGTGATGATATTAATATGATACAACCAAGTGTTGTTACTCACCAGAACACAGAGCAGCAACCCACTCAAACATGCCTGACCTCATGTGAATGTGACAAGATTTAGAGAAGAAAATGAACCACAGGTTAATCAGGGCAACACCCTTAATGCAGAGGTTGGAAATCTCAAAGGGGACAGGACACACGGCAGGCAAACAGCACATACGCGGACTCCCCGTACATGTGATCCTGACCCATGCAGATGTGGTGAGACCCACACAGTCCCCACACCCTGTACCTGGGGTCACACATCCACACTCACCAGGGTGACCCACCTCCCCAGACTCTGCCTCTAAAGTCACACGTTCTCTCTCAACAGGTGACCCCTCCTACCCAGACGCCTCCACCTGGGTCAAATGTCCACGGTCCCAGGGTGACCTCACCTCCCCAGACCCTGCACCTGTTGTCACACGTCCCCTTGGCCAGGACACCATGGCTCTGCTGGTGGCTCCCCTACTGTGGAAACAAGCTGGGTCCCTGGGACCTCCTGGGTTGAGAAAAAGTGTAAGGTGGGTCTCCTCTCCCCACATTTGTCCCAGAGAAGTCCTGCTCTTTTCCCTTTGGTTCTGTGTGATTTTAACTGTT
Organism: Lagenorhynchus albirostris; assembly: GCF_949774975.1. Lineage (NCBI taxonomy): Eukaryota > Metazoa > Chordata > Mammalia > Artiodactyla > Delphinidae > Lagenorhynchus > Lagenorhynchus albirostris. The sequence goes on along the minus strand of NC_083110.1, from coordinate 17,159,080 downwards.
TTTAAAGCTTTCATGCTAGAGTTGAACACATGACCTTGGTTCTGGCAGGCTCAGTCCTTTCTCGTCCCACTTACATGTTGAGAAAACTCACAGAACAGCAGGGCTGAAAGCCGAGGGGTAGCTCTGGACTCTGCTGAGTAGGGACAGTAGACTGGAAGGAGAGCTCAACAGCATCCTCAGCTGTTACCCATTGGCCTTTTGCCCGATTTGCATGCCCTGCAATCAATTCACCAGCTAAACCTGCCTCCCTACGCACCATGCACTTGCTGGTGAATTGGAATTATTGCCAGGTGGCCCTCCTGCAGATTCTCCACAAGCCCCAGGGAAGGTGAACCTTGCAGGGATTAAGACTAAGGCCCCAACCATAGCACTGACACTTGGGAGGACCAGGTAACCACACTCAGAAGAGAGGCTGTTACGTAGACAAGCCCACCTCAACTCCAGACCCCAGACATCTAACCACTGACCTTCAGATGCAGGCATGGAGCTTCCCAGTACTGAGGCCAGGCTGGGTTTCTACCCAGGTTCCCATAGTCCTAGCATACACAGAACATGGTCAGGTCTAAATCTTCTTATTATAGACAACACATGGTCAGCTCTAAACATAATCAGTAGACAGGACATGCAGAGGTCTAAATCTACCATGTAGACAGAGCTTGATCATGTTTAAACTAGCTTAGGGCTGATCTCACAGGAGGTACAGGTCACACACATGGGTCTCTCATCTTTGGACACCCACATCAGGAAAGTGAACAAAATCTTTGTCATTAAACATCTCAACAGGCAAAACAGAAATGTTACCAATATCTCTGGCCACCTGATGGTCAGGATCCACGGGTGAGCCACGAACTTAGAGTGCAGCCCAGTCTGCTGCCAGGACAGACAAGAAGTGGCCTTATTCCAGCCTCCCAGGCTTCCAGAAGGAGGTGGCTGCACTGGAAGCCCAGGCAGGACAGTTCTGCATGGTCCGGTACGGGAGATCCGGTCTGTCCATTCTGCTGTGGCCAATTCCGGGCAGGGCGCTCAGGGCTGCTGAGAACCCTGCACTCAGGTCTTGCTTCCCTGCAGCATGTGTGTGTGTGTGTGCGTGTGTGTGTTTGTGTGTGTGTAGAGGGGGCAGTGGCTGACGGCTCCCATGGCTCCCATCCCGGGCACCGCGCTGTCTTCCAGGGGAGGCACGGGGAGAGCTAGGGGCACAGAAGCTGTTGGAGAGGAGAACCCACCGCGGAACTCCTTGCACACTGGCTCGCCCCACCTGGTGACCCGCCTGCCCATCGTGGGCCGCATGTCACACCCCAGTCCCCACCCCCGAGGGCAGGGAGCCTGCTCTTTCAAAAGCACAAGGTCTCACATGAAGGAGACCCAGCGGGGACTGTCACACTCCCATTCCTGATGCTGAGTTTGGGAGAATGAACCCCCTTGACTGGGCGATGGGACTCTGTGAGGAAAGAGGTGGCGGCTCCATCCAAGTTGGGGCCTGGCTGAGAGATGGGAACACAGGAGCCAAGTGCAGGACCTGGAGGGCAGGCCAACAGGAGGGGCACCCCCAGCCTTGGCCGGGCTCTCCAACTGTGACATTGTAGCTTTAGGGGATCTGGGGCAGGTGACTGAATGTAATGGGGTCTAAACTGGACCCTGAATGGGGCTTAAAGAAGGTGTGAAGGATGTTACTGAGACAGTGACAGTCATTGGAAGACAGACTCTGTGTCAGGACATCCTGCTCCATCCATTTAAATCCCTGAGATCTGTGATCTTTATGTGGCTATGCAGGATTGTTAGAGCAGCTGCGTGTGGATATATCTGCAAGTGGTTCCAGCAAACACACAGTTGTGCACACAGGGAGGCACAGCAAACACACAAACATATGTAGGTGCACAGCACAAATATATTCACACACTAGCATATGAACACACATGCACGCATATGCCCATGCACACACTAACGTGAGCAAGTGCACACTAACTAACGTGTGCAAGTGCACATACCTATGCACATGCACAGCATATGTATGTAAATAGGCACATGCACACGCATGTACATAGCACACACACAGGGAATAAAGTTTATCCATAAAGTGAATCCATAAAGCATTAATTCCTGAACACAAGTGAAGCTGACATGTATTTTTCCCTTTTGTTAGCTTTGATGTTTTTCACAATAAAACGTTTAAGAAAAAGGTTAATGGCAAATGACTTTTGATTCATAGGACTTTCTGACGTTATTCCACAAATATTATGACAGGAGAAATGAATGTAGATATTACATGTGTCCACTAATGGATGAATGGAGAAGAAAAACATGGTCCATCAATACAAGGGAATGTTATTCACCCTAAAAAGGAAGGCAATTCTGACACAGGCTGCAGCAGGGATGAACCTTGAGGGCATTATGCTCAGTGATGTAAGCTTGACACAAAAAAACAAACAGTGCTTGATCCACTCATACAAGGCCCTTAGAGCAGTCGGAAACATAGAGACAGAAAGTAGGATGTTGAGTACCAGGGGCTGAGGGAGGGACAATGGGGACTGAGTGTTTAATGGGGACTGTTTCAATTTTGCAAGATGAACAAGTTCTGGAGGACGATGGCAGTCAGGTTTGTACAGCAGTGCGAATTACTTCTTGACCCTGAAATGTGCACTTAAAAATGGTTAAGACAATAAATTTTATGTTTTGTGTACTTGACCACAATTTTTAAAACTTTTTTAAAAACAACAGGAAGTAGTCCATGAATACCACAAGATGCACAACTTCACTAACAACCAAGGGATTAAAACCATAAGAAAACTACTGTGCACATAACTACCAGAATGGCAGACATGAAGACACAGTATCAAATATCAGCAGGATGTGGAGCAATGGAAAGCCTTGTGCAAAGCAGGGGGTGCAACCACTTCTGAAACAATCGGGCCTCAGAGAGCAAAGTCCATGCACACAGACCCACAGTGTTCCTCCCAGATGAACACAAACCCCCCAGCCCTGCACCAGGACACACGGACATGGACTCTGCAGTCACAGGAGCCAAACATGAAAGAACCTGAAGGCCATCACAAGCGGATGCAGAAATGAACCATGCACGCTCCTATGAAGGAATACTCCACAGCAATGGAGTACATTTTGTTTAAAGGTAGTAAAACTATAAAAATTATTTTAAAAAAAACTATATTCACAAGATGGAAGAATCTATAATTCTGGCACCTAGGGATTGTCAACTGCTCCTAAAAATAGTTTGTTGTGGAAATGTTTATTATAAGGAAATTGACATATTCTCTAGGAAGGACGGGGTGAATGGGCCTGCTACATTTTCTACATTGAAGACATATACAGGTTTTGATTCTACTTCTGTTAAATCAAGTGGGGCTTCATTGGATTTCTGCTACTGTGGAGATAATCAAATTATCGGTAGGGGTCAGGATAAAATTAGTCATAGGTGTTCTCGTGTAATAATTACTGTTGAAAGTGGAAATGATGCATTTATCAGTAAGACTGGGAATAGAATAACTGCTACATTACTTCATATGAGATTGTGTGTGCTACTGTCCCTAGAGCTCCAGTGAGTGAGTATTTTGAATGTGAAGCTCATCCAGACCTGAGGATGGAATAAATGGCTAGGTGTGATATGGCTAATATAAATAATATGCCTACATTTATATTAATTAGTGGATAAGATATGGGAAGGGGGATTCATGTTGTGAGAGCGAGGGCTAAGGCTAGCATTGTGGCAATAATATATAAATTGATGATGTTGATGGACATAGTGGTTGTTTAATAAGAAATTTAAATGCCTCAGCAATGGGTTGCAATAATCCATGGGGGCTGATGATTTGGGGCCCTTTCTGGATCTGTATATAGCCTAGGATTTTCCATTTAGTTAATATGAGGAATGCTACGGTGAATTAAATTGGGTCATTTGTGAAAGAATGTTGATTATACACATATTCTTAGGAAGAGGACTTGAACCAGTGCAGATAAAGGTTTCAGTTTTACATAATTACCGGGCACTGCCACCGTAACAAACCCGGTTCTACAGTAGGGTATGTATAAATTAATTGAATGTAGATTGTATCATCGTTTAGTTTGCAGACATTTTGTAAAGTAAGCCGTATTGCTCTTGTCCTTTCATACTGGAAGAAATCTGCAATAGACAGTAAGCAACCAGGATGACTCCAGTCTGAACTCAGATCACGTGAGACTTTAATCGTTGAACAAACAGACAATTAATAGCAGTTATACCATTGAAATGTCGTGATCCAGCATCAAGGTCATAAACCATATTGCCGATATGAACTCCAGAATACAATTACACTGTTATCCCTAGTAAAACTTGTTCCGTTGATCAGTGTTTTAGAAGAACAGGTGATGAAGCATTTTGACTAGCTGGTCTAAATTTTGATCACTCAGAGGTGGTTTTATTCTCCAAAAAATAAATGGTGCACGGGCTCAAGGCGCACCGGCTTCGGTAGTTTTGGCCCACTGGCTTAGTTGCTCCGTGGCACGTGGGATCTTCCCGGACCGGGGATCAAACCCGTGTCCCCTGCATTGGCAGGCGAATTCTTAACCACTGCATCACCAGGGAAGTCCCAGAATCACAGTCTCCCTTTTAATATACCTTAAGCCCAAAGAATCCATGGAAAATTGTTACAGAAAATAAGACAATAAAATATTGTAAGGACTATAACAGAAGCATATAGTACACAGTTCATATAGACACATCCCAAGCAGTTACAAAGTATATTAAAAGGGAGGCTGCAATTTTATTTATTTTTTATTATTTTTTTAACATCTTTAATGGAGTATAATTGCTTTACAATGCTGTGTTATTTTCTGCTTTATAACAAAGTGAATCAGTTATACTTATGCATATGTTCCCATATTTCTTCCCTCTTGCATCTCCCTCCCTCGCACCCTCCCTGTCCTACCCCTCTTGGTGGTCACAAAGCACCGAGCTGCTCTCCCCGTGCTATGCGGCTGAGGGAGGCTGCAATTTTAAAAGAATAAGATAAATTATACCCACAAACTCCCAATGTTTCCTGAAACGTTGCAGTCTGGAACCCTATTGTAGGAAGCAGAAGATTCCAGGAGACATTCTACAAATGAAGGACTCTAAACCCTGTGGTTGGATAAGGAATTTTGGAAGGAAGGTATCCTCACCCAAGGAGAGCAGGTCCCTAAACTTCTCTGACATCACATCCCCGTACAATTTCCACCGATCTTGGTCCAGGCATTCTCACTGCTCTTGAGAGAAATCAATGGCCATATCCTGGAATGGCAGCAGTCCCTGAAATTAAAAGTACCCATGCCACGTGGCCGCGGGAAGAGTTCATAATGTGACCCAAGAAGAAAACAGCAAGTTAGGAGAACCAGAGAACTGGTTTTAATTTAGAAGAGTGTCTTCAATTATCCACTAATATATATATATATATATGTATATCTATATATAGATATAGGTATAGACAGATATATAGATATAGATAGATATATAGATATACAGATATATTTTACAAAGTAACTTTCTCTACCTTATTTCTAACTACAAGAAAAGAGTGTGGCATGTGATCCACAAAACCAATATAGAGACTATACTTATCTGGAAAGAAATGATAAAATGATGGTTTTAACACAGGCATTTTAACACATATGCATTTTGAGTGTTTATTTATATCAAATTGGATAAGATGTGTGTATTTCTCAGACAGAAAAGACATGTCGAGGTAGAAATGTACCTTTCAGCTATTCATGGGTACACAAGTACACTGGGGAGATTGTAGAAGTGCAGATTGTGATTCAGTAGGTCCGGTGGGCCTGAGTTCTATTTTTTTAACAAGCTCATTTTTAACTAGTGATGCCACAGTCTCTGATTCATTAACGACAATTGTGAATAGCAGAGACATAATTAGAAAGGTAAAAATTCATATTTAATTTTGAACTTAAAGTGTTTTATGGATTTTACACCTTTATTAGGATAGTAAGCACAGCAGCAACAATCATTTGTGAATATTTACTCTAGACCGTGTATCTTTCTAACATTTTTGCGTAGGATTCCAGGAAAAAGGCCTGGACTGCGGTCACAGTGGGCGGGGCCCCCCAGGCCGGGCCGCCCCTCCAGGACCCCTGTTGGGGCCCTGCGCTCCTGGCGGCTCCCTCCCCCGGCGCCCCCCTCCCTCCCGGAAGGCCTCTGGGCAGAGCGGTCCCACCCCCTGCGCCCAGAATGGAGCCCGCGTTTCCGCAGAGCTGGAACTCCCGGCTCGGGGTCTCTTCCCTCCGCCGTCACGGACCTGCCCCGGAGCCCGAGGGGAGGGCGGCCTCACTGAGGCTGCCGGCTCTGGAGGGGCCCGGGCGGCCGAAGCCGCGACAGTGGTGCGGACGGCGGGCCGGGTAAGTAGGCGCCGACCCTCCGCCTGGTCCGGTTCCCGGGCGGCAGCGCAAGACCAGCTTCTGAGGGGCAGGCGTTCGCTGCCACCCGCCGCTGCTGTGTAGAAAGAGCGGCCCCCAGCGTCTGGTCCCGGGGAACTTCGGTCCCTCCTCTCACCCCTGCCCTCGGCCTGGCTCGCAGGGCCTGGGGGGCGTGGGGAGGGGTTCGGCCTGAGCGTCCTGAGGGGAAACGGGGCAAGGGAGGCGCAGGGTCCGGCTGCAGCGTCAGCGCCCCTCCTCCTGACTGCGGGGAAAGCGGCTGAAAACTTCTCTCGAGGCTCGCAGGCCCCTTATTCAGCCGAGTCCCTCTGCGCTCCTTCCTCCCTGAGCTGAAGTACGGGGCGGGGGGGGGGGGGCGGGGGAGGGTACAGGGCAGGGGACTGGCGCAGGTAATGGGGAACATCAAAAGGTGATTGTTAACTAAGGAAAACCAGCTCTCCCGACGTGAGGAATGTAGCGCTTTTCTTTGTATGCGAAGATGCCAGAGTCTGGGCTCACTGAAATCCTTCCTTTGATATGCACCTCAGCTCTCTGGGGCCTGCATTCTGTATTTGCATATCCTGAGCTCCTCAGGGCCCGTGGCTCACACTGGAGGGCTGCAAGTGCTGATGACTGTGACATCCTTTGTTTACTGAGATGGCAAGAAATATTCCATTTCTCACAGGCTTGAGGGGCAGACAGTGAAAAAGTGTCAGAGAATCTCACTCAGCCTGTACTTTGGTTTACATATAGATAATATTTATACTTAACTGTGCTAATAGAGGTTCTCAAATCCAATCAACTTGTCCTACTGCCCTCTATGTACTAATTTCATCAATATCATAAGATAAATGCCTATAAAATTGACTTAATCCATTTAAATAGGATAATGATTTTTAAAGGAAACTTAATAGAGATATAACAACAAAACCTTTACCACTAAAGGCTGGGTCTGGAACAACCTAAATAAACGTTCCATTGTTAAAATATTGAAAGATGTATTCAATAGAAATATCAACAAAAATGACAAATAATAAGGGCAGCAGAATGTTGAAATGTTCTATCTTTATCATTTAAGTGGCAGAAAATCATTTATTAGTAGGCACTGGGGGCAGAAGATGCCTGATTTTCTATCTTTGTCATATTTGTACAGTTGTTTCAACAAGGAACTTAAAGACAAAATGGAAAAACAAGGAGGTTTGTGCCTGAGATCATGTTGATGGGAAACCAGGGATGGCCACCTTGTGCCAGGTGAGTTAAGTTTACCTGGCAGGTAGACCGCAGAGCTCCTGAGAAGCAAGGGTTGGAATTTTTCTGCTGGGTGCCCCTTAGGTTCTGTGACTTGACTGATTGTGAGTCATGTTTCGGGAAAGACCTGATCACAGGAAAAGGGTGGGAATAGAGTGATTTGGGGAGCAGCTAACAACGTTCATCACGGCTCACGGCCTGAATGAATTTTAAAGAAACAGGAAAACAAATGCTTCTTATGGAATCAGAGAATGTGAGGGCTGGACAATCCCAGAAAATGAGGAACACCCATCCCATTTTCCAGATGAGAAAACAGAGGCCCAGCAAGGTGAAATCCCTCACCCAAGTTGCACCCGTCTCTCCTCCCCACTACATGGTTCATGAAAGCAGGACTCTTCCTGTCGTGATCACTGCTGAACCCCAAAAAGGGCCAGGCATCTAGCAGCTGCTCCAAAAATTTTGGTTGACTGTAGGAACAGTGCTATTTCTTTCTTTCTCACTCTTATTCGGGATTGTGCCAAGAACTCCCCAGGTTGCAAAGTAATTCGCTAAATGTAAATATTAATTGAGTTTTGTTGTGATGAGGACTTAGGCTTTGAAGGTAACAGACTTGGTTCAGATCTTGGTTCTGCCACTCAATAGCTGTTTGGCTTTGGGAAAGTTACTAAACCTCCCTGAGCTTATTTCCTCCTTTGTAAAGTGAGGATCAATGTATCTGAGCCAGCAGAGCACCTGCATGAGAGATGTGCACTAAATATTGGTCTTTCTCACTCTCCCACGCTATCTCTCTGTTCTTCCCAGAGAAGTTGTACAGAAGGATATAGTACTTTTTTAAAAAAATTAATTAATTTTTGGCTGTGTTGGGTCTTCGTTGCTACGCGCGGGCTTTCTCTAGTTGCGGCGAGCGGGGGCTGCTCTTTGTTGCGGTGCGTGGGCTTCCCATTGCAGTGGCTTCTCTTGCTGCGCTTGTTGTGGAGCACCGGCTCTAGGCACGCGGGCTTCAGTAGTTGTGGCCTGCAGGCTCAGTAGTTGTGGCGCTTGGGCATAGCTGCTCCGCGGCATGTGGGATCTTCCCTGCCCAGGGCTCGAACCCATGTCCCCTGCGTTGGCAGGCATATTCTTAACCACTGCGCCACCAGGGAAGTCCCATATAGTACTTTATAAAGAGGGGTTTTAATTTATTTCAGATAGTGTACATTTTTCTTGTAGAAAAGATTATTCCACTATAGAAACATTAACACGCAATACCACTACAAATGCAGTATTCTATGGGTTAGATATTATCAGTAAATCTTATAAGTGATTGGGCAAATGCCAAAGCACTAGGTACTGGGGAGTAAGAAGACTCAAATCTGGGGTGCCCCCACCCCAATTTCAAGAGCAGCGCGTGTTTTTCAAATCCATATTTCATCCGGTCTTTGTTTCTCATCCATCCTCTGTGTCTGCCTTTCTCAAGAAGGCTCAGATCCTCCGCTTTCGCACCCTCCCGGCTGGCTGTGCCCCAGCTCCCGTCCTGGATGCTCTGCATGCATGGGTGTGCCTGCTCTCCCTGTGCGTCACCAGCTTTGCCAGGGAGCTGCTGTATCGTGCACTGCTCGCTGTACCCCAGAGTACCTAGACCCTTCTGGTACATGAAGTACACCCTCATCACCATGAGTGCACGCCCATCCCCTTACCTTATATCCTGCCTCTAAGGCAGGCTTGGGGGTGACTACAGTGTGCATTCAGCTATGTGAGGTGCTGGGATCAAAGTGAAGTTCCCAACTTTTGAAGTTGCAGGCTTGAGGGGCACACAGTGATTTAAAGTCAGGTCACCTGACTTAAAGGGGGGGCTGACTGATTTAAAGCCAGGGCAGCTGACTTAAACCCTGCGTCCCTCGGCTGCAGGACGAGCCCAGCTTTGGCGGTGCACGGGTTCGCTCCAAGCCAGCACTGCTGTTCAGGAAGAGCTTCCAGTAGCGCCTTAGTGCAGGGGGGACTTGGTCCGTTGTCTTGCCGCTGCCCTCAGAGGGGGGCCGCCTGCTCTTCTGGAGGAGAATCAGGGAGGGGGAAGTGCAGAGTCCCTTGTCTGATGGCAGGGAAGGGGGTGCGGGGCTGTGTGGTGTCCTGGGGCTGGACTCACCAGGTCGACTCATCCTCTCAGCCTCCTAACCTCCCCCCACACACCCCACAAGAGTTTCCAATAATATGTAATTGCGCCTTAGGTTCTCGGTCTTCAAACTCATAGCCAGGCTCCCAGGTCCCTCGATTCAGTCAATTCCTCTGTGCTCTTTCTTCTATTAGATACAGTCCCAGAGGGAGGGGCTGGGGGATGGGACTGGAGGGACTCCCGCAGCACTGGCCTCAGCTGACTAAAGAGATCCGGGGCCTGTGCTCTCACATATGTGCGAGGACCCTTAAGGCGGCATCGAGGGGGCCAGTTAGAGGCAGTCCTTGCTGCCTCAAGTGAGTATGGATCACCATCGGGTGGGAAGCACGCTGACCCCTGAGAAGTACTGTTAGGAGGATGTGTTCCTCCCTCGGCTTCAAGGACGTGGGTGGGCTTCAGGGCTCCAGTTCCCCTCCAGGCCTCCAGGTCCGACTGCACCCCAGCGGCCTTGCAGACCTGGCTTCCTGTCCCAGAACTTGCCAGGTTCCAGGAAGAATCCAGACTGCAGAGATGGTGCCTGAGCGCTCCAGCTTAAGAAGTGCTGTCCCTGGGGACCCAACAGTGGAGGGAGGAAGGGTGAGGGGAGTAGGGGGGTGGGGTCGGGAGGGGTGGCTGCCCTGGGAGACGTTGAGAGAGAAATATCGCCCCCCACACCCCCTGGCCCCTGCAACTGACCCATTGGTGCCATAGGATATCAGGGCCTTTTAATCAGAGATATCTCTCTTTCTTTACTCCTGTGTTCAAAACTATGCGAAACCAACTCTTCATCCTCTTGCTGCCTTGCCAGGACTTTGAAAGCACTGTTCTCTTGAAGCGCTCGTTCCCTAAACTGCAGTTTGGAGCTGTCCCAGCTATTTAAAAGTGTTCTCCTTAAACTGAGACTAAATCCTACTCTTTTGGAAAAATGACCTTCACTTCAGAGGAGATGGTCTTTTCAGCCCATTCCTTCCTTCTGTTTCCCTCTTAAGAACCCCTGTGCTCAAAGAGCTTGGTGATTTATTTTTTGCTTGATGTAGAAAAGAAACCTTCCGCATGCACCCCAAAAAGCTTTCCTGGAACACACGTGTCTCAAAACCATGACAGTGTTTTGCAGTTAGTATACATTGGGTAGACTGCCTAGTAATCCCTCCAAGAGCCAGAGGTGAGCGACACCTTTACTTATTTGATTGGATGCCCTTCAAGTTTAGGAAGGTCCCATTCTTGTGCCCCAGCAGATGAGACAGAGCCCTGGATGGCTGTGGCTGTGATTAGATAACTTCTGATGATTTGATTTCCCTTACTGAGCTGCTGCTTCTAGGTGAAATTCATTTTATTACCTGTTGTGGTTTTTTTTGTTTGTTTGTTTTTTTGCCGTACGCGGGCCTCTCACTGTTGTGGTCTCTCCCGTTGCGGAGCCCAGGCTCAGCGGCCATGGCTCACGGGCCTAGCTGCTCCGCGGCATGTAGGATCCTCCCGGACCGGGGCACGAACCCGTGTCCCCCACGTTGCAGGCGGACTCTCAACCACTGCGCCACCCGGAAAGCCCTACCTGTCCATTTTTTAAAGAAAGACTGACAAAGTGACTGTAATAGGTCAGGAGTCTGAGCTCAGGGTTGGTCAAAGGTACTCAAAGGGAGGAAGGTGGATAAAAATAGGCGGGTAAAATAGGAGGGTTGGCAAGTACAGCCAGGACAATCGTGTTCACCATGCATACTAATAAAGGCCAGAATCTCCTCATTTATGTCTGGTGCGAAGTTCTGATGGTTTCACAGGATCCAACTCAAATCATATTCAAACTAGGGGGCTTCCCAGAGGGTGCTGAAGCACCGGCAGAGCCCACCTGCACTCCCACTTTGGCACTCCAGGATCAGAGTTGGGTTTGGAGATGGGGTTGCTGTAACCCCAAGGAGGTGAGCAGAGAGGAGGAGTCGATTACCGGTCTCCTCTGACTCTCTGGCCCAGATTGCCTGGCTTCACAGGGGGGACAGAGTTTTGCTTTCAGCAACTGGTGGGGCACTTCCAGGCTGGTGGGGTTGCCCAGTGGCCCGACAGCCTGACAGGCTGACTGCGGTGTGACCGCCCTTTGTTTCTCCAGAATCTGTACATCAGGAGGTGCATGGTTGCGGGAGCCCATTCACCGACCCTCCCCTCAAGGGGGATGGCACCTTCCCTGGCTGTACCCTATGATCACCAGGTACTTGAAATGAATGCAAGTTTTTGACTTCAAGGAAGAGCTCACATAACCCCTTCTGCCTCATAATGTGTGGGATTTACTATAATGGAAGGACATTATAAAGAACAGGTAGAAAACTCACCTGTTGGTCTCCATGTAGGATTTTATTTTGCATGAATCCCTCCTACATGAGTAGATAGCAGAGGTTTATTTTTGTTCCCGTGTGTGTAGTTGTGGCAGAGGATGTAGGTATGGTGATTTGATGCCCTCAAAGAAATATTCTCAGAATTCTCAAGACTTCTCTTGATTGGAACCGAAAGAGACCTGGAAAAGGAGGAAAAGAAAAGGAGGAGGGAGAACGAATGACTGTTTCTCAGTAAATTCACATTCCTGGTTGATTGTTCTGTCTTCTCGTTTCTTTTAACTTCTACGTATGTCTAATGGAATAATGTAGAAAGGCTGATTTTTATGCTTTAAAAGATTTTACATCACGAAGAAACTAGAAGTGGCTAACAGAACTTATTCAAATCCATGTTACATAGAGACTTTGATATTAAATTTGTATACTAAAATGGGTTAATCCAAATTTTCTCTTTCTTTTTGAGTGAATATTTGTAACATTTTTGTAGATGATAATTTATCCTAGATATACAAAATTGTGAGAATGGGTACCATTTTTCACCACTTAAATGATTTCTTTTAAATGAATAGATCGTACAGTTTAAATGCCAATGTTGAGTCTTACGCGTTGTTTTTTAATTCCTTGATTTCCAAAACTTGTGTTTATTTAATTGATTTCTATCTAATAATCTGTGTCTCCCCTTTATTGTTTCTTACTTTATATTTTATTGATCTATAGTTAATTTGCATTATTATATTAGTTTCAGAGGTACAACATAGTGATTCATAAATGTTTAGGTTGTTCTCCATTTATGCTTATTATAAAAGAGTGGCTCTATTCCCCATGCTATACAGTACGTCACTGTAGATTATTGATTTTATACATAGTGGATTATTCCTCAGAATCTCCTACCACTATTTTGCTCCTCCACCCTGTCTCTCCCTGCTGGTAACTACTAGTCTGTTCTTTAATCTGTGAGTCTGTTTTGTTGTTGTTGTATTCAATTTTTTAGATGCCACGTGTAAGTGATAACCTACCAGGCTTGTTTTCTCTGTGGCTTATTTTACTAAGCATAATACCCTCCAAGTCCATCCATGTTCTTGCAAATGGCAAAATTTCATTTTTTGCTGAAGTCATCATAAAAAATCTTTTTTATCCCCTAACCTATTGATGAACACTTAGTTTGACTCTGTATCTTGGCTATGGCAAATGACACTGTTATGAACATTGGTGTGCAGTTATTTTTTTAAAATAGTGTTTTTGTTTTCTTCTGATATACCCAAGAGTGAAATTGCTGGGTATTATGGTAGTTCTCTTTTTAGTTTTCTGTGGAACCTCCATTCTGCTTTCCACAGTAGCTGCACTACTTCACATTCACATCAAGAGTGTACAAGAGTTTCCCTTTCTCCACATCCTCACTAACCTTTGTTATTTGTGACCTTTTTGATGACAGCCATTCTGACAAGACTGAGGTGATATATCTCATTGTTTTGATTTGCATTTTATTGCCGATTAGCTATGTTTAGCATCTTTGTGAGTTCTGGCTGTCTATCTGTATTTTTTCCTTGGAAAAATGTCTATTTAGGTCTTCTCATTTTTTAAAAAAAGATTTTGGGTGTTGTTCTGATATTGAGTTGTACGTGCCGTTTCTGTAGTTTAGATATGAACCCTTGCTTGGTCATCTTTTTGGTGTTAACCTCTTACCATGTGCAAATATTGTCTCTCCTTCAGCAGGTTGTCTTTTCATTTTGTCTCTGGTTTCCTTTGCTGTGCAAAATCTTTTAAGTTTAGTGAAGTCCCATTTGTTTATTTTTGCTTTTGTTTCATTTGCCTTAGTAGACTGAACCCAAAACTGTTGCTGTCATTTATGTTGCAGAATGTTCTGTATTTTCCTCTAGGGGTTTTATGGCCCTACCTTTAGGTCTTTACTCAGTTTTGCATTTATTTTATATATGGTGCGCTAAAATACTCTAATTTTATTCTTTTCCATGTAGCTGACCAGTTTTCCCAGTACCACTTATTGAAGAGACAGTTTTTTCTCCATATTGCCTGTTTTGTCATAAATCAATTAAATATAAGTGTGTGGGCTTATTTCTGGGATCTCTATTCTATTCCAGTGATCTTTGTGTCTGTTTTTGCTCCGGTCCGATTCTCTTTGATGACTGTCCCTTTGCAGTATAATCTGAAGTCAAGGTGCATGATGCCTCCAGCTCTGTTCTTTCTCAAGACTGTTTGGCTATTTGGGGTCTTTGTGTTTCTATACAAATTTTAAATTTACTTTTTCAAATTCTGTGAAAATGTTTTGGTATTCTGATAGGGATTGCATTAAATCTGTAGATTGTCTTTGGTAGTGTGGTTATTTTAACAGTATTAATTCTTCCAGTCCATGCACCTGCTATATTTCCCCATCTTTTTCTGTTGCCTTCAACTTCTTTCACCAATGGCTGATAGATTTCTGAGTACATGTCTTTTACCTGCTTAGGTGTGTTTGTTCCTAGGTATCTTATTCTTTTTGGTGAGATTGCATATGGTATTGTTTTCTTAATTTTTTTCTTTCTGACAGCTTTGAGTTTTGTTTTTTCTTCTTTTTCTAATTCCTTCAGGTGTAATGTTAGGTTGTTTATTTGATATTTTTCTTGTTTCCTAAGAATAAGCTTGTATCACTATAACTTCCCCCTGTGAACTGCGTTGGCTGTGTCCCATAGATTTTGGATCATTGTGTGTTCATTTTCATTTGTCTTGGGTATTTTTAGAATCCCTCTTTAATTTCTTCAGTGTTCCTTTATTCCCTTTTTATTCCCTTCATCTGTGATGTGAGGACTATCTTTAATATTACGTTTGGATTTCTTTCACTTGTGTGTGTGTGTGTGTGTGTGTGTGTGTGTGTGTGTGATTATTTAAGTTGCTGAGCTCTTAATTTCACATGGATACTAACAACCCTGCATTGTTAGTGTGCTCCCCCACAGTTACTGAATTTGACCTTATATTTTACATCTACTTGTTTTGTGTGTCCCTTAACTTCTTATTGTGAATATAGATGATTCTATTATTGTTTTCTTTCATGCTTCCTATTAGCTGTGTACATGGTTGATTTCCTGCCTTTGTTGAATATTTGCCTTATCCAATGAGGTTTTTCCTTTAGTAAGTTTCCTTTCCTAATTTTTATGTTTCAGTCGTGGCCTTTTCTTTTTCACTGAGAACAGCCCCTTTAAGATTTCTCATAAAGCTGGTTTGGCGATGCTGAGCTCTTTTAGTTTTGCTTCTCTGTAAAACTTTAGATCTCACCATCAAATGTGAAGGAGAGCCTTGCTGGGTAGAGTATTTTTGGTTATAGGTTTTTCCCTTTCATGACTTTAAATATACCATGCCACTCCCTTCTGGCATGCAGAGGTTATCCTGAAAAGTCAGCTGATAACTTTATGCAAGTTCCCACGTTTGTAACTTGTTGCTTTTCCTTTGCTCCTTTTAATAGTGTCTTTTTATCTTTATTTCTTTGCCATTTTAATTACAATGAGTCTTGACGTGGTCCTCTTTGGACTGATCCTGTTTTGGCCTTACTGTGTTTACTGGACTTGGATGTCTGTTTTCTTTCCCAGGTTATGGAAGTTTTCAGCTCTTATGTCTTCAGGTATGTTCTACACTGCTTTCTCTTTCCTTTTTGCTTCTGGGACCAGTATAAGGCAAATATTAGTACACTTGATGTTGTTTCACAAGTCTGTTCAACTTTCCTCATTTCATTTTAATCTCTTGTTTTACCGTTCATCTTCAGTGATTGCCTGTACTCTGTCCTTCAGGTTTCTGATTCATTCCTCTGTATCATTTAGTCTACAGTAGTTTCCTTCTGTGTATTTTTCATTTCAGTTATTGTATTCCTCATCTCTGTTTTGTTGTTCTTTAATGGTCCAACTCTTTTTTAAAAAAAATTCTCACTTCTTGCTCTGGTCGTCCATTCTTCTCCTGAGTCCTTTGGTCAACTTTATAGTCATTACTTTGAACTCTTTGTTGAGGAGATGGGCTATCTCCACTTCACTTAGATCTTCTTCTTACCTTGTTCTTACCTTGTTCCTTCATTTGGATCGTGTTTCTGTGTCACCTCGTTTTTCTTAACTTGCTGTTTTTATTGCCATGTATGTAGTAGGTTCATTACACTTCCTGACCTTGGAGAAGTGGCCTTTTGTAGGAGAGGTCCTATGTGTCCCAGCAGCCCACTGTCCCCTGGTCACTAGAACTATATGTTCCAGGTGTACCCCCTATGTGGGCTGCTTGGGCTCTTCTGTTGTGGAGGGCTGACTACTGTGGGTGGTCTGGTAGGCTTGCCTGCCCCCAGAGTGCTTGTTTGCCAGCCTCTGCCTTGTATGGAGGCTGTCCGTGCTGCTTGGTGAGGCTACATCATAAGGCAGCTGGCTGCACAACTCTGGGGGACACCAGATCTAGTGCTGGTTCACTTATGGGTAGAATTGCAGTCCAGGTGATATCAGGGCTAGTGCCCAGTCGCTTGGTCCTGGGGCTATGCTGGCCACTGGGAGGAAGACACAGGTCCTGAGTTCTGGCTGCAGGGCCCAGGAGTCGCAGAGTGGTGTTGGATCAGTCTTCCTGACACAGCTGTCTGCAGGGTCTGGGGTATCCCTAATCTTGTGTTGGCATTCTGATGGGCAGGGGCAGGACCCAGCTGAGTCCATGGCTGCTTCTGGCCTGCAAGTGAGTGTTCTGGTCACACAGGCTGCTGGGCTGTGGTATTCCTGGAGCTGCTGTGTGCCTGTTGGTGTATGAGGCTGATCCCACTGCTAGAGCAGGTTTGCTGTTGGGTAGGTCCAAGCTCCATCCAGTCCCTGTGCAGTAATCACCTGCTGACGGTGAGGCTGATTCCAAGGCCAGAGCAGGCTCACTTGTCAGAGGGGCCAGGGACTCTGGGGCTGGTGCCTGTCCACTGAGGTGTGGAGGCTGGTCCTGGGGCTTTTGGTGGCTGGGCCCATGTCCAGGGGCAGCTGTGCATTGAGAGGGTCTGAAGGCAGGCTGTTTGCTGGTGGATGGGGCTATTCCCCTGCTCAGTTAGTTGCTTGGCCTGCAGCATCCTAGTACTTGTGTCTATAGTCTTGTGGAAATGGGTAGGGCTAGGTCCTGAGTCTAAAAAGATAGAGGGTGGATTCTGAAATTATGCTTGCTGGTACCAGTGGCCACGAGGTAGAAGGAGCTCCCCCAAGTGTCTGCTGCCAGTGTCTATGTCCCTGAGGCTGTGCTGTAGTTGCCTCTTGCCTCTCTGGGAGAGTCTCCAAGATCAGGAGGTAGGTGTGACCCAGGATCCTTTCAAATGAGTGCTTCTGTTCTGATTCTCGGGTCATGTGGGATTTTGTGAGCATCTTTTTTTTTTTTTTTTTTTTTGCGGTATGCGGGCCTCTCACCGTTGTGGTCTCTCCCGTTGCAGAGCATAGGCTCTGGACGCGCAGGCTCAGCAGCCATGGCTCACGGGCCCAGCCGTCCCGTGGCATGTGGGATCCTCCCGGACCGGGGCACGAACCCGTGTCCCCTGCATCGGCAGGCGGACTCTCAACCACTGCGCCACCAGGGAAGCCCTGTGAGCATCTTTTAAGTGTGGAATCTCTATTTCCCACAACCCTCTGGCTCTCTGGAAAGTAAGCACTACTGGTCTTCAAAGCCCAACTTTCTAGAACTCTTCTTTCCAGCCCAGGATCCCTGGGCTTGGGAGCCTGATGTTGGGTTCATACCCCTTGCTACCTGGGAGCACCTCAGAAATTGTAATTATTCTCCCATTTGTGGGCCACCCACCTGGTGGTATGGGTCTTGACTCTATTGAGATTTTGCCCTTCCTTCCTGTCTTGCCGAGGTGCCTTCCTTATATCTTGAGCTCTAAAACATCTTTTATGGTAGGTCCCGGCCTTTTTCATCCATTGCTGTTGTGTAAAGAGTTGTGACTTTGGTGTGCCCATGAGAGGCATCAAGCTCTGGGTCTTTGAATGCTACCATCTTGGACAATCTCTCCACTTCATTCTTAGATCATATCATTTAATTTTTCTTAGTATCTTATTTGATTAGCGACAGTTTGAAATTTATTATCACTCATGTTTACTTCTCCTGTTTTAAAAAATTTAATGGTGCATTCATTCATTTTGAAATGAAGGTAGTGACCTGTGAATTTCAGTACCTCAAAAATCAAGGATAGGACAAAAGTCTTTTCTACCTGTGTTACCCTCAAACTCTGCACCCCACCCCAGCCTGGGGATTAACCTCTTGCACCCATGCTCACCTTCTGTTTTTGGACCGTTCACCATCACTGCATCTGTATGTGTGTTGACGAAGTGAACTCTGGTCTTTCCAGTTTTTGTGTGTTGTTTTTTGGATTAGGTGACAGTCCTACTCTGAATGTACATTTACTGGTCTGCTGAAGTTCATATATAAACCTGTCAAGCACATTACCAGAATTGGAATTGCTTGTATATACACTTTGATAAATTTTAGAGAGAATGGTAGAACAGAAGTAAATTGTATTTCAAATCCCACAATATTCTCACACCATGAAAACCCTTCCCTTTTTAATGTATTTGTGTGTAGTTTATCTTTATGCCCATACTATATTTCCCAGAGATGGGTAAGTGTTATGTTTCTTGCTAGCACATTTACCGTATTGTTCAAAGTCAGGCGTTTAGTGGTTTAACATGATCATATTTCCATGAACTTGCAAGTACAAGATCTTCTCTCACACTGTCTATTACTCCCTGCTGTTTTATATTTCCGTCCTAGTTCTCAGTCCTGGTCTTCTCTTTATGTTCTTCATCAACCTGGATAGGTTATACTATTTTCTCTCTTATTCAAGACCAATAGAATAGAATAGAACACCCAGAAATAAACCCTGATATATGGCCAAATGATTTTTGACAAGTGGCCAAGACTTTTCAAAGTAGAAAGGATAGTATTTTCAACAAACGGTGCTGAGAAGTATTGTTGTCAACATGCAAAAGAAGGAAGATGGACCCTTACCTAACATCATGTGCAAAAATTAATGAAAACGTATCAAGAAACTAAATATAAGACCTAATAAAATAAAAAGTCTTAGAAGAAGACACAGGACAAGAGCTTCATGACATTGGATTTGTCAGTGTTTTCCTCAATATGAAACGAAGGAACAACAAAGGTACAGCTAACAAAAAAATAAACAATTTGCAGTACATAATTTAAAAAAATGTGTATCAAAGAAATGTAAACAGAATAAAATGGCAATCCACAAGATGGGAGAAAATATTTGAAAGCCATCTATCTGACAAGCGATTTCTATTCAGAATATACAGAGAACTCCTACAACTCAACAAAAAGCAAACACCCTGATTCAAAAATGGATAAAAGACTTGAATAGATGGTTCTTCAAAAAGATGTACAAATGACTGAGCACTTGAATAGATGGTCCATATCACTAAATGCATGTTTATATATTTGTGTGCATGCATACACACACAAGCACACACACACATACACAAGCAGAAAACAAGTATTGGTGAGGATGTGAGGGAGTTGGAAGCATTGTGCTATGTCAGTGGGAATGTAGAATGATACAGCTGCTTTGCAAAAGAGTATGGCAATGTTTCAGATATTGAAAAATAGAATTACTACATGATCCAGGAATTTTACTATGAGGTATTCCCAAAGGAATTGAAATCAGGGTCTTAAAGAAGTATTTGTACTCCAGTGTTTAGAGCAGTAATAATCACAGTAGCTAAAATATGAAAGCAACCTAAGTGTTCATCCACTAGTTCCTGGATAAGGAATGTGTGGTATACCCATATAATACAATATTATTCAGTGTTAAGAAGGAAAAGATCTAGGAATATGCTACAACATGGATGAATCTTGAGGAAATTTAGCTACCAAAATGCTATTTTTGTGACAGTTAGTGAGTCATAACAATACGACTACTTATTTCAATTATATGGGGTACATAGTGTAGTCAAAACCATAGAAACTGGGAGGGTAATGATGCTTTTCAGGTGGTTATGGAGCAGAAAGGAAAGTTATTTGTAAAGGATATAGAGTTACAGTTTTAAAACGTAGAAAAGAATTAGAAAGATAAATGGCGATGTTCATCGCCCAATAATATGAATGTATTTAACATCACTGAATGGTGCACTTTATAAAAATTAACATGTTATATTTTATGTTATTTTATTTTACTAACATACAAAATTGGGAAAGAATGTAATATCAGGAAAGGGAGTGGCCCTGGGATAGAGCAGAGAGTAATCAGAAGGGTGAGACACTGCATATGTTGAAGAAGAGCTGATAGTCTTCATTGGACAGAAGAGACTTTATAAAAAAGAAAAAAAATTACTCTGACGGTGTATTAAATAGATATCTGTGGGTGTACTGCTATCTCCCATGGGTTATCTTAAAGAGTCTTTAATAAAGTCCATAAGGCTTGCTGAGGCTTTTTAAAAAGCTGGATTCCCTAGGAGATAATTAGAGGGTGGTACTTAAGTCTATGTCTAGGTTGACAGATTTTGCAGGGAAGGTGAACCTGAGAAGAGTGGAGGTCCTGAGAGTGTAAGTACATGGAAATTAGAAAAAAAAATAATAAAGGGAATTAGGAAAACATTGGACTTCGAAGGTCATGTATTACTGAGTCAGACCTGAGGTTTCTAAGGAGCGACATACACAGTTGCTCTTTGGATTACTTGTTGATAAAGATAAGTGGGAAAACTAGAGTCATTTCCAAGTGTAGGCAAGATATAATGAGAGGATGGAGGTGGAAAAGTAGGGAGGCCCAGAGAAAAGTGGGAATGTCATATTGGGCCAAGATGGTGGTAATATCCAGCAGAACAGATGGTAGGGCAGACTGTGGATTCATCTCTTTTATTTCGGCTCCCCACCTCATCCTTAATAATTCTTTGGGAATATTTCATTGCTCTGTGATGCAGGTACAGAATTCGAGTGAGGAGACTACACCCTTAGTGTCCAGCTGTCTGAGTCCTCAATGTGCTTCAAATGATGGAGAGCTATTGCTTCTTTATGAGAAGAGTTAGTACCTCATAGCTAAGCTTAAGCTGGAGCTTATGCAATATTGATTCCATTTTATATATACTGTTGGCATGGAGGTTCCTCCTCCTCTTTTCTTGACCGTTATGAAATGAATCTATATTTCTCAATATTTGGGTATATCAGATAAATACATTAAGTAAAGGAATCTTATATATTGCTCCCTGCATAGTTTGCTCTTTCTTGTTTCTCTTTCACCTTTACTAAATTAGCACAGGGAGAGATCTTGAAATGTTCTAATCAGGAGAGATTAGAACATCATATTTCTAGAGAGGTTGGTTGGACAGAGCAGGGGTCCCAATGAGAATCAAAGCTTCTGTTTCTACTTGGAAGTGTACCTGTATAGAGTAGAGGGCTCCAGGAAATATCCTAGAATATTGCAATATCCCTGCGGGAGATCACTAAGAGAGGCAGGATCTGGTACCAGATCAGTGTACTATGAAATGTGTGTCAGTCGTCTGATGTGAGATTCTCAGAGCCAATCCCATATGGTAGGGCTGAGTGCAGAGTGATGCAGACCCTGTGAAAGCCTCTGATTGCATGTTAAAGATGAAGCTCTGATTTGGGGGAGAATTTTCTTACCTGACTGAATGTCACCCTTCTGTGGGGATGAGATTCTGTGCTTTTCCTCTCTTGATGACCACTGACTGAAAATCATTAGAGGATCATGTGTAGAAAGCATTCTTTATTTAACTTCTTAAAGAAGAAAACATTTTTATCCACTTTCAAATTGAGGATCAAGGGGAATGACATCAGTGACAATGTCAGAGTAGGGAGCTCTGGCTTGTGTCCATCGCCAGAAACACTGACATACGTGGTAAAACCTGTCAGAATGATCTTGTCAACACATGTAAGTTTCCTTTTCTTTTTCACCCTGTAGATTTATCTTTCATTGAAACTTACCTTACTACAGGATGTGGAGAATAAACAGGGAAGTAGAAACTGTATTTCCTGATGAGAGAATCACTAAGTCACATTAGCTGTTCTGAGCTATGCCTTACTCACCGTGACTGTAATTCAAACAAACAAACAAAACACTTTTTATTTTTTGTAAGTCAGCTCTGACATTTCCTAGTTAAAGACAAGGTAACAGATACAGACTTAGATCTACCAGAATGGAGCAAAATTTTGATTGTACCTGTGTTGAATATATGAGCATGACCTGCTACAAATCTTCATTATACTTATTGCCACAACTGACAAATTCGCTTTTTCCACTCCTGATATGTTGCATGTACGGAATGCATAGGTGACTAACCCCAGCTGGTCACAGGTAAACTCTGCCACATGGATTACTGCATGTTTTCCTGCTGGAAGACCACACATTCTCGAGTATCATGCCTGCAGAGTATCTGGGCTGTTCTTTTTTTCTGGATAAAGGTTAGATAATCACCTAATTTTATGAGAAATATAAAAATTGTATTTTCACATTCTTCAGGTTTTTATTTATCCATTCTCTTTCAAGCCCTAAGTGCAAATATTAAAGTGATTTCCAAGAGGGTGGTAAATAAGACAGCTCCATTTATGCTCCAAAGTTAGCAATAAAGCATAATACAATTGTAAATGCATTAATGTGTGATTACTATGTAGATACTTATGTAAATGCAATTTTAGTAATGCTTTGTGGAGAGCTTCAGAATCTAGGTATTAAAAAAAAAGGAGTTCTTGAAACTGTCAGGGAATTATAGAGAAGTCTTTTGTCTGTAAATATCAATCTGAAATAATGCATATTCTCAGAAATAAACTAGGCATAAAATTGTAGGAAAAAACTTCATGAAATGAAAGAGCATGTGATGGCCATACAAGAAAAATAATATTCTCAGAGAATAATGAACAGTGTGGAGTTCAGCAGAAGGGTGATGCAGATTCAGAGAGTAATACTTTGGAGAGCCTAATTATGAGTTCCTCATATTTCATCTTTGAAGAGACGGTAGTCATTTGAAATATGATGTTATAAGATGACGTTAACATACTTAAATACTTTCGTTTAGAAATGACCACTTAGAACCAGAATAAATGAAAGAGAACACAGAATTATGTTTTTGTTGATTTTTGAAAATCTCAGGTGAGTGCTGATAATTTAAAAATACATGATGTCTTTCACTGCAAAGTAAAGGAGCTGTTACAGTGGAGGATTCCTGGACTGAATGTCAATATTATGACATAGTATGAGTTTGTTTCATGTTCGGCAATTGCAATCATTGTTGCTTTTGTTGTGGTCATCCATTTACAATGCTTGGTGTCAGTTGATTTTTCTCTTGGAAAAATAAAATACAGTCTGTGTGTGTGAAAAAGAAACCATATATGATGTCTTGATAAAGTTGTATGGAATTTGAGATCTGGAAAAAAGCATTTCTTTTCTGTATTGCTAGGATGATAATTGGATATTTTTGCAAGACAGAGATTTCAGGATGAAAATCTCGTGTCTCTAAGTGGGAAGTCAGTTCATGGCGGAACATTCTATTAAAGCTGTGTGAGTGCAGAAATATTTCTTTGGAAGGAAGAGGTCACGAATCCCTTTTTAACAGTTAGTGGTTTATAGTATACCGAATGAGCAAAATGGCTATTTCTGAACTTTAGGAAAAAATAATATAATTTTTCTGCATTTATATTATGAAGCTGATGTAGAATATCAAAAATTCTTTATTTTGAAAAACAATGTAATCAATTTGACATAATTCATATATATTGAACCTGTGGTACACACACACAATAAAACTTACATTCAAAAACCTTTTGCACTTAAGAAATATTTTCTAGTGTAGTTGATTTACAATGTTGTGGGATTTTTAAATACATGTTTATTGGAGTATAATTGCTCTATAACACTGTATTAGTTTCTGCTTTACAACAAAGTGAATCACCTATATGTACACATATATCCCCATATCCCCCCCTCTTGAGACTCCCTCCCACACACCCTATCCCACCCCTGTGGGGGACATAAAGCACCGAGCTGATCTCCCTGTGCTATGTGGCAGCTTACCACTAGCTCTTTTACATTTGGTAGTGTATATATGTCAGTGCTACTCTCTCGCTACGTCCCTGTCTCCCCTTCCGCCCTGTGTCCTTAAGTCCGTTCTCTACATCTGTGTCTTTATTCCTGCCCTGTCACTAGGTTCGTCAGTACCATTTTTCTAGATTCCATATACATATATGTTCGCGTACGGTATTTGTTTTTCTCTTTCTGACTTACTTCACTCTGTATGACAGACTCTAGGTCCAACCACCTCACTACAAATAACTCAATTTTGTTCTTTTTTATGGCTGAGTAATACTCCATTGTATATAATGGGTCACATCTTCTTTATATATTCATCTGTCGATGGACATTTAGGTTGCTTCTATGTCCTGGCTATGGTAAATAGTGCTACCGTGAACATTGTGGTACATGTATCTTTTTGAATTATGGTTTTCTGTGGGTATATGCCCAGCAGTAGGATTGCTGGGTCATATGGTAGTTCTATTTTTAGCTTTTAAGGAACCTCCATACTGTTCTCCATAGTGGCTGTATCAGTTTACATTCCCACCAACAATGCAGGAGGGTTGCCTTTTCTCCACACCCTCTGCAGCCTTTATACATTGTTGTATTAATTTCTGCTGTGCAGCAAAGTGATTCAGCTTTATATATCTATATATCTATATATCTATATCTATATCTATATCTATACTTTTCCATTATGGTTTATCACAGGATATTGAATATAGTTTCCTCTGCTATACAGTAGGTCTTTGTGGTTTGTCCATCCTATGTAGAATAGTTTGCTTCTGCTATTCCAAAACTCCCAATCTTTCCGTCACTCTCTCCTTGGCATCCACAACTCTGTTTTCTATATCTGTGTGTTTGTTTCTGTTTCGCTGTCATGTTCATTTGTGTCCTGTTTTCGATTCCACATATAAGTGATATTATATGGTATTTGTCTTTCTCTTTCTGACTTACTTCACTTAGTATCATTATCTCTAGATCCATCCATGTTGCTGCAAATGGCATTATTTCATTCTTTTTAATGTCTGAGTAATATCTATTGTATACGTATACCACACCTTCTTTATACATTCATTTCTCAATGAACATTTAGGTTGTTTCCATGTCTTGGCTATTATAAATAGTGCTGCTATGAACATAGGGTTTTATGTATCTTTTTGAATTATAGTTTTGTCTAGATATATGTCCACAAGTGGGATTGCTAGATTATATGGCAACTCTCTTTATAGTTTTTTTGGGGAACCTCCATACTGTTTTCCATAGTGGCTGCACCAACTTACATGGCCACCAACAGTGTAGAAGGGTTCCCGTTCCTCCATACCCCGTCCAGCATTTGTTAAATGTAGCTTTTTTTAATGATGGCCATTCTGATCAGTGTGAAGTGATACCTCATTGTAATTTGGATTTGCATTTCTCTAATAATTAGCGATGATGAGCATCTTTTCATGTGCCTATTGGCTATCTGTATGTCTTCTTTGGAGAAATGTTTATTTAGGTCTTCTACCCATTTTTCCATTGAGTTATTTGTTATTTTGTTACTCAGTTGTATGAGCTGTTTGTATAGTTTGGAAATTAAGCCCTTGTCAGTCTCATCATTTGCTAATATTTTCTCCCAGTCCATAGGTTGTATTTTCATTTTGATTATGGTTTCCTTTGCTGTGCAACAGCTTATAAGTTTGATTAGTTCCTGTTTCCTTTTTGCTTTTACAGTAAGTCCCCTACATATGAACAAGTTCTGTTCCAAGAGTGCGTTTGTAAGTTCAACTTGTTTGTAAGTCCAACAAAGTTAGCCTAGGTACCCAACTTACACGGTCGGCTATATGGTATTGTACCGTAATAGGTTTATAATACTCTTCACACAAACAACACATAAAAAGCAAACACAAAAATAAAGAAAACATTTTTAATCTTATAGTACAGTAACTTGAAAAGTACAGTAATACAGTACAACAGCTAGGATACTCGGGCTGGCATCGAGGGAACAGGCGAGAAGAGTTACTGATTAGAGGAGGGAGAGGAGGTGGGAGAAGGCAGAGGTGAAGGATTATCAGCAGTAGGAGACAGAGGGAAAGCTGCCATTTCACTCATAACTGACGTTGATGACACAAGTTCTGGTTCCTTGCTGGATTTAATTCTATCTACCCTCTTGAAAAAATGATCCATTGATGTCTGGGTAGTAGCTCTTTTTGTTATGTATGAAAAACAACCAAAAACATGAATGGTTTGTAAGGAAATGACAAATTTCAGAAAATTCAGAATCTGAATACACTCTATACATAGTTTCTAGATAAAGACACAGAAAATTGCCAGATACTCAGAGGCCCCCTGGTCGCATTCAAGTGACTCCCCTTAAGGTTTAATATTGTTCTTGTATGTAAAAAAAAGATCATGTTACCTGTATTTTGTATTTTATATAAATGTTATGGCACAGTAAAATCACTTTTGGATTGGGCTTTTTTATTTTATGTTGCTTGTGAATATGCCTATATGGTTGCCTGTTGTTGTGATCATGCATTGCCACTGTTGCGTGGGATTCCATAGTGTAAATATTTAACTATTAATTAATTTATTCCAATGTGTATTACAATATGAGTGATTTTCAGTTTGTGCCTATTGAGAATAGCACTTGTATATAAACTCTAGAACTTGAGCTTTGGTGGTGTGTGTGTAAATTATTTTTCAGTATACATGTAGTAGTAAGATTTTCGAGTCATAGCTTTCATGTGTTTATCTTTTTAGATATTTCTAAATATTTTCAAAACATTTGTATGATTTTTCGTCCTCAGCAGCAATGAATGAGATTCAAGGATTATACACACTCTTGTCAAACTTGATAATACCTGTGATTTTCATTTGAACTTTCTGGTTGGTGAGTGATCATTCCAGATATCAGTTTTTTGCATTTAATTGACTACTAAGAAGCCAAGCATCTTTTGATATGTTTACTTAACATTCTGTACTCTCGTTTTTGAAATATCTTTTGGTATATTTTCCCCATTTTTGCTATTACATTATCTTCTTATTGAAGACTTTTTCTCTTTAACATCCGAAGACTTCTTATTTAGGAGGTTTTAATATATGCTTGCTATTAGTTCTTCTCTCTGTCTCTTCTTCTCTTTCTTTAGATGAGTGTCAGTTTTTAATGTTAATAACATCTAATTTGTTATTTTCCTATTTATTTAGTCTTATTTCTATTTATTTATGTAGTCTTCTTATCTGTAGCAGAACACATTATTTATTCTAAACCGCAAATATGTTTTCATTTCTTCAATAAATCTAATTATTAAGCTTTAAATTTATGTTAACTTTCTAAACTAAATATGTTGTATCATAGTGAGTATTAATTTTTCTGTGACAGCTGAAAGGTTACATTTATTCAGAAAACGTTGTATGCAACTTTCCTTTCATTTGCTCCTACTTCTCATTGATTCACAGAGGTAAACATCACTTCATCCATGGATCTGACTTTTCTCTGATTTCTCATGGTCATTCTCACTAATTCGTCTTGCCTCCTGAAATCTTTAGCAATCCCATTATTCCACAGAAGCAAAAACCTTCCTTGGGCCTTTTTCCTCAGAAGATTGATTATCCCCACATTTTAAATGGGAGATTGCAATAAGTTAGGAGAAAATGCCACAAGGGTCTCTCATTTTTTTTCCACACCTTGTATCAGCCTCTGCTTCTACTCTGTGTTCAAAGATTTTTGTACAACACATTGATGGAAGATGCCAGTTGTTTCTCTCCTTGGGGCAAAAGACAGATTAATTACCTGACAAATAAAATAAAGACAGTGTCTTGCTCTGTTCAAATGTTGGACAGGACTGCTTGCATCCTAATTTAAAAGTTTCAGATGACTGAAGCTTTAGATTCCTAAGCTGTAATCCATACTTGCACCATGCACAGCACCCAACAGGACTGCCTTACATGACCCCATGAGACTTTTGTGTGCAAGTGGAACAGATAAAAATATGAAACTATTGCTGTCTTTTTGTGTCATAAAAATGATCTTTTGTCTCATTTAAAATATTTTTTTCTAAAATCCAAACCGTGTCAGGCTAAAATATTGGAATTTCAAATATGGTAAAATCTAAGACCCTTCAAATTTCTTTCCAGTTTTGTTGATGATGGGATGCCGTCAGAGATATGACTTCATTAAACACAATAGGTGAGATTCCTTCATAGGCCTGATTGGGGAATATGAAAATAATACCCGGGAAAATCTGGACGTTTTCTAGTTCTCAAGTGTTGGTTAAGATGGTAGAAAGGGCCCTTCATTGTCCTATATGTGAATGCGGATCAATTGAGAGAGGTGGGGATAAAACAAGCAGCCTAAATATCCTTTATGTTTGTTGTGCTATTAGTAGAAAGAGGAAGGGTCAACATGTCACCATGGTTGATATAGCAAATAAGCTGCTTGAAACTACACAGAAATATACCTGCTTGTATTTTCTGTGCAGTTTCCCTCTCTTTTGGTGTGCCCTGATACCTCCCTTACCTTATGTACCAACTCCAGCAGCATTAAGCAGAAATCCAAAGAAATCTATTTGGAATTATGAGGAAGGGAAGACTCGAAAATTTTATAGCAGTCTCTATACAAGTATACACGTCACCATCCTTATCTATGTCATGCCATGCATGGAGGGTCAGTAGGTCAGGGGATTCTGGAAGCACCAAGGTCTGTGGGGTTAATCACAGCTGCATTCATGGGCAGTAAAAGAGAAGGGCCTTATCTTGGTCACTTTCTCAATGCTAGTAGCTACAAAAAGAAGAGGACAGCAGACATCTTAGGGAGAAGAGCCAACATTAAATGAAATGTCCTAATTACTCTAGGCAACCTCTCGTGATAGCCTCCCATGGCTCCTCAAATCCCTACATACAAGGGATATGTGTATCCCTACATACAAGGGATAGTGTAATATTACTGGAGCGTGTGACTGCAGCTTAACATTATGTTTGTTGAAAAAAATAAAAGTAGGTTCAAGTGATAGGGTTTGAAACGGGTTCACAGTGCGAGGGAAACTATTGTAACACTGTGGACAGAACCCTTTGGATGGATTCATCATGTTTTTGTTTTTGTTTCTTTGCTGCTTCAGAATCTGTAGTAGAGATTGGTGTGTTCCATGATGCATTCCCGCTTCTTATAAGTTTTAGATGGAATACCCCATTAGGAAGAAGTGCACGTAAGGAAGATTAGTGAGTCAAACTCCTCTGCCCTCTGTCAGGAATGGGTGCAAAGGGATTTAGACCAAGTGCTTTCATCCTTTGATGTGCAGAGTTTTCACTATATGAATGATGTTATGTCTATTTGCAGTTCAGGAGCCTTGGTCTCAATATCCCTGTTTTAAAAGTGTTATCACATGTCTGCCAGAAAGACTTTCTGATGATACTGGAGGAAATTGAGAGTTATCTTTAACAATTAAGGGTTTTGTAGCAACATGGATGGACCTAGAGATTGTTATACTGAGTGAAGCAAGTCAGACACAGAAAGGCAGATATCATTTGATACTGCTTATATGATGAATCTAGAAAAGAAAAAGAAAGGTACAAATGAACTAATTTACACAACAGAAATAGAGTCATGGATATAGGAAACAAACTTATGGTTACCAGGGGATAAGTGGGGAAGGGATAAATTGGGAGATTGGGACTGACCTATACACACTAGAGTATATAAAATAGATAAGTATTGATAAGGACCTGCTTTATAGCACAGGGAACTCTACTCAATGGTGTGTACTGGCATATATGGGAAAAGCATCTTAAAAAAAAAAAGGGTTTTGGGATTATATAATAAATATAAATGTGCAAACCTTTAACATGAAAGGAAAAATCAGTTAACTCTGTGGTCCCTGTTATGGTATAAACATTTTGTACCTCTAATTTTAAAATTTTGAAACCCAGCTCCCATGTTGATGGTATTAGGAGGTGGGGCTTTTGGGAGGTGATTAGGTCATGAGGCCAGAGACCTGAAACATGGGATTAGTGACCTAATAAATGTAGCACACAGAAGATCTCATGCCCATCACATGATTTCATTGCCGAGCGAGAAGACCCACATTATGAACCAGATATCGTTCCCTCACCAGACACTAAGTCAGCTGGCAACTTGTTCTTTTTTAAAATAATTAATCAATTAATTTTTGGCTGCGTTGGGTCTTTGTTGCAGTGTGCGGGCTTCTCATTGGGTGGCTCCTCTTGTTGCAGAGCGTGGGCTCTAGGCGTGCGGGTTTCAGTAGTTCTGGCACACGGGCTCTGTAGTTGTGGCCTGTGGGCTCTAGAGTACAGGCTCAGTATTTGTGGTGCACGGGCTTAGTGTTCCATGGCATGTGGGATCTTCCCAGACCAGGGCTTGAACCCATGTCCCCTTTATTTGTAGGCAGATTCTTAACCACTGTGCCACCAGGGAACCCCCTGGTAACTTGTTCTTGAACTTTTCAGACTCAGCAATTATGAGAAAACAAAAATATTCTGTTGTGTTATAAAATATCAAGTCTCTCGTATTTTGTTTTAGCAGTCAAAGAGCTGGCTGAGGAGAAATATCCGTGAGCTTGAAGACATATCAAGAGAAACCTTTAAATCTCAAAAGAAAAGAGAAAATGGGCAGGAAAGAAACCAACAGAACAGAGTAATCAATAATTGTGGAACAATGAAAATGCTGTGACCTATACATAATGGGTATAGCAGGAGGAGAATAAAGATAAGAAAGATCAGAAAATATTTTTTAAAAATGACTGAGAATCTCCCCAGATGAATGTCTGACACTAAATCCACAACATCCAAACTTAGAGGAACATATGAATAGTAAAGAAAACTGACCAATATCTCTCAGGAACATCAATGCAAAAATCCTCAACAAAATGTTAACAAATCGAATCCAACAATATTTTGAGAGAATTTTATATCATGAACAAGAGGGAATAATCCCAGGTATGCAAGGCTGGTTCAACATTCTAAAATCAAATAATTATATCCATCATATCAGCACCCTAAAGACAATCATTAGCATATCAATAGA
This sequence comes from Lagenorhynchus albirostris, assembly GCF_949774975.1. NCBI lineage: Eukaryota > Metazoa > Chordata > Mammalia > Artiodactyla > Delphinidae > Lagenorhynchus > Lagenorhynchus albirostris. The sequence continues at coordinate 17,127,983 of NC_083110.1, read as the reverse complement.
TTCAGAAGACCTTTGAAAAAATCTAACACCCATTCTTCATAAAAACTCTCAGTTAAAGAAATAGACTGGAGCTTTCTCAAGTTGATAACAGAGATCTACAGGAAACTTTTATCTTACATCATGATTAATGGTCAAAAACATGAAGCTTTTCCACTAAGTTCAGGTAAAAGCAAGGATGTCCCCTTTCATGACTCCTTTTCCATATTTTACTCCAAGTCCTTGCTAATGCAATAAGGCACAAAAATAAGTAAAACAAATACAGATTGGGTAGAAAAAAATGAAAGCAGCCTAAATAAAATGTGGACCAATATACTTTTTGGACACCTCACCAAAGAAAATAGACACTATGCATATAAGTATACAGAAGAATAATCCAGATTACATGCTGCCATGAAAAAGCAAATTAACAATACAATTAGATACGATTTTCGCCATTAGAATGGCTAAAATGTGAACAATGACAAGAACAAATTCTGTAGGGGATGTGGAACAATAGGAAATGTCATTTGTTATCGGTGGAAATGAAAAATAATACAGCCACTTTGGTAGTCTGATTGACACTTGCTATAATATTGAACATTCCATTACTGTACAATCTGGCAAGTGTTCTCATGGATATTTACTGAAAGTAGTTTAAAACATGCTTCCAGACGAAAACCTGCATATGGATATTTATAGCACCTAATTCAATATTGCCAAAATGTGAATGAAACTAAGGTGTCCTCCAATACGTGAATGAAATGATATAGTATTAATATATTCTGGGAATGGGATAATATTGAGCACTAAAAAAGTAAGCTATCAAGCCATAAAAATATATGGGAATTCTTTTTTTCTTTTGAAATGTAGGTGATTTTCTTTATTTTGTAATTTAAATTACAATGATTTAAATTGATTTACAATGTTATGATTTACAATGTTATGTTCATTTCAGCTGCACAGCAAGTGATTCAGTTACACATATGCATATACTCATTCTTTTTCAGATTCTTTTCTGATAAAGGTATTCCCAGAATATTGAGTAGAGTTCCCTGTGCTATACAGTAGGTCCTTGTTGCTTATCTATGTTCTATATAGTAGTATTCGTATGTTTCCCCCAAGTTCCTGATTTGTCCCTACCCCCCACCTTTCCCCTTTGGTAACCATAAGTTTGTTTTCCAAGTCTGTGAGTCTGCCTCTGTTTTGTAAGTTAGTTCATTTGTATCAATTTTTAGGTTCCACCTAGAAGTGATATCATACAATATTTGTCTTACTGTGTCTGACTTACTTCACTTAGTACAATCATCTCTAGGTCCATCCATGTTACTGCAATTGGCATTATTTTCTTGTATTTTATGGCTGAGTCATATTCCATTATATATATGTCATATTCCATTATATATATGTATCACATATTCTTTACCTATATTCATATTCCATTATATATATGTATATATATTCCATTATATGAGTCATATTCCATTATATTCCATTATATATTCCATTATATATATATTCCATTATATGGAGTCATATATGGAATATATATGTATATATATTCCATTATATGAGTCATATTCCATTATATATATGTATCACATATTCTTTACCTATATTCACATGTTGATGGACATTTTGGTTGCTTCCATGTCTTCGCTATTGTAAAGAGTGTTGCAGTGAACATTGGGGAAGATGTGTCTTTTCGATTTATGCTTTCCTCCAGATATGCGCACAGGAGTGCACTTGCTGGATCATCTGGTAGCTCTATTTTATTTTATTTTATTTCATTTCATTTCAATTTCAAGTTTTTTGGAGTATAGTTGATTTACAACACTGTGTTACTTTCTGCTGCACAGCAGAGTGAAGCAGTTGTACATATATCCAATCCTTTTTGGATTCCTTTCCCATACAGGTCATTACAGAGTATTGAGTAGAGTTCCCTGTGCTATACAGTAGGCCCTTATTTGTTATCTCTTTTATATATAGTGGTGTGTATATGTCACTCCCAATTTCCAATTTATCCCTCCTGCCTCCCCTTACACTGGTAACCTCCATTCTGTGCTCCATAGTGGCTGTTACCAATTGGCATTGCCACCAGTAACATAGTATTGGTGGTGCAGTGGTTAAGAATCCGCCTGCCAGTGCAGGGGACACAGGTTCGAGCCCTGGCCCAGGAAGATCCCACATGCCACAGAGCAACTAAGCCCGTGCGCCACAACTACTGAGTCTGCGTTCTAGAGCCCATGAGCCACAACTACTGAGCTCACGTGCCACAACTACTGAAGCCTGTGTGCCTAGAGCCTGTGCTCCACAGCCAGAGAAGCCACCGCAAACAGAAGGCTGCGTACCACAACGATGAGTAGCCGCCGCTTGCTGCAACTATAGAAAAGCCGCACGCAGCAACGAAGACCCAATGCAGATTAGAAAATAATAACTAGTAGGTTTCTCTTTTCTCCACACCCTCTGAAGCACTTCTTGTTTCTAGACATTGTGAGGATGGCTATTCTGAGTGGTTCCAGGTGATACTTCTTTGTACATCTGATTTGCATTTGTCTAACATAAAGCCATGGTGAGCATCTTCATATGTGCTTTATTTATTGTTTTTGAACAGTGTGAGTAAAATTTACCCCTTGAAAAAGGGTTATTGAAAGGTTGCCTTGTTTTGAAGTCTATTTCAATTACCTACCCCAAGACATTTGTTGAGGGCTGTTGTCATTTACAGCTCCCCAGGCATTGTGAATATGAAGTGCCTATAAGGTCCAGTTTTAGAATTGTTGTTATGGGAAACAGAAGGCGGCGGGATTTCTACTGTCCCTCTGTGGTTACTGACACAACCTTAGATGTAGGGAAAGTCCTGTTCCTGGGTTTTAAATTAGAGTGGAATGTGCCTGACCAAACATGTAAGGGCTTCTGTCCCATTCCTTCTTCCCCCTTACCCTTCATCCCCCGAACAAGTATAAACCCCTGAAAAATCACCTGTTGAGGGTGCTGTCTTGTAGCGTGGGATGACCCTAATGAAGGAGTCGGGAGGTCGGAACCCAAACACCAGGATATGTTGAGACCAGGTGATTTTCCAAATGTCATCCAGACCAGAGAGTCCACCATCCTTTGGGTGTCAGAGGGTTGGTTTAGTAGTATGAGGGCACACTTAGATCTGGAGATTGTGATCCCATGCAGAAGGGGCCAGGTACTACATGTTCAAGGAGTCAAATTAGCTGGCATATCCTCCCGAGGTCCTCAGACCCACAACAGTCCAGCCTTGGGACCAAACTGGGTCTGTTTCCAGGGATGTGACACTAGCTCGTTCACCGCGACTAAACGAATTTAGTGATCATTTTTCTTTTCTATAATTTAATTTTAAATTTATAATGGAGTATAGTTGATTTACCATGTTGTGTTCGTTTTTGATATACACCAACATGATTCATTTATATAGAGATGACTATATATTCTTTTTGGAATTATTTTCCCATTGAGGTTACTAAAGGGTGTTGAGAAGAGTTCCAAGTGCTCTACAGCAGGTCCATGTTGATTACAAATTTTCTCTCTGTAAATATGTATATTACTAACTCCAACCTCATGATTTATGCCTCCAACACACCTTTCCAGTTTGGTAACCATAAGTTTGTGTTCTAAGTCTGGGACTCTGTTTCTGTGTTGTAAGATAGTACCTTTGTATCAATTGTTAGATTCCACCGATAAGTTATATCATATGATATTTATCATTGTCTGATTTATGACACTTAGTATGAATGTATCTATGTCCTTCCGAGTGGCTGCAAATGGCCTTATTCCATTCATTTCATGGCTGAGTAATATTCCATTGTACATATCTAGCATAATTTCTTTATCCAGTCTTCCTTCCGAGGACGTTTAGGTAGCTTCCAAGTAGAGGCTCTTGTAAACAGGGCTGCATAAATTTTGGAGTGTCTGGGTCCTGTCAATTTACGTTTTTTCCAAGATACAGGCCCAGGAGTGGAAGTGCCATATGCTCTGAAGCTCTGTTTTTTAGATTTTTAAGGAATCACCACCCACTTCTCCACAGTGGCTGTTAGCAATTTACATTCCCACCATCAGCTTGTCAGGGTTCCCTTTTCTCCACGCCCTGTCCTGCATTTCAGGTTTTACACCTTGTGAGCTTGGCCATTCTGACTGGTGCGAAGTGATACCTCTTTGTAGTATTAATTTACATTGCCCGCCTGTTTTTTTGGCCAAAAATGGAGTAGGGGTTTTTCCTGAATATATTAAGGAATAACGCATACGGCCTTTTTGGCCAACTACACCATTGGCGATGTTCAGCAGCTTTGCATGTGCTTTAATGGCGAGTGCAAACTACCTCTTGAAATCCCTTTCCTGCAATTCTGCCTTGCTTACAAGGCCTTTACGAATACTTGGCTCAAGAAATGACTCCAATAGAGGTGTCAATTACAACCCTGCATGTTTGTGAATGCAGGGCCCATGAGCACCATTTTTCAACTTGTTGTTTAGGGAAGCAGCCACAAAGGGGCAGGGTTTCTACAGACCCACTCTGGTTACTGGAGCACCTGAAGGATAGGGAAATTCTTCTTCCAGATTAGGAAACTAGAGTGGCATATGCCTGTCCAAACATCTAGGGCTTGGGTCTCATTCCATCCCCCCATTCCCCTTCTTCACATGGAAAATTCCAAGCTAATCTCTCATTCATTCCCCCTCTCCCTGTTCATCCTGCACACAAATTGCAAACTTTTAGAAACAGGAGGTTATAGGCGCTGATTCTCCAAGTGGGGAGATTGTTAATAAAGTGGCTGGATTGGCAAACCCGAGCACCAGGAGATGAAAAATGAGGTGCATTATAGACACCTTTCCCGATCACACAGTGTGCAGTCCTCTGGGTTTCCCATGCATGTTTTAGCTGTAGGAAGATTTACTTGAACCTGCAGATTTGGGACCCATGGAATGACTACCAGGCAGTATTGCTCTAAAGGGTCTGCATTTCCTCACCCAACCTCACTACTTTTCTTAGCACGAACAGTTTTCAGCCTTATGTCTCATCCTGCTGTGGGTCTAGATTTGTTTAATCCATGTTGCATCACAGCCTCTGAGCAAAAGTTTTAAGTGTTTTTCTCTGTCTCACTGTCTTTTTTTTTCAGTTTATTATTATATTGGTTACAGCTGATTTTCAATGCGCTCTTTCTTGCTGCTGTACATCCACGTGATTCACGTACAGAGAGACATCAATAAATTCTTTTTCAGATTCTTACCAGTCGTATATATTCTTTTCCAGTGAGATGAGTGTGCTGAGTGCAGTTCTTTGAGCTACCGTGTAGGCCTTGTCGATTATCAATTTGGTATTTGGAATAGTATCTTTGCTAATTTCAACCTCCTGAATAATGCCTCACCCCTCCCCACCTTTCCCCGTTAGCAGCCTTATGTGTGTGTTCTACATATTTGACTATATTTATGTTTTGTAATTTATTTCATGTGTAGCCATTTTTGATTCCAGCTTTAAGTGATATCTTATGATATGTGTTCTTTTCTTTTTGACTTATGTCACTTAGAATGATCATACGTAACTCCTCCAGAGTTGTTGCAACTGGCCTTATTATATTGATTTCTGGGCTGAGCAATATTCCACTCTACATAAGTACCACATCTCATTTATCCATGTTTTCCTTCCAGGGACATGTAGGTTATATCCAAGTCGAGGCTCTTTTAAACAGAGGCAGTAAAGTTTGGGGTGCCTGTGTCCTGTCGATTTTTGTTTTCCCAAGATATATGCCCATGAGTGCAAGTGCCCTATGCTCTGTAGCTCATTTTTTAGATGTTTTAGTAAACACAATACACTTCTCCAGAGTGGCCATTGGCAATTTACATTTCCACTATCACCCTCACAGAGCTCCCTTTTCTCCTCACCCTGTCCTGCATTTCTGGTGTTTACACTTTATGAGGATAGCTCTTCTGACTGATGTGAAGTGATACCTTTTGTAGTATTGATTTCCAGTGCCCACCTGTTTGGTTGGCTGAAAAGGGTGATGCCCTTTTCTTGAATATATTCAGAGAAAACACATACGCCCTTTTTGGCCAACTGCATCATTGTCGATATTTAGCCCCTTTTCTTGTGCTTTAATGGTGAGTCTTTTCTACCTCTTCAAATACCTTTCCTGCCATTCTTCCGTGCTTACAAGTCCTTTTCGGTGACTTACCTCAAGACATTTTTAGAGGATAGATATTTTCAACTCTTCAGTTTCGTGAATTTCAGTGCCCCTAAGTTCCATTTTTCAACTTGTGTTTTTGGGAACTGGCCACAAAACAGCGGGATTTCCTCAAGCCCTATTCTGTTTCCGTGGGCAATCCTAGCCTGTGGCCAATTCGTCTATCTGATTGGAAATGAGAGTGACATGTGCCTGTCCGAACACCTAGGACTTGTCTCTCATTGTTTCTCATCCTTACGCTTCATCCTCTGGACAAATTCCAAATTGTGCGCAACAGGATGTTGACTATGCTGACATCCCCATTTGGGCAGATTGTTAGGAAAGACGCTGGAGGGGTGAAGCTGAGCACCTGGAGATGAGGAAATGAGATGCCTTTTCCAAACTCTTCCCGATCAAACAGTGTACCATCCTCTGGGTGCGACAGGCATGTGTTACAAGTAGGAAGGGTCCTGTGCATGTAAGGAGAACACCAGGGATTTTTCCAAATCAGTGTCTCCCCGAAACCCAAACTGGGGAATTTTTAAGCTACGGCTACACATATATTCATTAAGGGCCTTGGGAGGTAGGCAGAGTCCGAACTTTAGATGATTGAAGTCTTCAGGATGAGAAGCGCTCACCATCGGCTTCCCTTAGGTTACATTTTATCTGTCGTTGATAGATGATGTCAATAAAAATATCTATTCTTTTTCAGATTATTTCCCCTTATAGGTTATTGCAAAATATTGAGTGTAGTTCCCTGTGCTATACAGTAGTTCCTTGTTGATGATCTATTTTATACATAGCAATGTGTATGTGTTAATCCCAAACTGTTAATTTATCCCTCCTCCCACCTTTCCCCTTTGGTAATAATAAATTCTAAGATTTTATACTTCTCAGAAATGGGGGAGCTGAAAGAGAGGTATCACTTTCAATGGAAAAACATTCAAAACAAGATTGTAGCTTCAGCCAAGATTATTAGATGTACATCCTTGGAAAGAAATCACTTCATTTCTCTAATGTTGACCTGACAAATAAGACAAACCTCTTCACTGAACTTGCTTATAATAAAGTGATGGAAATATCCAATGGAAGTGTTAGAAACATCTTATTTTACCCGAGCCTTATACACTGCTCTATGTTAATTACAGTTTGGCTCAGACATCTGTTCCTTGAAGTTACAATGTTCTCAATTTCTGTTACTGATCCTCCAGAGTGGGCCCCAACAAGGGTCCCCCTGCCCAGTGTCATTGTAGCCAACAAATCGAGACTGAGTTTGGTTCAGAAGCAGAGAAAACTTTATATTTTGATCATAGAATGGAAAGGTGAGAGCGTGCGCTTCCCCGCGGGCTGTGGGCGGGGCTGCTGTGTAGGGATCCCGGCAGCATCATCGGGAGGGAGGGGGTGGAGCTCTTGAGGGCCGGGCTGGCTGCAGCTCAGGCTCTAGGTCGCGGAGTCTGCATGGGGCCCCCGCGAGCTGAGGTGTCGACCCAGCCATTCTGCACTAGGAAATCGGGTCTGAAGTGCCGGGTGTGGGACCTCTGCATGCGGAACCCTAGGAGCACGTGAAATTAGACAGAGCACAAAGGAAAAAAAGGTTGGACTTTATTTTATTGCCCAGATTCTATTTTTATCTCCCAGGAATTTTTAATGGGCTTTGCCGGTGACAAACCCCTCCTCTGCCTTTTGTCCCGTTCCTCATTCTTGGGGTGCTGAGTGTGCAAACCCCTCTTCTGTAACTGCTTCATGCTTAGTTGGGAGTCCTCATACCCGGGGGGGAGGGGCAGAACTTTTCCCCATCAGCCTCCAGGTGAGATTGATTGTCCCCACGCCTCCTGCCTCACTGCTCGTCCGCCTGAGCATCAGCATTGGAAGTGTTATAGATTCTAATGACCTTTAAGGGTCCAGGAAAGAGAGGTGCAGAGACGCTTGGGGGGTCGGTTTTACCCCGACCCACATTTGTTCGGCCACCTTAGGCTGATTGTTTCTTCCAGCCTATATGCACTGACCAGTAGTCTGCGCTTTCTTCAATTAGGCCCCTGAATTAACGTACAAATAACACCAGGCTTCAGAGCCCTGCCCGCTCAACTCCCAGACAGTCCAGAGCCGGTGGTGATGCAGGACCATGACGGCCACTGAGTCAACGGCCTTTTGAAGTAGCCAGGAGTCTAGCCGGTCTTATTGGCCGCCGTCACCGTGCTGTCTGTAGGCTTTTCTGTGGTGACAGCATGGTATATTGTTTCCCCGCCAAGCTTATTAGCTCCCCTCTGGGTGCAGTAAGTCCTGCAAGCAGTAGTCTGCTCTTTTGGGGCACACTCTTGTTTTTTTCTGAGAGAAACTCCAGGTCAAGTGATGGTCACACGAGTCGTCATGGGGCCTGTTGTCCCCGGTTGTTTCTCTGGAGGTTGGAGTTGGAGGGCCATGTCACTCGAGGTCAGTGTGCCCACAGAGCGACCCCTGCAACTTCAGGGCATGGTCGGTGGTTAGGATCACCACATTGGGTCCGTTTCCCTTAGTAGGGAGCTGGCCTTGTGGGCTGCTGATTTCCAGATTTTTAGATGCCCCCAGTATCCTGGCCAGATGGGGCAGTGGGCCAAGCCCTTGGTGACCGTAGTTTATCCTACTTGGAGGGTATTCTTGTGTTGTTCCATTTCAAGTGGTCCCAGTTTTTGCACTAATACTCCAAGGGCGATTCACCTTTGACTGGGAATATAAAAGTCAAAGGGTTTAGCTAAATTAGGGACTTCCAGGGCAAAGGTCTGAATTGACTGCTCTTTCCATTCTTGAAAGGCCACTTCTGGATTCTATTCAAAAGTATCATCATCTTTTCCTTTCAGTGTTTCATATAGAGGCCCAGCTATTAGACTTTAGTTAGGGATCCAGATGCAGCAAACCCCGGCCTCCCCAGGAACCCCTAAGCTGTTTTCTAGTATTAGAAGGGGTAAGGCTGCAAATGGTTTCTTCCCTTTCCTGGGATTGGCTTCTCTGACCTTCTGTGAGAATGAAGCCCAGGCAGGTCACCTTATTCTGTGATATTTGAGCCTTTTTCTTGGACACCTTCTATCCTTTTTTGGCTAGGTAGGTCAGAGGTTTCCTTAGGAGGGCTGGCGATCAGAATGTCATCTGCATATTGAAGGAGGGTTCCGTTTTCCAGAGGTAGAACTTTTAGGTCTGTATCTAACGTTTTCCCAAAGATGGTGTGGGAAATTTTGAACCCTTGGGGCAGGACGGCCCAGCAGTATGGTTTTTGTTGTATGTTGAGTCCTGGCCCTCACAAGCCAAAATTTCTTGTGACTCTGGGACTAATGGAATACAGAAGAAGGCATCATTGAAGTCTAATACAAAATACCATGTCCTGGTGGTTGGTAGAATGACCAGCAGGGTGTAGGAATTAGGAACTACTGGATGTATATCCTCGGTGGCTTCACTGACTGTCCTGACATGCTTTACCACGTCCCCAGCAGCCCTCGGCGCTCTCGTGGTCAGGCCAATCCCAGGATATGGAGCTCACCTGGGCAGGTCCCCAGCCAACAACAGGGCTCTCGTGGTCAGGCCCCTCCCAGGATATGGGGCTCACCTGGGCAGGTCCCCAGCAGCCAACGGGACTCTCGTGGTCACGCCCCTCCCAGGGTATGGAGCTCACCTGTGCATCTACCCAGCAGCCCATGGGGCACTTGTGGTCAGGTCCCTCCCAGGTTACGGAGCTCCCCTGGGCTGGTACCCTGGCAGGGCTGGGCACACAGGAACCGTGCACATAGCCCTCATTGCAGAGCACCCCCAGCTCACCTGTCACTCAGAGCTGACACAGAGCACCGCAGAGCAGGACTTGAACTAACAAACAGCAGCTCCGACAGGTCTGTGACCCTGGGCATCACTCTGTGCGGCCTCCCTCCGCCTGGTCTTCCAGAGACTTCCACTGCAGCTGGGGCACCAGGCCTCTGTCTCCACCAACCACCCCTCCTCTCCCTGACTCCTGGGCTCTTCTCATTAGGAGAGGATCTTCTTGAAGTTGTCTCCCACTCATGGACCAGATAAAATGATTAGAAAACAAGCCAGAGCTGCAGCCCCTCGTCTATCCTGACTCTGAGGAGCCCACACCTGTTCCTTGGACCTGGCCAGTTCAGCAAGGTCCATTTTCTGCAACTGTGAGCCTCTGAGGGGTGAGGATTGGCTGCCAGCCAGCCCTCCCCAGGTGTGCCTGGGTTGAGGTCAATATAAACACCACTCCAGGCAGCAAGAGCCCCTGCAGCCGTGCCTGACGCCATATTCTCTGTCCTGTCAGCAGTGTCGGGGCTGGGCTGGTGGGAGGGAGTGTGGGGCCATGGCTTTGTGGGTGGCCTGGTGTGAGTGGGGCACTGCTGGACTTTCTGCAGGAGTTGCCGGGCTGCCACCTGCTAAAGAAGAGGATGTGTCACCCATACCTGCCACTGGAAGTTCTCCCCGGGCAGAGGTGAGGAAGGAAAAAAGCAGTGGGGGCTGGGACACGAGGGGTACCTCAGGCAGGGAAATGGAAAGCTTCCAGGTCCTGGGGCCAGGACCATCCTGGCTGGCCTGCAGGCAACAAGTCGGCTGGCGTGCTGTGGCTGGTGTGGCTGCACGGCCCTTCCTCTAGGCTTTTGAGTCCTTGCACACATTCGGGTGTTTTACCTGGGAAGGGTGGGAACAGTTCATCAGCAGCTGGCCTGGGGCTCAGCTCACATTTACTCACAGACGCCTCGGCACGGTGCCCCAGCTTTGCAATGAGGACGCTCCTTGCGAGGGTGCTGCTGGCTGCATGGGAGACGATTCCCCACCTCTGACCAACTTCAGAACTGTTTATCACTGGAGCAAGTGCCCTGATAGGGTTTTCCTCTGTATGACCGGTGGGCTCTGTTTTTTCTCTTTTTTCTTTTTTGGCTCAAGGTAGGTTTTATTCCTCTTCTTGTATTTATAGATATAAGCATGGAAATAATTCATTCATATAAATATATCTATGGGAAGGAAAGAACTTTTTTTCTGTTTTTTAAAAAAATATTATTTATTTTAATTTAATTTTATTTATATTTTTATACAGCAGGTTCTTCTTGGTTATCTATTTTATACATATAAGTGTATATGTGTCAATCCCAGTCTCCCAATTCATCCCACCACTACCAGCCTGCCATATTCCCCCCTTGGTGTCCATACATTTGTTCTTTACATTTGTGTCTCTATTTCTGCCTTGCAAATTGGTTCATCTGTACCGTTTTTCTAGGTTCCACATGTATGCTTTAATATACGATATTTGTTTGTCTCTTTCTGACTTACTTCACTCTGTATGACAGTCTCTAGATCTATCCACGTCTCTACAAATGACCCAATTTCATTCCTTTATATGGCTGAGTAATATTCCATTTTATATATGTACCACATCTTTTCCATTCGTCTGTCTATGGGCATTTAGGTTGCTTCCATGACCTGGCTATTGTAAATAGTGCTGCAATGCTGCAATGAACATTGTGGTGAATGTGTCTTTTTGAATTATGGTTTTCTCTGGGTATGTGCCCAGTAGTGGGATTGCTGGGTCATATGGTAATTCTATTTTTAGTTTTTTAAGGAACCTCCATACTGTTCTCCATAGTGACTGTATCAATTTACATTCCCACAAATAGTGCAAGAGGGTTCCCTTTTCTCCACACCGTCTCCAGCATTTGTTGTTTGCAGATTTTCTGATGGTGCCCATTCTAACTGGTGTGAGGTGATACCTCATTGTAGTTCTGGTTTATATTTCTCTAATAATTAGTGATGTAGAGCAGCTTTTCATGTGCTTCTTGGCCATCTGTATGTCTTCTTGGGACAAATGTCTATTTAGGTCATCTGCCCATTTTCGGATTGAGTTGTTTGCTTTTTTACTGTCGAGCTCCATGAGCTGTTTATATATATTGGAGATTAATCCTTTGTCTGTTGATCAGTTTGTAAATATTTTCTCCCATTCTGAGGGTTGTCTTTTCATCTTGTTTGCAGTTTCCTTTGCTTTGCAAAAGCTTTTAGGTTTCATTTGGTCCCATTTGTTTATTTTTGTTTTTTATTCCATTACTCTAAGAGGTGGATCAAAAAAGATCTTGCTGTGATTTATGTCTGAGTATTCTTCCTATGTTTTCCTCTAAGAGTTTTATAGTGTCCGGTCTTACATTTCTGTCTCTAATCCATTTTGAGTTTATTTTTGTGTGTGGTGTTAGGGAGTGTTCTAATTTCATTCCTTTACATGTAGCTGTCCATTTTTCCCAGCACCACTTATTGAAGAGACTGTCTTTTCTCCATTATATATCCTTGCTTCCTTTGTCATAGATCAGTGAACCATAGGTGTGTAGGTTTATCTCTGGGCTTTCTGGTTTTTTTCTTTTACATCTTTATTGGAGTATAATAGCTTTACAATTGTGTGTTAGTTTTTGCTGTATAAAAAAGTGAATCAGCTATATGTATACATATAACACCATATCCCATCCCTCTTGCACCTCCCTCTCACCCCCTTATCCCACTCCTTTAGGTGGTCACAAAGCACCGAGCTGATCTCCCTGTGCTATGTGGCTGCTTCCCAGTAGCTATCGATTTTACTTTTGGTAGTGTATATATGTCCATGCCACTCTCTCACTTTGTCCCAGCTTACCCTTCCCCCTCCCTATATCCTCAAGTCCTTCTCTACGTCTGTGTCCTTAATCTTTTCCTGCCCCTAGGTTCTTCATAAACTTATTTTTTTAGATTCCATATATATGTGTTAGCATACGGTATTTCTTTTTCTCTTTCTGACTTACTTCACTCTGTAGGACAGAGTCTAGATCCACCCACCTCACTACAAATAACTCAATTTCGTTTCTTTTTATGGCTGAGTAATATTCCATTGTATATATGTGCCACATATTCTTTATCCATTCATCTGTCGATGGACACTTAGGTTGCTTCTATGTCCTGGCGATTGTAAATAGAGCTACAATGAACATTGTGGTACATTACTCTTTTTGAATTATGGTTTTCTTAGGGTAAATGTCCAGTAGTGGGATTGCTGGGTCGTATGGTAGTTCTATTTTTACTTTTTAAGGAACCTCCATACTGTTCTCCCTAGCGGCTATATCAATTTCCATTCCCACCAACAGTGCAAGAGGGTTCCCTTTTCTCCAATAAATGTCTCTCCAGCATTTATTGTTTGTAGATTTGTGTGTGTGTGTGTGGTACACGGGCCTCTCACTGTTGTGGCCTCTCCCGTTGCGGAGCACAGGCTCCGGATGCGCAGGCTCAGCGGCCTTTGCTCACGGGCCCAGCCACTCTGCAGTATGTGAGATCTTCCCGGACCAGGGCACGAACCCGTGTCCCCTGTGTCGGCAGGCGGACTCTGAATCACTGCGCCACCAGGGAAGCCCTGTTTGTAGATTTTTTGATGATGGCCATTCTGACTGGTGTGAGGTGATACCTCACTGTAGTTTTGATTTCCATTTCTCTAATGATTAGTGATGTTCAGCATCCTTTCATGTGTTTGTTGGCAACCTGTATATCTTCTTTGGAGAAATGTCTATTTAGGTCTTCTGCCTGTTTTTGGATTGGGTTTTTTGATTTTGTGATATTGATCTACATGAGCTGCTTTTTGGAGATTAATCCTTTGACATTTGCTTCATTTGAAAATATTTTCTTACTCGGTGCTTTGTGACCGCCTAGACGGTGGGATAGGGAGAGTGGGAGGGAGGGAGACGCAAGAGGGAAGAGATATGGGAACATAAGTGTATGTATAACTGATTCACTTTGTTATAAAGCAGAAACTAACACACCATTGTAAAGCAATTATACTCCAATAAAGATGTAAAAAAAAGAAGAAAATATTTTGTCCCATTCTGATGGTTGTCTTTTTGTCTTGTTTATGTTTTCCTTTGTTGTGCAAAAGATTTTAAGTTTTATTAGGTCCCATTTTTATTTTTGTTTTTCTTTCCATTTCTCTAGGAGGTGGGGCAAAAAGCATCTTGCTGTGATTTATGTCATAGAGTGTTCTGCTTATGTTTTCCTCTAAGAGTTTTACAGTGTCTGGTCTTACATTTAGGTCTCTAATCCATTTTGAATTTATTTATGTGTATGGTGTTAGGGAGTGTTCTAATTTCATTATTTTACATGTAGCTGTCCAGTTTTCCCAGCACCACTTACTGAAGACACTGTCTTTTCTACATGTATACCCTTGCCTCCTTTGTCATAAATTAGTTAACCATAGGTACGTGGGTTTATCTCTGTGCCTTCTATCCTGTTCTATTGATCTATATTTCTGTTTTTGGGTCAGAACCATATTGTCTTGATTACTGTAGCTTTGTAGTATAGTCTGAAGTCTGGAAGTCTCATTCCTCCAGCTCTTTTTTTTTTCTCTCAAGACTGCTTTTGCTCTCCGGGGTCTTTTGTGTCTCCCTACAAATTTTAAGAATTTTTGTTCGAGTTCTGTAGAAGATGCCACCAGTAATTTGATAGGGATCACATTGAATCTGTAGATTGCTTTGGGTAGCATCGTCATTTCCACAATATTGATTCTTCTAATCCAAGAACACGGTATATGTCTCCATCTGTTTATATCATCTTTGATTTCTTTCATTTCTTATAGTTTTCTGAGTCTTTTACTTCTTTTGGTAGGTTTATTCCTAGGTATTTTATTCTTTTTGTTGCAGTGGTAGTGGGATTGTTTCCTTAATTACTCTTTCCCTTCCAGGTTGTCCATTTTATTGGCATAGAGTTGCTTGTAGTAGTCTCTTATGATGCTTTGTATTTCTGTGGTGTCTGTTGTAACTTCTCCTTTTTCATCTCTAATTTTATTGATTTGAGTCCTCTCCCTCTTTTTCTTGAGTCTGGCTAAAGGTTTATCATTTTTGTTTATCTTCTCAAAGAACCAGCTTTTAGTTTTATTGATCTTTGCTATTGTTTTCTTTGTTTCTATTTCATTTATTTCTGCTCTGATCTTTATGATTTCTTTCCTTCTACTAACTTTAGGTTTTGTTCTTCTTTCTCTAGGGCCTCTAGGTGTAAGGTTAGATTGTTTACTTGAGATTTTTCTTCTTTCTTGAGGTAGGCTTGTATTGCTATAAACTTCCCTCTTAGAACTGCTTTTGCTGCATCCCATAGGTTTTGGATCATCGTGTATTTGTTGCCATTTGTCTCTAGGTAGTGTTTGATTTCCTCTTTTATTTCTTCAGTGATCTTTTGGTTATTTAGTATCATATTCTTTAGCCTCCAAGTGTTTGTGTTTTTTATGGTTTTTTTTTACCTGTAATTGATTTCTAATCTCATAGCATTGTGGTCAGAACAGATGCTTGATATGATTTCAGTTTTCTTAAATTTACTGAGGCTTTATTTGTGACAAAAGCTGTGATCTATCCTGGAGAATGTTCCATGTGCAGTTGAGAAGAACATGTAATCTGGTGTTTTTGGATGGAATGTCGTATAAATATTAATTAAATCTATCTGGTCTATTGTGTCATTTAAAGCTTGTGTTTCCTTATTAATTTTCTGTCTGGATGATCTCCATTGGTGTAAGTGAGGTGTTAAAGTCCCCCGCTCTTATTGTGTTACTGTTGATTTCCTCTTTTACAGCTGTTAGCAGTTGCCTTATATATTGAGGTGCTCCTATGTTGGGTACATATATAATTGTTATATCTTCTTCTTGGATTGATCCCTTGATCATTATGTAGTGTCCTTCCTTGTCTCTTGTAACATTCTTTATTTTAAAGTCTATTTAATCTGATATGAGTATTGCTACTCCAGCTTTCTTTTGATTTTCATTTGCATGGAATGTATTTTTCCATCCCCTCACTTTCAGTCTGTATGTGTCCCTAGGTCTGAAATGGATCTCTTGTAGGCAGCATATATATGAGTCTTGATTTTGTATCCATTCAGCGAGCCTGCATCTTTTGGTTGGAGCATTTATTCCATTCACGTTTAAGGTAATTATCGATATGTATGTTCCTATTACTATTTTCTTAATTGTTATGGGTTTGTCTTGGTGGGTCCTTTTCTTCTCTTATGTTTCCCACTTAGAGAAGTTCCTTTAGCATTTGTTGTAGAGCTGGTTTCATGGTGCTGAATTCTCTTAGCTTTGGTTTGTCTGTAAAACTTTTGATTTCTCCATTGAATCTGAATGAGATACTTGCTGGGTTGAGTACTCTTGGTTGCAGGTTCTTCCCTTTCATCACTTTAAATTTATCATGCCACTCCCTTCTGGTTTGTACATTTTCTGCAGAGAAATCAGTTGTTAACCTTACGGGAGTTCCCTTGTATGTGATTTGTCATTTTTCCCTTGCTGCTTTCAATAATTTTTCTTTGTCTTTAATTTTTGTCAGTTTGATTACTATGTGTCTCGGCATTTTTCTCCTTTGGTTTATCCTGCTTGGGACTCTCTGTGCTTCCTGGACTTGGGTGGCTATTTCTTTTCCCATACTAGGGAAGTTTTTGACTATAATCTCTTCAAATATTTTCTTGAGTCCTTTCTCTCCCTCTTCTCCGTCTGGGACCCCTATAATCCGAATGTTGTTGTGTTTAATGTTGTCCCATAGGTCTCTTAGGGTGTCTTCATTTATTTTCATTCTTTTTCTTTATTCTGTTCCATGGCAGTGATTTCCACCTTTCTGTCTTCCGAGTCACTTATCCATTCTTCTGCCACAGTTATTCTGCTACTGATTCCTTCTAGTGTATTTTTCATTTCAGTTATTGTATTGTTCATCTCTGTTAGTTTGTTCTTTAATTCTTCTAGGTGTTTGTTCCTTAATTCTTCTAGGTCTTTGTTAAGCATTTCTTGCATCTTCTCGATCTTTGCCTCCATTCATTTTCCAAGGTCATGGATCATCTTCACTATCATTATTCTGAATTCTTTTTCTGGAAGGTTGCCTATCCCCACCTCATTTCATTGTTTTACTGGGGTTTTATCTT
This sequence comes from Lagenorhynchus albirostris, assembly GCF_949774975.1. Taxonomy (NCBI): domain Eukaryota; kingdom Metazoa; phylum Chordata; class Mammalia; order Artiodactyla; family Delphinidae; genus Lagenorhynchus; species Lagenorhynchus albirostris. The sequence goes on along the minus strand of NC_083110.1, from coordinate 17,110,938 downwards.
GTTCCTTGATCTGGTATAAAGTCCTCTGCGTTTTCATTTTGTCTATCTTTCTGTGAATGTGGTTTTCCTTCCACAGGCTGCAGAATTGTAGTTCTTCTTGCTTCTGCTGTCTGCTCTCTGGTGGATGAGTCTATCTTAGAGGCTTGTGCAAGCTTCCTGATGGGAGGGACTGGTGGTGGGTTGAGCTGGGTGCTGCTCTGTTGGGCAGAGCTTTAATCTGTTTGTCTGCGGATTAAACAAAACTTTAATTAAAAGTTTAATCTGCTTGTCTGCTGATGCATGGGGCTGAGTTCCCTCCCTGTTTTTTGTTTGGCCTGAGGTCACCCAGCACTGGAGCCTACCTTGCTCTTGGTGGCGGACTCTGGGAGGGATCATGCCCAGGAGTATTTCCTAAAACTTCTGCTGCCAGTGTCGTTGTCCCCACGGTGAGCCACAGCCACTCCCCACCTCTGCAGGAGACCCTCTAAAACTAGCAGATAAGTCTGGTCATTCGTCTACGGGGTCACTGCTCCTTCCCCTGGGTCCTGATGTGCGCACTACTTTGTGTGTGCCCTCCAAGAGTGGAGTCTCTGTTGAGACTGTGAGTCTCTGAGTGCAGTTGAGACTCTGAGACTCTGAATGGAGTCACACAGACTCTGGGTCCTGTGAAGCTTTGATGATTTGTGGTTCTAGATATCCTATAGGAGACGGTCCACAGCAGGTGAAGCTAATACTGTCAGTAGAGGTGGTGAAGCCAAAGATCTGCAGTTCTGGCTAGAGGTGTGATGTACATAGAGGACAAACTAATCTTGTGTGAATGTAGTTCAGGCATGTTTAAGATGAATGCAGTCATGTTAATGCCTAACATCTTCTATCTTGTGCCTCTCCTCAGGGACCCCATCCTCAGTTCCTGAGCCTCCAGTAAGTCATGTACAGGGGAATGGAGAGTGGGCTCTGTCCAGTCTGAGCCCTGAGTTAACCTGTGTGTATCTTAGGGTACTATGTATTTCTGTGGTGTCTGTTGTAACGTCATCTCTTACATTTCCAATTTATTTGGGCCCTCTCTTTAAAAAAAAAACAGACTACTCTTGTCCTTTATTCTTTACAGAAGTTTAATAAGTGTTTGACCTACTACCGTTACTCTATGTATACTTATTGCAGTGAGATTTTTACTTTTGTTTTCTTGTTAATATCAATAATTAATGAGACTTCTTTTAAGCTACCTTCAACATTGCTTATAAAGCTGTTTTATTATTGATGACAGAGCTTTAATGCAAGTCGTGCTCCAGTTGTAAATTAGAATGCGATGCACAAGCAAAAACCCCCTGAAATTTATGTCTCATTGCTTCTTGTTCTTTTTTAATTTAATTTTTATTCTTTATCAGAGCAAATTTGATTACAATGTTTTGTTTGTTCTAAGTGTGCAATATGTGGTTCTTTCACACATATACATATATCTATTCTTCTTCAGATCCTTTTCCCATGTATGTTATGACACAATGCTGAGTAGTCTTCTCTTGGTATTCCGTATGTCTCTGGTGATTATATATTTCACATGTGTTTCTATATCTATGTTAACCTCATTATCCTAACGTATCCAGTCCTCACACCTTTCCATTTGGTGAACCATAAGTGTGTTTAATGAATCCGTGATTGCCTTTCTCTGTGGAAATATCTTCATTAGTATCAATTTTTAGCTAACACATATAAGTGATATAGTACGATATGTGTCTTTTACTGTCTGACTTAGAACAATTCGCCTGATTACCTCTAGACTCATCTATGGTGCTGCAAATGGCATTGTTTCATTTTTTTCAATAGCTAGTATTCCATCTGTACATGTAGCCGTTCTTATTTGTCCACTGACCTCGTGATGGACTTTTTGGTTGCCTCCATGTCTTGGCTATTTTAATACTGCTGCAATGCACATTTGTCTGCTTTTGTCTTTCCAATTCTGTCTTCTTAGGTTATAGGTCCAGGAGTGGTCCTCCTGTATCATATAGTAGCTCAATGTTTACCTTTTAAAGGCATCTCCATTCTGTTCTCATTAGTGGCTCTTTCCGGGTTACATCCCACTTAAAGCTCAGGGTATGCAATTCTCCCAACACATTCAGCATTTATTGCTTGTAGTTTTCTTGCTGATACATATTATGGCTGGTGTGATCTGATACCTCTTTGTGGTTGAATTTGCATGTGTCTCATAATCCGTTGAAGTTGAGCTTTAAGGCATGTCCTTTTTATTTTTCAAATGTTGATTACAGCTTAGTTCTTCAAAGTGTTTTCTTAAAGTATGAGTCACATTTTGAAACTTTTTGGCCATTACCTCCCTCAAGACATTTTGAGGGCAGGATTCATTTACAGCCCTGCAGTACTTGTTCACATGAAGTGACCATTAGCACAGGCTTTAAAGCTGCTTTTGAAGGTAATGACCAGAGGGTGGCAGCCTTTCTACGTTCCCCACACTGGTGCTAGGGAAACAGACCTCTGGCCAGTGGTGTTCCTCGGTTATAAATTAGAGTGGAATGTGGCCGGATAAACCCACCAATGCTGATGTGCTTTATTTTGTTTGTTTTTGAAATTTAATTTTTATTTTTTATTGAAGTAATATTCCATTTTGTACATGGACCACTTCTTGGTGCATTCCTCTGTTGATGGACGTTTTTGTTGCTTCCAAATGTTGGCTATGGTAAATATTGCTGGAGTGCCGGATTGCCAGCCTGTGACTCTTTGATGCTCACTTTCTCAGGTGATAGGCCCAGCAGTGGGTGTGACTGATTGACTAGTAGCTCAATGTTTCCGTTTTCAAAGCACCTCCATTGTGTTTCATTGGTGGCCCTTACCACGTCCACCTTAGAACTGAGGGTACGCATTTCTCCACAATCCCTTCAGCATTTATTGTTTGCCGCATTTTTGCTAATGGCCGTTCTGACTGCTGTGAATTGATAGGTTTTAGTAATTTGGGTTTGCATGTCTTAAAAATTCCTAAAATTCATCATTTTTCCATGCTTTTTTCTTTTCTATTAAGAAAAGAAAGAAAAAAGTGGGAGTACAATATACCTTTTGAAATTGTCTTCTTGGAAGGTTGCCGTCTTTTGAATTTTTGTCGATTTTTGCCCCCAGGATTTTTTTTGGAGGGCAGGTGTAATTTACAAGGCTGCGAGTTTGGTGAATATTTAGTGACCATTAGCACTGGGGTTAAAACTGCTGTTTTGGGAAACGGCCTCAAGGAGACAGCATTTCTCCATTCCCAAATCTGGTTACTAGGGCAGCAGAGGCTTTCTGGAAGTCATGTTCCTAGGCTGTAAATTAGAGTGGAATGTGCCAGGAGAAACCCCCATGAGTTTATGCCTCATTACTTCTTCTTGGTGTTTTAAATTTTTAAAATCGGGGTAATGAGTAGAATATTGTTTGTCCTAGGTGTACACAGTCTGGTTTATTTGTACATTATATGTGTCTATTCATGTACAGATCCTCTTCCCATGTAAAATATTAGAGTGTTCCATACACTTCCCTTGCTATATGGTCAGTCTTTTGATATATGTATATAATATGTATTTGTATACGTATCGTAACGCTCTTTTTAATTTATCCATTCTGCCTACCTTTCCTTTTAGATAAGCATAGTGTTTTTCTCATTCTGTGAGTGTCTTTCTCTGTGGAAATACGTTCATATGTGTCAGTTATTAGATAACGCCTATAAGTGATATCATAGGATATAGGTCTTTTGCTTTCCGACTTACCCCATGTTCTGTGATTATCTCCAAGCTCACCTATTGTGCCTCAAAGAGCAGTGTTTAATCGTTTTCCGTGGCTAATATTCCACTGTGTACATGGACCACTTCTTCTTTATCCATTCATTTGTTGATGGACATTTTGGAAGCTTCACTGTCTTGGCTATTGTGAATAGGATGCAGTGCAGATTTTGCAACCTGGGTCTTCTCGCTTCTGGTCTTCTCAAGTGAGAGGCCCAGTGGTGTGATTGCTGGATTGAATGGTAACTCAATTTTTACTTTTAAAGGCAGCTCCTTTCTGTTCTCATTATTGGTTGTTACCACTTTACATCTCACCAGCAGCTAGAGGGTACACAGTTCTCTAAAGCCCCCTCAGTATTTATTGTTTGTAGATTTTTCCTGATCGTCAGACGAAGGGTGTGAGTTGAAAACATTTTGTGGGTTAGATTTGCATGAGTCTAATAATTCCTGCAGTTGAGCTTTTATCCATTTTCCTTTTCTTTATAAAAGAGAGTGAGACAAACTTACCTCTTCATACTATCTTCTTGAAACATTTTCCTGTTTTGAATTTTTTTCTCCATTCCCTACATCCGCATAATTTTTTAGGGCAGGTGTCCTTTACAGCCCTGAGTCCTTGTGAATGTCAAGTGACCATTAGCTGTGGGCTTAAAGCCGCTCTTGTGTGAAACAGCCACAAGGCGGCAGCATTTCTTCCTTTCCAACTCTGGGTTCTTGGGCAACAGAACTTTCCTGAAAATCGTGTTAGTAGCCTGCAAATTAGAGTGGAATGTGCCAGGGCAAGCCCCCAAGACCTTATATCTCCTTACTTCTTGTTTGTTTTTTACATTTAATTTTTATGAATTATCAAAGCAAATTTGATAAAAAAAAATACTTTGTTTCTCCTAGGTGTACAGAATCTGGTTCATTATATCAGTGTATCTGTCTATTTATCTTTGGATCCTTTACCGTGTCGGTTATTACAGAGTGTTGAGTAGACCTTTCTTGGTATTCCATAGGTATTTTGTGATTATATATTTCATATGTATTAGCACATGTTCGTTAACCCCCATATCCTAATTCATCCATTCCTTACACGTTTCCATTTGGTTAAATGTAATTTTGTTTTCTTAATCCATCCTTTTCCTTCTCTTGGAAATAAGTTCGTGGGTATCAATATTTTGGTAACACCTATGAGTGATGTCATAGGATATCTGTCTTTCAGTTTCTTTCTTACTTCAAGTTGGGTGATGATCTTTAGGTCCTTCTATGGTGGTGCAAACGGCACAGTTTCATTCTTTTCCATGGCTAATATTCCATTGTGTACATGGACCACTTCTTCCTTGTACATTTTTCTGCCGATAGACACTTTGATTTCTTCCAAGTCTTGGCTATGGTAAATGTTCCTGTAGTGCAGGATTGCCAGCCTGTATCTTTTTCAATCCGGTCTGCTCAGGTGATAGGCGCATCAAAGGGCCTACCAGATCACATGGTAGCTCAATTTTTGCCTTTAAACGCACCACCATTCTTTTCTCACTACTGGCTGTTACTAGTTTATCTCCCTGCAGCAGCCAGAGGGGACACAGGTGTCGAAAACCCTTTCAGCATTCATTCATTGTAGACTATTCTCCTGATCATCGTTCAGACGGCTTGAGGTGAACGTCTCTGTAGATTGAATTTGCAAGGCTTTATTAATTGCTACTGTTGAGCATTTTTACATTCCCTTTTCCTTTCTAAAGAAAAAAAGGAAAGAAAAGACAAAATGTGTGTAACATATGCCTCTTGAAATTGCCTTCTTGAAATGCTGACGTCTTTTGAATTTTGTGTTCGCTTTGCGACCGCAGGATTTTTTTGAAGGCAGGTGTCATTTACAGGCCTGCAATTCTTTTGAATATTAAGTGACCATTAGCGCTGGGTTTAAAGCTGCTGTTGTGTGAAACGGCCAGAAGGCGGCAGCATTTCTCCTTACCAAATCTGGTTACTAGGGCAACAGAGCTGTATTGCAAGTTGTGCTGTAGGTTGTAAATTAGAACGGAAAGTGCCAGGGAAAGCCTCTTAAGATTATGTCTCATTATTTCTTGTTCATTTATTAATTTAATTTTTATTCTTTATCACAGCCAACTTTATTACAATGTTTTGTTTGTTCTAGGTGTGGTCCTTTTACACATATACAGGTATCTATCCTTCTTCGGATCCTTTTCCCATGTAGGTTATGACACAGTATTGAGTAGTCTTCCCTTGGTATTCCGTAGGACTTTGGTAATTATATATTTCACATGTGTTTCTATACCTCTGTTAACCCCAATATCCTAATGGATCCAATCCTCACACCTTTCCATTTGGTGAACCATAAGTTTGTTTAATGAATCTGTGATTGCCTTTCTCTGTGGAAATATCTTCATTGGTATCAACGTTTAGGTAACACCTATAAGTGATACGATAGGATATGTGTCTTTCGCTTTCTCACTGCGAGTTGCATGATTACTTCTAGACTCATCTATGGTGCTGCAAATGGCATTGTTTCATTTTCTCCAAGGCTAGTGTTCCATCTCTACATGCAGCAGTTCTTCTTTGTCCACCCATCTGTTGGTGGACTTTTTGGTTACTTCCATATCTTGGGTATTGTAATACTGTGCAGTGCAGATTTGCCTTCCTGTGTCTTTCCAATTCTGTCTTCTTAGGTTATAGGTCCAGGAGTGGGCCACCTGGATCATATGGTAGCTCAATGTTTACCTTTTAAAGGCATCTCCATTCTGTTCTCATTAGTGGCTCTTTCCATGGTACGTCCCACTTCAAGTTGAAGGTATGCATTTTTCCACAACACCTTCAGCATTTATTGTTTATAGTTTTCTAGCTTATGGTTATTCTGAGTGGTGTGAGCTGATACCTCTTTGTGGTTGAATTGGCATGTGTCTCATAATCCGTTGAAGTTGAGCTTTAAGGCATGTCCTTTTTATTTTTCAAACAGTGATTACAGCTTAGTTCTTCAAAGTGTTTCCTTAAAGTATGAGTCACATTTTGAAATTTTTTGGCCATTACCTCCCTCAAGACATTTTGAGGGCAGGATTCATTTACAGCCCTGCAGTACTTGTTCACATGAAGTGACCATTAGCACAGGCTTTAAAGCTGCTTTTGCAGGTAATGACCAGAGGGTGGCAGCCTTTCTACGTTCCCCACACTGGTGCTAGGGAAACAGACCTTCCGGCCAGTGGTGTGTTCCTCGGTTATAAATTAGAGTGGAATGTGGCCAGATAAACCCACCAATGCTGATGTGCTTTATTTTGTTTGTTCTTGAAATTTAATTTATATTTTTTATTGAAGTAATATTCCATTTTGTACATGGGCCACTTCTTGGTGCATTCCTCTGTTGATGGACATTTTCGTTGCTTCCAAATGTTGGCTATGGTAAATATTGCTGGAGTGCCGGTTTGCCAGTTTGTGTGTTTTTGATTCTCATTTTCTCATGTGATAGGCCCAGCAGTGGCTATGACTGTTTGACCGGTAGCTCAATGTTTCCCTTTTCAAAGCACCTCCACTGTGTTTTCATTAGTGGCTCTTACCACGTCCCCCTTAGAACTCCAAAATCGTTTCAGCATTTATTGCTTGCAGCATTTTTGCTCATGGCCATTCTGACGGCTGTGAGCTGCTAGGTTTTTGTAATTTGGGTTTGCATGTCTGTATAAATTCCTAAAATTCATCATTTTTCCAGGCCTTTTTCTTTTCTGTTAAAAAAAATGAAAGAGAAAAAAGTGTGAGTACAATATATGTCTTGGAATTTTTTTCTTAGTAGGTTGCCCTCTTTTGAATATTTTGTTCGATTTTCGACCCCAGGAATTTTTTGGTGGGCGGATGTCATTACAGGACTGCAAGTTTGATGAATATTTAGTGACCACTAGCTGTGTGTTTAAAGCTGCTATTGTGTGAAAAGGCCACAAGGAGGCAGCACTTCTCCATTCCCCCATCTGAGTACTAGGGCAGCAAAGCCTTACTGGAAGTCGTGTTCCTAGGTTGTAAATTAGAATGGAATGTGCCAGGCAAAACCCCCATGAGTTTATCTCTCATTACTTCTTGTTGGTTGTTTGAATTTTTGTAATCGGGTTAATGATTAAAATATTGTTTGTCCTAGGTGTACACAATCTGGTTCATTTGTACATTATATATCTCTATTCATGTACAGGTCGTCTTCCCATGTAAATTATTACAGAGTGTTCCGTAGACCTCCCTTGCTATATGGTCGGTCTTTTCGTTATATGTATTGAATAGGTATTGGATACGTATGGTAACCCTAATCTTAATTTATCCATTCCCCCCACCTTTCCTTTTAGATGAGCATAGTTTGTTTTCTAAGTCTGTGAGTGTCTTTCCCTGTGGCGATATGTTCATTTGTGTCCGTTGTTAGATAACACCTATACGTGATATCATAGGATATATGTCTTTTGCTTTCCGACTTGCCTCATGTTCTGTGATTATCTCTAGGCTCATCTACGGTGTCTCAAAGAGCATCGTTTCGTTGTTTTCCGTGGCTAATATTCCATTGTGTACATGGACCACTTCTTCTTTATCCATTCATCTGTTGATGGACATTTCGGTTGCTTCCATGTCTTGGCTATTGTGAATAAGGCTGCAGTGAAGCCTTTGTAGCCTGTCTCTTCTCGATTCTGGTCTTCTCAGGTGAGAGCCCCAGCGGTGGGACTGCTGCATCCAATTGTAGCTCAATTTTTACTTTTAAAGGCAACTCCTTTCTGTTCTCATTATTGGCTCCTATCGCTTTACATCTCACCAGCAGCTAGAGGGGACACAGTTCTCTCAAACCCCTTCAGCATTTATTGTTTGTAACCTTTTTGCTGGTGGTCAGTCGACTGGTCTGAGTTGAAACCTTTTTGTAGATTAGATTTGCAGGAGTCTAAAGATTCCTGATGCTGAGCTTTTATCCGCTTTCCTTTTTTAAAAAAGAGAGTGAGTAAAACTTAACTCTTCATACTATCATCTTGAAAATTTGGTCTGTTTTGAATTTTTGGGTCATTTCCCTACCTCAGGACATTTTTTGAGGGCAGGTGTCCTTTACAGCCCTGAGTCCTTGTGAATGTTAAGTGACTATCAGCTGTGGGTTTAAAGCCGCCCTTGCGGGAAATGGCCACAAGGCGGCAGCATTTCTACATCTCCAACTCTGGGTTTTGGGGCAACAGAGCCTTCCTGGAAATCGTGTTAGTAGGCTGCAGATTAGAGTGAAATGTGCCAGGGCAAACCCCCAAGAGCTTATGTCTCCTTACTTCTTGTTTGTTTTTTAAATTTAATTTTTCTTTATTATCAGAGCCAATTTGATAAAAATGTTGTGTGTGTTCTAGGTGTACACAATCTGGTTCATTATATCTATGTATCTATCTATTCATCTTTGGATCCTTTCCCGTTAGGTTATATACACAGTGTTGAGTAGACCTTTCTTGGTATTCCATAGGTATTTTGTGATTATTTATGTCATATGTATTAGTACATGTCCATTAACACCCATATCCTAATTCATCCATTCATTGCAGCTTTCCATTTGGTTAAACATAATTTTGTTTTCTTAATCCATGCGTGTCCTTCTCTTGGAAATAAGTTCATGGGTATCGATTTTTAGGTAACTCCTATAAGTGATGTCATAGGATATCTGTCTTTCAGTTTCTCTCTCACTTCAAGTTGGGTGATTATCTCTGGTCCTTCAATGGTGGTGCAAACGGCCCTGTTTCATTCTTTTCCATGTCTAGTATTCCATTGTGAAGATGGACCACTTCTTCTTTGTGCATTTTTGTGTCGATGGACATTTTGGTTTCTTCCAAGTCTTGGCTATGGTAAATGCTGCTGCAATGCAGGATTGTCAGCCTGTGTCTTTTCGACTCTGCTCTGCTCAGTTGATCCACCCGTCAGTGGGCCTACCAGATCACATGGTAGCTCAATTGTTACCTTTAATCACACCTCCATTCTCTTCTCAACCCTGGCTGTTACCGGTTTACATCCCACCAGCAGCTAGAGGGTACACAGTTCTCTAAAACCCCTTCAGCACTTTTTTTTTTCGCTGGAGATCATTCTGACGGCTGAGAGGTGAATGTTTTTGTACATTGGATTTGCATGGCTTTATTAATTCCTGATGTTGAGCATTGTTCCATGCCCCTTTTTTTCTTAAAGAAAAGAGAAACGAAAGAAAAGACAAAATGAGCGTAACATGGGCCTCTTGAGCTTCACTTCCTGAAATGTCGCGTTTTGAATTTTTTGGTCGATTTTCGACCGCAGGATATTTTTTGTGGGCAGGTGTCATTTAGAGGCCTGCCATCATTTTGAATATTAAGTGACCATTAGCGCTGGGTTTAAAGCTGCTGTTGTGTGAAACGGCCACAAGGCGGCAACTGTTCTCATTTCCCAAATCTGGTTACTAGGGCAACAGAGCTTTAATGGAAGTCGTGTTCTGATTGTAAATTGGAATGCAATGTGCCAGCAAAGCCCCTTAAGTTTATGTCTCCTTACTTCTTTTTCTTTTTTAAATTTAATTTTCATGTTTTATCAAAGCGAATTTGATTGCAATGTTTTGTTTGTTATCGGTGTGCAAGATGTGGTTCTTTTACACATATACATATATCTCTTCTTCTTCGGATCCTATTCCCATGTAGGTTATGACACAGTGTTGAGTGGTTTTCTCTTGGTATTCCGTAGGTCTTTGGTGATTATATATTTCACATGTGTTTCTATATCTCTGTTAACCCCAATATCCTAATGTATCCAATCCTCAAACCTTTCCATTTGGTGAACCATAAGTTTGTTCAATGAATCTGTTATTGGCTTTCTCTGTGGAAATATCTTCATTGGTATCAACTTTTAGGTAACACCTATAAGTGATATGATAGGATATGTGTCTTTCGCTTTCTCACTTACTACAAGTTGCGTGATTACTTCTAGACTCATCTATGGTGCTGCAAATGGCATTGTTTCATTTTTTCCAAGGCTAATATTCCATCTCTACATGCAGCAGTTCTTCTTTGTCCACCCATCTGTTGGTGGACTTTTTGGTTACTTCCATATCTTGGGTATTGTAATACTGTGCAGTGCAGATTTGCCTTCCTGTGTCTTTCCAATTCTGTCTTCTTAGGTTATAGGTCCAGGAGTGGGCCACCTGGATCATATGGTAGCTCAATGTTTACCTTTTAAAGGCATCTCCATTCTGTTCTCATTAGTGGCTCTTTCCATGGTAGGTCCCACTTCAAGTTGAAGGTATGCATTTTTCCACAACACCTTCAGCATTTATTGTTTATAGTTTTCTTGCTGATGGTTATTCTGAGTGGTGTGAGCTGATACCTCTTTGTGGTTGAATTGGCATGTGTCTCATAATCCGTTGAAGTTGAGCTTTAAGGCATGTCCTTTTTATTTTTCAAACAGTGATTACAGCTTAGTTCTTCAAAGTGTTTTCTTAAAGTATGTGTCACATTTCGAAAATTTTAGCCATTACTTCCCCCAAGACATTTTGAGGGCAGGTTTCATTTACAGCCCTGCAGTACTTGTTCACATGAAGTGACCATTAGCACAGGCTTTAAAGCTGCTTTTGCAGGTAACGGCCAGAGGGCGGCAGCCTTTTTACATTCCCCACACTGGTACTAGGCAAACATACCTTCCTGCCAGTGGTGTTCCTCGGTTATAAATTAGAGAGGAATGTGCCTGGATAAAGCCACAAACGCTTATGTCTCCTTACTTATGTTTGTTTTTAAATTGAATTTATATTTGTTATTGGAGGAATATTCCATAATGTACATGGACCACTTCTTGTTGGTGCATTCCTCAGTTGATGGACATTTTCGTTGCTTCCAAGTGTTGCAGTGAGTTTATGATTCTCATTTTCTCATGTGATAGGCCTAGGAGTGGGTATGACTGATTGACTGGTAGCTCAATGTTTACCTTTTCAAAGCACCTCCATTGTGTTTTCCTTTGTGGCTCTTACCGCGTCCCCCTTAGAACCGAGGGTACGAATTTCTCTACAATCCCTTCAGCATTTATAGTTTGCAGCATTCTTGCTAATGGTCAATCTGACTGCTGTGACCTGATAGGTTTTTGTAAGTTGGGTTTGCATATCTTTAAAAACTCCTAAAATTAATCATTTTCTATGCCTTTTTCTTTTCCATTAAGAGTAAAGCGTGAGTACAATATATTTCTTGAAATTGTCTTCTTGGAAGGTTGCCCTCTTTTGAATTTTTGGTCGATAGTCGACCCCAGGATTTATTTGGAGGGCAGATGTCATTACAGAACTGCAAGTTTGGTGAACATTTAATGACCATTAGCACTGGGTTTAAAGCTGCTGTTGTGGGAAACGGCAACAAGGAGGCAGCCTTTCTCCATTCCCAATTCTGGGTATTAGGGCAGCAGAGCCTTTCTGGAAGTCGTGATCCTAGGTTGTAAGTTAGAATGGAATGTGCCAGGAGGAACGCCCATAAGTTTATATCTCATTACTTCTTCTTGGTTTTTAAAATTTTTTTAATCGGGGTAATGATTAGATATTGTTTGCCCAGATGTACACAATCTGGTTCATTTCTACTATATATATATATATATATATATATATATATATGTGCAGCTCCTCTTTCCATGTAAAACATTACAGATTGTTCCATAGACCTCTCTTGCTCTATGGTCGGTCTTTTTGATATATATTTATAATATATATTTGTATACGTATGGTAATGCTTATCTTAATTTACCCATTCTTCCCACCTTTCCTTTTAGATAAGCATACTTAATTTCTAAGTCTGTGAGTGTCTTTCTCTGTGGAAATATGTTCATTTGTGTTAGTTATTAGATAACGCCTATAAGTGATATCATACGATATAGGTCTTTTTCTTTTTGACTTACCTCATATTCTGTGATTATCTCCAAGCTCATCTATGGTGCCTCAAATAGAAATGTTTCATTGTTTTCCGTGGCTAATATTCTATTGTGAACGTGGACCACTTCTTCTTTATCTATACATCTGTTGATGGACATTTTGGTTGCTTCATTGTCTTGGCTATTGTGAATAAGGCTGCAGTGCAGCTTTTGCAGCCCAGGTCTTCTCGACTCTGGTCTTCTCAGGTGAGAGGCCCAGTGGTGTGACTGCTGGATTGAATGGTACCTCAAGTTTTACTTTTAATCGTAGCTCCTTTCTGTTCTCATTATTGGCTGTTACCACTTTACATCTCACCAGCATCTAGAAGGTACACAGTTCTCTAAATCCCCTTCAGAATTTATTGTTTGTAGACTTTTTGCTAATGGTCAGTCGACTGGTGTGAGTTGAAACCTTTTTGTACATTAGATTTGCAGGATTCTAATAATTCCTGAGGTTGAGCTTTCACCCATTTTCCTTTGTTTAAAATAGAGGGTGCATCAAACTTACCTCTTCATACTAGCGTCTTGAAAAATTTGCCAGTTTTGAAATTTATTGTCCATTCCCTACCTCAGCACAGTTTTTCAGGGGAGGTGTCCTTTACAGCCCTGAGTCCTTGTGCATGTTAAGAGACCATTAGCTGTGGGCTTAAAGCCACTCTTGCGGAAAACGGCCACAAGGCGGCAGAATTTCTACATTTCCAACTCTGGGTTTTTGGGCAGCAGAACCTTCCTGGAAATCGTGCTATTAGGCTGCAAATTAGAGTGGAATGTGCCAGGGCAAACCCCCAAAAGCTTATATCTCCTTACTTCTTGTTTTATAAATTTAATTTTTATTAATTATCTGAGCAAACTTGATAAAAATATTTTGCTTCTCCTAGGTGTACAGAATCTGGTTCATTATATCAATGGATCTGTCTATTTATCTTTGGATTCTTTACCGTGTAGGTTATTACTGACTGTTGCGTAGACCTCATTTGGTATTCCATAGGTATTTTGTGATTATATATTTCATATGTATTAGTATATGTCTGTTAACCCCCATATACTAATTCACACATTCCTTACACTTTGCCATTTGGTTAAAGATAATTTTTTCTCTTAATCCATGCTTTTCTTTCTCTTGGAAATAAGTTCATGAGTATCAATTTTTAGGTAACACCTAGAAGTGATGTCGTAGGATATCTGTCTTTCACTTTCTTTCTTACTTCAAGTTGGGTGATTATCTCTAGGTCCTTATATGGTGGTGCAAACGGCACTGTTTCTTTGTTTTCCATGGCTAATAAAAATATTTCATTGTTTACATGGACCACTTCCTCTTTGTGCATTTCTCTGTTGATGGACATTTTGGTTTCTTCCAAGTCTTGGCTATGTTAAATGTTCCTGCAGTGCAGGATTTCCAGCCTGTGTCTTTTCCATTCTGCTCTGCTCAGGTGATAGGCGCATCTCAAAGGATCTACGAGATCACATTGTTTCTCAATTTTTACCCTTAAACGCACCTCCATTATGTTCTCACTACTGGCTGTTAGAAGTTTACATCCCCCCCAGGAGCTAGAGGGTACACAGTTCTCTGAAACCCCTTCAGCATTTTTTGTTTGTAGACTTTTTGCTGAAGAACATCTGACGGCTGTGAGGTGAACATTTCTGTAATTGGATTTGCATGGCTTTATTAATTGCTGATGTTGCGCATTTTTCAAGTCCCTTTTATTTTAGAGAGAAAAAAAGAAAAGACGAAATGTGCGTAAAATATGCCTCTTGAAATTGTCTTGTTGAAATGTTGACGTCTTTTGAATTTTCTGGTCGATTTACGACGCCATAATTTTTTTGTTGCCAGGTGTCATTTACAGGCCTGCAGTTATTTTGAATATTAAGTGACCATTACCGCTTTGTGTGAAACGACCAGAAGGCGGCAGCACTTCTCCTTACCAAATCTGTTTACTAGGGCAACAGAGCCATAATGGAAGTTGTGTCGTAGGTTGTAAATTAGAATGGAATGTGCCAGGAAAAGCCCCTTAAGATTATGTCTCGTTACTTCTTGTTCGTTTCTTTAATTTAATTTTTATTCTTTATCACAGCAAATTAGATTACAATGTTTTGTTCTAGGTGTGCAAGATGTGGTTCTTTTACACATATTCATATATCTATTCTTCTTCAGATCTTTTTCCCATGTAGGTTATGACACAATGTTGAGTAGTCTTCTCTTGGTATGCCGTAGGTTTTTGGTGATTATATATTTCACATGTGTTTGTATATCTCTGTTAACCCCAATATCATTATGTATCCGATCCTCACACCTTTCCATCTGGTGAGCCATAAGTTGGTTTAATGAATCTGTGATTGCCTTTCTCTCTGGAAATATCTTCACTGGTATCAATTTTTAGGTAACACCCGTAAGTGATATGATAGGATATGTGTCTTTCACTTTCTCACTTACTAGCAGTTGCATGGTTACCTCTAGATTCCTCTATGGTCCTGCAAATGACATTGTTTTATTTTTTTCCTTGGCTAATATTCCATCTGTACATATACCTGTTCTTCTTTGTCCACTCATCTCTTGATGGACATTTTGGTTGCTTCCATGTCTTGGCTATTGTAATACTTCTACAGTGCAGATTTGCCTGCCTGTGTCTTTCCAAGTCTGTCTTCTTAGGCTATAGCCTGAGAAGTCGTCCTTCTGGATCATATAGTAGCTCAAGGTTTACCTTTAAAAGCCACCTCCATTCTGTTCCCACTAGTGGCTCTTACCTGGTTACATCCCACTTCAAATTGAGGGTATGCATTTCTCTAAAACCTCTTCAGCATTGATGGTTTGTAGTTGTTTTGCTGATGCTTATTCTGAGTGGTGTGAGCTGATACCTCTTTGTGGTTGGATTTGCATGTGTCTCCTACTCCCTTGAAATTGAGCTTTCAGGCATGTCCTTTTATTTTTCAAACTGTTATTACAGGTGACTTCTTCAAATTGTTTTCTTGAAGTATGTGCCACATTTTGAAAATTTTGGGCCTTTACCTGCCTCAAGACATTTTAAGGGCAGGTTTCATTTGAAGCCCTGCAGTACTTGTGCATATGAAGTGCCACTTAGCACAGATTTAAAAGCTGCTGTTGCAGGTGTCGGCCAGAGGGCGGCAGCATTTCTACATTCTCCACTCTGGTCCCGAGGGAAACAGACCTTCCTGCCAGTGGTGTTCCTCAGTTATAAATTAGAGTGGAATGTGCCCGGATAAACCCACCAAAGCTGATGTCTCCTTATTTTGTTTGTTTATGACATTTAATTTATATTTTTTGGTGGAGTAATATGCCATTCTGTACATGGACCACTTCTTCTTTGTGCATTCCTCTGTTGATGGACATTTTCGTTGTTTCCAAGTGTTGCCGATGGTAAATATTGCTGGAGTGCAGTATTGCCAGCCTGTGACTTTTGATTCTCCTTTTCTCAGGTGATAGGCCCAACAGTGGGTATGATTCAATGACTGGTAGCTCAGTGTTTACCTTTTCAAAGCACCTGCATTGTGTTTTCATTAGTGGCTCCTACCACGTCCCAATTAGCACCGAGGGTACGCATTTTTCCACAACCCCTTCAGCATTTATTGTTTTTAGAATGTTTGTTAATGGCCATTTTGACTGGTGTGGGCTGATAGGTTTTTGTCATTTGGACTTACCTGTCTTTAATAATTCCTAATATTCAGCATTTTCCACACCTTTCTCTTTTATTTAGAAAAAAATGTGAGTACAATATACCTCTTGAAATTGTCTTCTTGGAGGGTTGCCCTCTTTTGAATTTTGTGGTCGATTTTCAACGCCAGTATTTTTTTGGAGAGCAGGTGTCATTTACAGGCCTGCAATGATTGTGAATATTTAGTGACCATTAGCACTGGGTTTAAAGCTGGTGTTGTGGGAAACGGCCACAAGGCGGCAGCATTTCTGCATTCCCAAATCTGTTTACTAGGGCAGCACAGCCTTTCTGGAAGTCCTGTTACTAGGCTGTAAATTAGAATGGAATGTTCCAGGAAAAAGCCCCTGAAGTTTATGTCTCATTACTTCTTTTTTTTTTTTTTTTTTTTTTTTTTTTTTTTTGCGGTACGCAGGCCTCTCACTGTTGCGGCTCTTCCTTTGCGGAGCACAGGCTCCGGACGCGCAGGCTCAATGGCCATGGCTCACGGGCCCAGCAACTCCGCGGCATGTGGGATCCTCCCGGACCGGGGCACGAACCTGTGTCCCCCACATCGGCAGGCGGACTCTCTACCACTGCGCCACCAGGGAGGCCCTCATTACTTCTTGTTTGTTGTTTTTATTGTTTGAATCGGGGTAATGATTCGAATACAGTTTTTCCTAGGTGTACACAATCTGGTTCATTCTTACATCATATATATGTATTCATGTACAGATCCTTTTCCCATGTAAAGGATTACAGAGTGTTCTGTACACCTCCCTTGCTATGTGCTCGGGTTTTTTGATATATGTACTTAATCTGTATTTGTATAGGTATGGTAAACCTAATCTTAATTTATCCATCGCCACCACCTTTCCTTTTAGATAAGCATAGTGTGTTTTCTAAGTCTGTGTGTGTCTTTCTGTGTGGAAATATGTCCAGTTTTGTCAGTTGCTAGGTAACACCTATAAGTCATATCATAGGATATATGTCTTTTGTTTTCCAACTTACCTCATGTTCTATGATTATCTATAGGCTCATCTATGGTACCTGAAAGAGCAGTGTTTCATTGTTTTCCATGGCTAATATTCCATTGTGTACATGGACCACTTCTTCTTTATTCATTCATCTGTTGATGGACATTTAGGTTGCTTCCATGTCTTGGCTATTGTGAATAAGGCTGAAGTGCAGCTTTTGTGGCCTCTGTCTTCTGGATTCTGGCCTTCTCAGGTGAGAGGCCCAGCGGTGGGCCTGTTGCATCGAATGTTAGCTCAAGTTTTACTTTTAAATGCAGCTCCTTTCTGTTCTCATAATTGGCTGTTACCACTTTACATCTCACCAGCAGACAGAGGGTACACAATTCTCAAAAAACACTTCAGCATTTATTATTTGTAGACTTTTTGTTGATGGTCAGTTGACCTGTGTAAGTTGAAACCTTTATGTAGATTATATTTGCATGAATGTACTAATTCCTGAGGTTGAGCTTTTATCCATTTTCCTCTTTTTTAAAAGACAGTGAGTAAGACTTAGGTCTTCATACTATCTTCTTGAAAAATTTTCCTCTTTTGAATTTTGTTGGCCATTTCCTACATCAGGTCACTTTTTGAGGGCAGGTGTCCTTTACCGGCCTTAGTCCTTGTGAATGTTAAGTGACCATTAGCTGTGGGCTTAAAGCCACTCTTGCGGGAAATGGCCAAAAGGTGGAAGCATTTCTACATTTCCAACTCTGAGTTTTTGGGCAAAAGAGCCTTCCTGGAAATCGTGTTAGTAGGCTGCAAATTAGAGGGGAATGTGCCAGGGCAAACCCGCAAGAGCTTATGTCTCCTTACTTGTTGTTTTAATTTAATTTTTATTAGGTATCAGAGCAAATTTGATAAAAATGTTGTTTCTCCTAGGTGTACAGAATCTGGTTCATCGTATCAATATATCTGTCTATTCATCTTTGGGTCCTTTCCCGTGTAGGTTATTACAGAGTGTTGAGTAGACCTCTCTTGCTATTGCATACGTATTTAGTGATTATATATTTCATATGTCTTAGTACATATCTGTTAACCCCCATATCGTAATTCATCGATTCTTTACACCTTTCCAATTCGTTAAACGTAATTTTATTTTCTTAGTCCATGCTTTTCCTTCTCTTGGAAATAAGTTCATGGGTATCAATTTTTAGGTAACACCTAGAAGTAATGTCATAGGATATCTGTCTTTCAGTTTTTTTCTTACTTCAAGTTGGGTGATTATCTCTATGTCCTTATATGGTGGTGCAAACGGCACTGTTTCATTGTTTTTCGTGGCTAATATTCCATTGTATACATGGACCATTTCTTCTTTGTGCATTTTTCTGTTGATGGACATTTTGGTTTCTTCCAAGTCTTGGCTATGTTAAATGTTCCTGTAGTGCAGTTTTGCCAGCCTGTGTCTTTATCATTAGGGTCTGCTCAGGTGATAGGCGCATCAAAGGACCTATCAGATCCCATGGTAGCTCAATTTTTACCCTTAAACGCACCTCCATTATGTTCTCACTATTGACTGTTACCAGTTTACATCCCCCCAGCAGCTAGAGGGTACACAGTTCTCTCAAACCACATCAGCATTTATCCTTTGTAGACTTTTTGCTGATGGTCAGTCGACTGGTGTGAGTTGAAACCTTTTTATAGATTACATTTGCATGAGTCTAATAATTCCTGAGGTTGAGCTTCTATCCATTTTCCTTTCTTTAACAAGATAGTAAGTCAAACTTACCGCTTCATACTACGTTCTTGACAATTTTGCCGTTTTTGAATTTTTTTGGCCATTCCTCACCTCAGTACATTTTTTGAGGGCAGGTGACCTTTACAGCCCTGAGTCCTTGTGAATGTTAAGTGACCATTAGCTGTGGGTTTAAAGACGCTCCTGCAGGAAACGGCCACAAGGCGGCAGCATTTCTACATTTACAACTCTGAGATTTTGGACAACAGAGCCTTCCTGGAAATCGTGTTAGTAGGCTGCAAATTAGAGTGGAATGTGCCAGGGCACACGCCAAAGAGCTTATATCTCCTTACCTCATTTTTGTTTTTTAAAGTTAATTTTTATTTATTATCAGAACAAATTTTATAAAAATGTGTTTGTTCTAGGTGTACAAATTCTAGTTCATTATATCTATGTATCTATCTATTCATCTTTGGTTCCTTTCCCGTGTAGGTTATTACAGAGTGATTAGCTCAATTTTTAACTTTAAATGCACCACCATTCTGTTCTCAATACTGGCTGTTACCAGTTTACATCCCAGCAGCAGCTAGAGGGCACAGAGTTCTCTAAAACCCTTTCAGCATTCATGTTTTGTAGACTATTTTGCTGATGATCATTCTGATGATGGTAAGGTGAACGTCTTTGTAGATTGCATTTGCCTGGCTTTATTATCTCCTGATATTGAGCATTATTCCATGCATTTTTTTAAACCAAAAAAAAGAAAGAAAAGACAAAATGTGTGC
The DNA here is from genome assembly GCF_949774975.1 of Lagenorhynchus albirostris. NCBI lineage: Eukaryota > Metazoa > Chordata > Mammalia > Artiodactyla > Delphinidae > Lagenorhynchus > Lagenorhynchus albirostris. Next base: position 17,091,237 of record NC_083110.1, on the reverse strand, counting down.
AAAATATGCCTCTTGATATTGTCTTTTTGAAATGTTGACATGTTTTGAATTTGCTGGTCGATTTACGACCCCAGGAATTCTTTGAGGCCCGGTGTCCTTTACAGTCCTGTGACCATTACCTCTTGGTTTAAAGCTGCTGGTGTGTGAAACAGCCACAAGGAGACAGCATTTCTCCTTTACCAAATCTGGTTACCAGGGCAACAGAGCTTTAATGGAAAACCTGTTCTAGTTTGAAAATTAGAATGGAATGTGCCAGGAAAAAATCTTTTAAGCTTATGCCTCATTATTTCTTGTTCATATTTTTAATTTAATTTTTATTTTGTATCACAGCAAATTAGATTTTTGTTGTTGTTCTAGGTGTGCAAGATGTGGTTCTTTCACACATATACATATGTGTATTCTTCTTCGGATCCTTTTCTCAGGTAGGTTATGACACAATGTTGAGTGGTCTTCTCTTGGTATTCCGTAGGTCTTTGGTGATTATATATTTCACATGTATTTGCATATCTCTGTTAATCCCAATATCATAATGTATCCAATCCTCACACCTTTCGATTTGGGGAACCATAAGTTTGTTTAATGAATCTGTGATTGCCTTTCTCTCTGGAAATATCTTCATTGGTATCAATTTTTAGGTAACAGCTATAGGTGATATACGTTAGCTGTCTTTCAATTTCTCACTTACTACAAGTTGGCTGATTACCTCTAGACTCATCTATGGTGCTGCAAATGGCATTGTTTCATTTTTTCCCGAGCTAATATTCCATCTCTACAGGTAGCAGTTCTTCTTTGTCCACCCATCTGTTGATGGACTTTTGGTTGCTTCCATGTCTTGGCTATTGTAATACTGCTGCAGTGCAGATTTGCCTGCCTGTGTTTTTCCAATTCTGTCTTAGTATGTTATAGGCCCAGGAGTGGGCCTGCTGGATCATGTAGTAGCTCAATGTTTACCTTTTAAAGGCACCTCCATTCTGTTCCTATTAGTGGCTGTTACCAGGTTACGTCCCAGTTCAAATTAAGGGTATGCATTTCTCCACAAACTCTTCAGCATTGATCTTTTGTGGTTTCTTTCCTTATGGTTATTCTGAATGGTGTGAGCTGATACCTCTGTGTGGTTGGATTTGCAGGTGTCTCATAATCCCTTTAAATTGAGCTTTCAGGCATGTCCTTTTATTTTTCAAATGGCTATTACAGCTTAGTTTTTCACATGGTTTTCTTGAAATATGTACCACATCTTGAAATATATTGGCCTTTACCTACCTCAAGACATGATGAGGGCACATTTCCTTTACAGCCCTGAAGGACTTGTTCATATGAAGTGACAATTAGCATAGGTTTTAAAGCTGCTTTTGCAAGTAATGGCCAGGGACGGAACATTTCATAATTCTATGAAATGTAATTGAGCACATAATATATAGTTTTTTCTTTTAAATTTCCATTGTTACGTTTTCAAAGTACAATTATAATTGAAGTTCTTTGTAACAAGAGAAATTTAAAAAGATTAAAGGAAAAGATAATATTTTACCACTTGCCATCCTTTACTGTTTACTGAAACGACTAGCGTAATGTGTAGATTTCTCATTTTATCCAGGAGTTCTATAGATCTGGAATATCATATTTCACTGTAGAAAAACAGATTTACCTCTCAAACAATTTACAGGCTACATAACGGTCCATAGAACAAAAGTACCAACTATTTCAGATTTAGCTTTTTGAAGGACACTCAGTAACATTCTGTTTTATTTTCTTGTTCTGCTAATTTGTTTTGACACCAGAAAAGATTTTTAAAATACAACAAAAATAATAAAGCTTGGGGTAAGTATTAGGATAAGGTACGGGTTAGGGTTATTGTACAGGTGAGAATTAGGGAACAGGAAAGAGTTAGGGCATAGATTAGGATATGGGGTAGGGCACGGCTAGGTGTTAGGGTACGGGTTAGCATTAGGGTATGATTAAGTGTATGCGTTAGGGTTAGGGAACGGGTACGCTTTAGGGTGAGCGTATGTGTTAGGGTATGGGTTAGGATGAGGGGACAGGTAGAGTTAACTTTGCCTAAACCTAACCCATCCCCTAACCCTACCCTGTACACTAACACGTACGCTAAACCTGAACCGTGGTCGTACCATAACCTGTACCGTAAACCGTCCCCTAACCCTTACCTGAAGCATTACCCTAACCCGTACACTAACACTAAAGGATACCCTAACACGTAGGCTAACACTAAACCATTGTCGTACCATAATTTGTACCAAAACTGTCCCCGTTTCCTAACACTAAACCGTCCCTGGTCCCTAACACTAACACTAACACTAACCCTAAACCTTACCCAAAATCTTATTCTAACCGATCCCCTATTCCTAACACGTATGCTAACAGTAACCCGTACCCTAACACGTATGCTCACCCTAAACCGTTGTTGTACACTAACCTGTACCATAAACCGTCCCCATCCCCTAAACCTTACCCAAAGCCTTACCCTAACCCATCCCCTAATGCTAACCCATACGCTAACACTAACCGGTACCCTAACATGTACGCTAACCCTAAACCGTTGTCGTAACCTAACCTGTACCCTGAACCGTCCCTGTCCCCGTCCCCTAACCCTAACCCTAACCCTAATCCTAACCCTAACCCTTACCCGAAGCCTCACACTAACCGTCCCCTAATCCTAACCCGTACGCTGACACTAACCCGTGCCCTAACACGTACGCTCACCCTAAACCGTTGTCGTACCCTAACCTGTCCCCTAAACCGTCCCCATCCCCTAACCCAAACCCTAACCCTTACCGGAAGCCTTACCCTAACCCGACCCCTAATCCTAACCCGTACGCTAACACTAACCCATGCCCTCACAGGTACGCTCACCCTAAACCGTTGTCGTACCCTAACCTGTCCCCTAAACCATCCCCGTCCCCTAACCCTAACCCTAACCCTAACCCTTACCCGAAGCCTTACACTAACCCGTCCCCTAATCCTAACCCGTACGCTAACACTAAACCGTGCCCTCACACGTACGCTCACCCTAAACCGTTGTAGTACCATAACCTGTCCCGTAAACTGTCCCCGTCCCCTAACCCTAACTCTAATCCTAACCCTAACCCTAACCCTTACCCGAAGCCTTACCCTAACCCGTACCCTAATCCTAACCCGTACAATAATACTAACCCGTGCCCTCACACGTACGCTCACCCTAAACCGTTGTCGTACCCTAACCTGTCCCCTAAACCGTCCCCTAACCCTAACCCTAACCCTAACCCTAACCCTTACCCGAAACCTTACCCTAACCCGTCCCCTAATCCTAACCCGTACGCTAATACTAACCCGTGCCTTCACACGTACGCTCACCCTAAACCGTTGTCGTACCCTAACCTGTCCCCTAAACCGTCCCCGTCCCCTAACCCTAACCCTTACCCGAAGCCTTACCCTAACCCGTCCTAAATGTACGCTAATACTAACCTGTACCCTAAAACGTATGCTCACCCTAAACCGTTGTTGTACCCTAACCTGTCCCCTAAACCGTCCCCGTCCTCTAACCCTAACCCTAACCCTAACACTTACCTGAAGCCTTACCCTAAACCGTCCCCTAATCCTAACACGTATGCTAACACTAACCCGTGCCCTCACACGTACGCTCACCCTAAGCCGTTGTCGTACCCTAACCTGTCCCCTAAACCGTCCAGGTCCCCTAACCATAAACCTAAACCTAACCCTAACCCTAACCTTACCCGAAGCCTTACCCTAACCCGTCCCCTAATCCTAACCCATACGCTAACACTAACCCGTGCCCTCACACGTACGCTCACCCTAAACCGTTGTCATACCCTAAACTGTCCCCTAAACTGTCCCCGTCCCCTAACCCTAACCCTAACTCTAACCCTTACCCAAAGCCTTACCCTAACCCGTCCCATAATCCTAACCTGTACGCTAACACTAACCCGTGCCGTCACACAGACGCTCACCCTAAACCGTTGTCATACTCTAACCCGTCCCCTAAACCGTCACCATCCCCTAACCCTAACCCTAACCATTACCCGAAGCCTTACCCTATCCCGTCCCCTAATCCTAACCCATACGCTAACACTAAACTATACCCTAACACGTACGCTCACCCTAAATCGTTGTCGTACCCTCACCTGTATCCTAAACTGTCCCCGTCCCCTAACCCTAACACTAGCGCTAACCCTAACCCTAACCCTTACCCGAAGCCTTACCCTAAGCCAACCCCAAATCCTAAACCGTACGCTAACACTAACCTATACCCTAACACGTATGCTCGCCCTAAACCGTTGTCATACACTAACCTGTACCCTAAACTGTCCCCGTCCCCTAATCCTAACCCTAGGCCTAACTCTAACCCTAACCATTAACCGAAGGCTTACCCTAACCCGTCCCCTAATCCTAACCCATACGCTAACACTAAACTATACTCTAATACGTAAGCTCACCCTAAACCATTGTCATACCCTAACCTTTACCATAAAACGTCCCCATCCCCTAACCCTAACCCTAGCCCTAACCCTAACCCTAACCCTTACCCAAAGCGTTACCCTAAACCGTCCCCTTATCCTAACCCGTATGCTAACACCTATCTGTACCCTAACACGTACGCTCACCCTAAACCGTTGTCGTACCCTCACATTTGTCCTAAACCGTTCCCGTTCCCTAACCCTAAACCTAGCCCTAACCCTAACCCTACCCCTTACCCTAAGCCTTACCCAAACCCGCCCTCCAATCCTAACCCATACGCTAACACTGACCCGTACCCTAACAGTACACTCACCCTAAACCGTTTCGTACCCTACCTGTACCCTAAACTATCCCCGTCCCCTAACCCTAACCCTAGCCCTAACCCTAACCCTAACTATTACCCGAAGCCTTACCCTATCCCGTCCCCTAATCCTAACCCATATGCTAAAACTAAACCATACCCTAACATGTACGCTCACCCTAAACCATTGTCATAACCTAACCTATACCCTAAACAGTCCCCATCCCCTAATCCTAACCCTAGCCCTAACCCTAACCCTAACCCTCACCCGAAGTCTTACCCTAAGCCATCCCCAAATCCTAAACCGTACGCTAACACTAACAAATACCCTAACACGTACGCTCACCCTAAACCGTTGTCGTACCCTAACCTGTATCTTAAACTGTCCCCCTCCCCTAACCCTAACCCTAGCCCTAACCCTAACCCTAACCATTACCCGAAGCCTTACCCTAACCCGTCCCCTAATCCTAGCCCATATGCTAACACTAACCCGTACGCTCACACGTACGCTCACCCTAAACCGTTGTCGTACCCTAACCTGTCCCCTAAACCGTCCCCGTCCCCTAACCCTAACCCTAACCCTAACCCTTACCCGAAGCCTTACCCTCACCCGTCCCCTAATCCTAACCCGTACGCTAACACTAACCCGTGCCCTCAAACGTACGCTCACCCTAAACCGTTGTCATACACTATCCTGTACCCTAAACTGTTCCCGTCCCCTAACCCTAACCCTAACCCTAGGCCTAACTCTAACCCTAACCATTAACCGAAGCCTTACCCTAAGCCATCCCCAAATCCTAAACCATACGCTAACACTAACAAATACCCTAACACGTACGCTCACCCAAAACCGTTGTCGTACCCTAACCTGTATCCTAAACTGTCCCCCTCCCCTAACCCTAACCCTAGCCCTAACCCTAAGCCTAACCATTACCCGAAGCCTTACCATAACCCGTCCCCTAATCCTCGCCCATACGCTAACACTAAACCGTACGCTCACACGTATGCTCACCCTAAACTGTTGTCGTACCCTAACCTGTCCCCTAAACCGTCCCCTAACCCTAATCCTAACCCTAACCCTAACCCTAACCCTTCCCGAAGCCTTACCTTCACCCATCCCCTAATTCTAACCCGTATGCAAGGACGAACCCGTGCTCTCACTAGAATGCTCACCTTAAACCGTTGTCGTACACTCACCAGGACCCTAAACCGTCCCCGTCCCCTAACCCCAACCCTAGTCCGAACCGTAACCCTAACCCTTACCCGAAGCCTTAGCCTAACCCGTCTCCTAATCCTAACCCGTACGCTAACACTAAACCGTGTCCTCACACGTACGCTCACCCTAAACCGTTGTCATACCCTCACCCGGACATTAAACCGTACCCGTCCCCTAACCCTAACCCTAGCCCGAACCCTAACCCTAACCCTTACCCTTACCCGAAGCCTTACCCTCACCCGTCCCCTAATCCTAACCCGTACGCTAACACTAAACCGTGGCCTCACACGTACGCTCAGCCTAAACCTTTGTTGTACCCTCACCCGGACCCTAAACCGTCCCCGTCCCCTAACCCTAACCCTAGCCCGAACACTAACCCTTACCCGAAGCGTTAACCTCACCCGTCCCCTAATCCTAACCCGTACGCTAACACTAACCCGTGCCCTCACACGTACGCTCACCCTAAACCGTTGTCGTACCCTCACACGGACCCTAAACCGTCCCCATCCCCTAACCCTAACCCTAGCCCAAACCCTAACCCTACCCCTTACCCGAAGCCTTACCGTCACCCGTCCCCTATTACTAACCCGTACGCTAACACTAACCCGTTCCCTCACACGTACGCTCACCCTAAACCGTTGTCGTACCCTCACCCAGACCCGAAACCGTCCCCGTCCCCTAACACTAACCCTAGCCCAAATCCTAACCCTAACCCTTACCCGAAGCCTTACCGTCACCCGACCCGTAATCCTAATTCATATGCTAACACTAACCCGTGCCCTCACACGTATGCTCACCATAAACCGTTGTGGTACCCTCACCCGGACCCAAACCGTCACCGTCCCCTAATCCTAACCCTACCCCAAACCCTAACCCTAACCCTTATCCGAGCCTTACCCTAACCCGTCCCCTAATCCTAACCCGTATGCTAACACTAACCCACGCCCTGATACGAACGCTCACCCTAAACTGTTGTCCTACCCTCACCCGGACCCTAAACCGTCCCCGTCCCCTAACCCTAACCATAGCCCGAAACCTAACACTTACCCGAAGCCTTACCCTCACCCGTCCCCAATCCTAATCCGTACGCTAACACTAACCCGTGCCCTCACACATACGCTCACCCTAAACCCTTGTCGTACCCTCACCCGGACCCTAAACCGTCCCCGTCCCCTAACCCTAACCCTAACCCTAACCCGAGCCCTAACCCTAAACCTTACCCGAAGCCTTACCCTCACCCGTCCCCTAATCCTAACATGTGCGCTAACACTAGCCCGTGCCCTCACACGTACGCTTACCCTAAACCGTTGTTGTACACTCACCCGGACCCTAAACCGTCCCCGTCCCCTACCCCTAATCCTAGTCTGAACCCTAACACTAACACTTACCCGAAGCCTTATCCTAACCCGTCCCCTAATCCTAACCCGTACGCTTTCACTAAACCTTGGCCTCACACGTACGCTACCCTAAACCGTTGTCATACCCTCACCCGGACCCTAAACGTCCCCGTCCCCTTACCATAACACTAGCCCGAACCCTAACACTAACCCTTACCCGAAGCCTTACCCTCAGCCGTCCCCTAATCCTAACCCGTACGCTAACACTAACCTGTGCCCTCACACGTACGCTCACCATAAACCGTTGTACCCTCACTCGGACCCTGAACCGTCCCCGTCCCCTAACCCTAACCCTAGCCCAAACCCTAACCCTAACTCTTACCCGAAGCCTTACCCTCACCCGTGCCCTAATCCTAATCTGTACGCTAACAATAACCCGTGCCCTCACACATATGCTCACCCTAAACCGTTGTCGTACCCTCACCCGGACCCAAACCGTCACCGTTCCCTAACCCTAAACCTAGCCCAAACCCTAACCCTAACCCTTATCCGAAGCCTTACCCTAACCTGTCCCCTAATCCTAGCCCGTACGCTAACACTAACCCGTGCCCTAATACGTACGCTCACCCTAATCCGTTGTCCTACCCTCACCCGGACCCTAAACCGTCCCCGTCCCCTAACCCTAACCCTAGCCCGAAATCTAACCCTTATCCGAAGCCTTACCCTCACCCGTCTCCTAATCCTAATCCGTACGCTAACACTAACCCGTGCCCTCACACGTACGCTCACCCTAAACCGTTGTCGTACCCTCACCAGGACCCTAAACCGTCCCCGTCCCCTAACCCTAACCCTAGCCCGAACCCTAACCCTAACCCTTACCAAAAGCCTTACCATCACCCGTCCCTAATCCTAACCCGTACGCTAACATGAAACCGTGCCCTCACTCATATGCTCACCTTAAACCGTTGTCGTACACTCACCAGAGCCTTAATCCGTCCCCGTCCCCTAACCCTAACCCTAGCCCAAACCCTAACACTAACACTTACCCGAAGCCTTACCCTCACCTGTCCCCTAATCCTAACCCGTATGATAACAGTAAACCGTGCCCTCACACATATGCTCACCCTAAACCTTTGTTGTACCCTCACCCGGACCCTAAACCGTCCCTGTCCCCTAACCCTAACCCTAGCCTGAACCCTAATCCTTACCCGAAGCCTTACCCTCACCCGTCCCCTAATCCTAACCCATACGCTAACACTAACCCGTGCCCTCACACGTACGCTCACCCTAAACCGTTGTCGTACCCTCACCCGGACCCTAAACCGTCCCCGTCCCCTAACCCTAACCCTAGCCGGAACCCTAACCCTAACCCTTACCCGAAGCCTTAGCCTAACCCGTCTCCTAATACTAACCCGTACGCTAACACTAAACCGTGGCCTCACACATACGCTCACCCTAAACCGTTGTCGTACCCTCACCCGGACATTAAACCGTCCCCGTCCCCTAACCCTAACCCTAGCCCGAACCCTAACCCTAACCCTTACCCGAAGCCTTACCTTCACCCATCCCCTAATTCTAACCCGTATGCAAGGACGAATCCGTGCTCTTACTAGTATGCTCACCTTAAACCGTTGTCGTACCCTCACCCGGACCCTAAACCGTCCCCGTCCCCTAACACTAACCCTAGCCCGAACCCTAACCCTAACCCTAACCCTTACCAAAAGCCTACCTTCACCCGTCCCCTAATCCTAACCCGTACGCTAACATGAACCCGTGCCCTCACTCGTATGCTCACCTTAAACCGTTGTCGTACATTCACCAGAACCCTAAACCGTCCCCGTCCTCTAACCCTAACCCTAGCCCAAACCCTAACCCTAACACTTACCCGAAGCCTTACCCTCACCTGTCCCCTAATCCTAACCCGTATGATAACAGTAACCCGTGCCCTCACACATACGCTCACCCTAAACCTTTGTTGTACCCTCACCCGGACCCTAAACCGTCCCCGTCCCCTAACCGTAACCCTAGCCCGAAGCCTAACCCTTACCCGAAGCCTTACCCTCACCCGTCCCCTAATCCTAACCCGTACGCTAACACTAACCCGTGCCCTCACACGTACGCTCACCCTAAACCGTTGTCGTACCCTCACCCAGACCCTAAACCGTCCCCATCCCCTAACCCTAACCCTAGCCCGAACCCTAACCCTAACCCTTACCCGAAGCCTTACCCACACCCGTCCTCGAATCCTAACCCGTACGCTAACACTAACCCGCGCCCTCACAGGTACGCTCACCCTAAACCGTTGTCGTACCCTCACCCGGACCCTAAACCGTCCCCGTCCCCTAACCCTAATCCTAGTCTGAAACCTAACACTAACACTTACCCAAAGCCTTATCCTAACCCGTCCGCTAATCCTAACCCGTACGCTGTCACTAAACATTGGCCTCACACGTACGCTCACCCTAAACCGTTGTCGTACCCTCACCCGGACCCTAAACATCCCCGTCCTCTACCATAACCCTAGCCCGAACCCTAACACTAACCCTTACCCGAAGCCTTACCCTCACCCGTCCCCTAATCCTAACCCGTATGCTAACACTAGCCCGTGCCCTCACACGTACGCTCACCCTAAACCGTAGTCGTACCCTCACCCGGACCCTAAACGTCCCCGTCCCCTAACCCTAACCCTAGCCCAAACCCTAACCCTAACACTTACCCGAAGCCTTACCCTCACCTGTCCCCTAATCCTAACGCATATGATACCAGTAACCCGTGCCATCACACATACGCTCACCCTAAACCTTTGTTGTACCCTCACCCGGACCCTAAGCCATCCCCGTCCACTAACCCTAAACCGAGCCCGAACCCTAACCCTTACCCGAAGCCTTACCCTCACCCGTCCCCTAATCCTAACCTGTAGGCTAACACTAGCCCGTGCCCTCACACATACGCACACCCTAAACCGTTGTTGTACACTCACCCGGACCCTAAACCGTCCCCGTCCCCTAATGCTAACTCTAGTCTGAACCCTAACCCTAAGCCTTACCCGAAGCCTTAATCTAACACGTCGCCTAATCCTAACCCGTACACTAACACTAAACCGTGGCCTCACACGTACGCTCACCCTAAACGGTAGTCGTACGCTCACCCGGACCCTAAATGTCTCCGTCACCTAACCCGAACCCTAGCCCAAACCCTCACCCTAACCCTTACCCGAAGCCTTACCTTCACCTGTCCCCTAATCCTAACTAGTACACTAACACTGACCCGTGCCCTCACAAGTAAGCTCACCCTAAACCGTTGTCGTACCCTACCCGGACCCTAAACCGTCCCCGTCCCCTAACCCCAACCCTAGTCCAAACCATAACACTAACCCTTACCCGAAGCCTTAGCCTAACCCGTGTCCTAATCATAACCCGTACGCTAACCTAAACCATGGCCTCACACGTACGCTCACCCTAAACCGTTGTCGTACCCTCACCCGGACCCTAAACCATCCCCGTCCCCTAACCCTAACCCTAGCCCGAACCCTAACTCTAATCCTTACCCAAAGCCTTACCTTCACCCGTCCCCTAATCCTAACCCGTACGCTAACATGAACCCGTGCCCTCACTCGTATGCTCACCTTAAACCGTTGTCGTACACTCACCAGAACCCTAAACCGTCCCCGTCCCCTAACCCTAACCCTAGCCCAAACCCTAACCCTAACACTTACCCGAAGCCTTACCCTCACCTGTCCCCTAATCCTAACCCGTATGATAACAGTAACCCGTGCCCTCACACATACGCTCACCCTAAACCTTTGTTGTACCCTCACCCGGACCCTAAACCGTCCCCGTCCCCTAACCCTAACACTAGCCCAAACCGTAACCCTTACCCGAAGCCTTACCCTCACCCGTCCCCTATTCCTAACCCGTACGCTAACACTAACCCATGCCCTCACACGTACGCTCACCCTAAACCGTTGTCGTACCCTCACCCGGACCCTAAACTGTCCCCGTCCCCTAACCCTAACCCTAGCCCGAACCCTAACCCTAACCCTTACCCGAAGCCTTACCTTCACCCATCCCCTAATTCTAACCCGTATTCAAGGACGAACCAGTGCTCTCACTAGTATGCTCACCTTAAACCGTTGTCGTACACTCACCAGGACCCTAAACCGTCCCCGTCCCCTAACCCCAACCCTAGTCCGAACCGTAACCCTAACCCTTACCCGAAGCCTTAGCCTAACCCGTCTCCTAATCCTAACCCGTACGCTAACACTAAACCGTGGCCTCACACCTACGCTCACCCTAAACCGTTGTCGTACCCTCACCCGGACATTAAACCGTACCCGTCCCCTAACCCTAACCCTAGCCCAAAGCCTAACCCTAACAGTTACCCGAAGCCTTACCCTCACCCGTCCCCTAATCCTAACCCGTATGCTAACACTAACCCGTGCCCTCACACGAACGCTCACCCTAAACCGTTGTCGTACCCTCACACGGACCCTAAACCGTTCCCATCCCCTAACCCTAACCCTAGCCCGAACCCTAACTCTAACCCTTATCTGAAGCCTTACCCTAACCCGTCCCCTAATCCTAACCCGTACGCTAACACTAACCCATGCCCTGATACGTACGTTCACCGTAAACCGTTGTCGTACCCTCACCCGGACCCTAAGCCGTCCCCGTCCCGTAACCCTAACCCTAGCCCGAAACCTAACCCTTACCCGACGCCTTACCCACACCCGTCCCCTAATCCTAATCCGTACGCTAACACTAACCCGTGCCCTCACACGTACGCTCACCCTAAACCGTAGTCGTACCCTCACCCGGACCCTAAACGTCCCCGTCCCCTAACCCTAACCCTAGCCCAAACCCAAAACCTAACCCTTACCCGAGCCTTACCCACACCCGTCCCCTAATCCTGACCCGTACGCTAACACTAACCCGTGTTCTCACACATACGCTCACCCTAAACCGTTGTCGTACCCTCACCCGGACCCTAAACCGTCCCCATGCCCTAACCCTAACCCTAGCCCGAACCCTAACCATAACCCTTACCCGAAGCCTTACCCTCACCCGTCCCCTATTCCTAACCCGTACGCTAACACTAACCCGTGCCCTCACAAGTACGCTCACCCTAAACTGTTGTCGTACCCTCAGCCAGACCTTAAACCGTCCCCGTCCCCTAACCCTAACCCTAGCCCGAACCCTAACCCTAACGCTCACCCAAAGCCTTACCCTCACCTGTCCCATAATCCTACCCCATATACTAAAACTCACCCATACCCTCACACGTACGCTCACGCTAAACCGTTGTCCTACCCTCACCCGGACCCAAACCGTCCCCGTCCCCGTCCCCTAACCCTAGCCCGAACCCTAACCCTAACCCTTACGCGAAGCCTTACCCTTACCCGACCCCTAATCCTAATCCATACGCTAACACTAACCTGTGCCCTCACTCGTACTCTCACCCTAAACCGTAGTCGTACCCTCACCCGGGCCCTAAACCGTCCCCGTCCCCTAAGCCTAACCCTAGCCCGAACCCTAACCCTAACCCTTACTCGAATCCTTACCTTCACCCATCCCCTAATTCTAACCCGTATACAAGGACGAACCCATGCTCTCACTAGTATGCTCACCTTAAACCGTTGTCGTACACTCACCAGGACCCTAAACCCTCCCCGTCCCCTAACCCCAACCCCAGTCCGAACCGTAACCCTAACACTTACCCGAAGCCTTAGCCTAACCCGTCTCCTAATACTAACCCGTATGCTAACACTAAACCGTGGCCTCACACGTATACTCACCCTAAACCGTTGTCGTACCCTCACCCGGACATTAAACCGTACCCGTCCCCTAACACTAACCCTAGCCCGAACCCTAACCCTAACCCTTACCCGAAGCCTTACCCTCACCCGTCCCTTTATCCTAATCCGTACGCTAACACTAACCCATGCCCTCACACGTACGTTCACCCTAAACCGTTGTCGTACCCTCACCCGGAACCTAAACCGTCCCCGTCCCCTAACCCTAACCCTAGCCCGAACCCTAACCCTAACGCTTACCCAAAGCCTTACCCTCACCCGTCCCATAATCCTACACCGTACACTAAAACTAACCCATACCCTCACACGTACGCTCACGCTAAACCGTTGTCGTACCCTCACCCGGACCCAAACCGTCCCCGTCCCCTCACCGTAACCCTAGCCCAACCCTAACCCTAACCCTTACCCGAAGCCTTACCCTCACCCGTCCCCTATTCCTAACCCGTACGCTAACACTAACCCGTGCCCTCAAACGTACCCTCTCCCTAAACCACTGTACCCTCACCCGGACCCTAAACCGTCCCCGTCCCGTAACCCTAACCCTAGCCTGAACCCTAACCCTTACCCGAAGCCTTACCCTCACCCGTCCCCTAATCCTAACCCGTACGTTAACACTAACCCGTGCCCTCACTCGTACGCTCACCCTAAACCGTTGTCGTACCCTCACCCGGACCCTAAACCGTCCCCATCCCCTAACCCTAACCCTAGCCCGAACCCTAACCCTAACCCTTACCCGAAGCCTTACCCTCATCCGTCCCCTATTGCTAACCCGTACGCTAACACTAACCTGTGCCCTCACACGTACGCTCACCCTAAACCGTTGTCGTACCCTCACCAAGACCCGAAACCGTCCCCGTCCACTAACCCTAACCCTAGCCCAAACCCAAAACCTAACCCTTACCCGAAGCCTTACCACACCCGTCCCCTAATCCTAACCCGTACGCTAACACTAACCCGTGCCCTCACACGTACGCTCACCCTAAACCGTTGTCGTGCCCTCACCCGGACCCTAAACCATCCCCATCCCCTAACCCTAACCCTAGCCCGAACCCTAAACCTAACCCTTACCCGAAGCCTTACCCTCACCTGTCTCCTAATCCTAATCCGTACGCTAACACTAACCCATGCCCTCACACGTACGCTCACCCTAAACCGTAGTCGTACCCTCACTCGAACCCTAAACCGTCCCCGTCCCCTAACCCTAACCCTAGCCCGAACCCTAACCCTAACCCTTACCCGAAGCCTTACCCACACCCGTCCTCGAATCCTAACCCGTACGCTAACACTAACCCGTGCCCTTACACGTACACTCACCCTAAACCGTTGTCGTACCCTCACCCGGACCCTAAACCGTCCCCGTCCCCTAACCCTAACCCTAGCCCGAACCCTAACCCTAACCCTTACCCAAAGCCTTACCCTCACCCGTCCCCTAATCCTAACCCGTATGCTAACACTAACCCGTGCCCTCACACGTACGCTCACCCTAAACTGTTGTCGTACCCTCACACGGACCCTAAATCGTCCCTATCCCCTAACCCTAACCCTAGCCCGAACCCTAACCCTAACCCTTACCCGAAGCCTTACCCTCACCCTTCCCCTATTGCTAACCCGTACGCTAACACCAACCCGTGCCCTCACACGTATGCTCACCCAAAACCGTTGTCGTTCCCTCACCCAGACCCGAAACCATCCCTGTCCACTAACCCTAACCCTAGCCCAAACCCTAACCCTAACACTTACCCGAAGCCTTACCCTCACCTGTCCCCTAATCCTAACCCGTATGATAACAGTAACCCGTGCCCTCACACATACGCTCACCCTAAACCTTTGTTGTACCCTTACCCGGACCCTAAACCGTCCCCGTCCCCTAACCCTAACCCTAGCCCGAACCCTAACCCTTACCCGAAGCCTTACCCTCACCCGTCCCCTAATCCTAACCCGTACGCTAACACTAACCCGTGCTCTCACACGTACGCTCACCCTAAACCGTTGTCGTACCCTCACCCAGACCCTAAACCGTCCCCATCCCCTAACCCTAACCCTAGCCGAACCCTAACCCTAACCCTTACCCGAAGCCTTACTCGCATCCGTCCCCTATTTCTAACCTGTGCGCTAACACTACCCCGTGCCCTCACACGTATGCTCACCCAAAACCGTTGTCGTTCCCTCACCCTGACCCGAAACCGTCCCCGTCCACTAACCCTAACCCTAGCCCAAACCCAAAACCTAACCCTTACCCGAAACCTTACCCACACCCGTCCCCTAATCCTAACCTGTACGCTAACACTAACCCCTTCCCTCACACGTACGCTCACCCTAAACCGTTGTCGTGCCCTCACCCGGACCCTAAACCATCCCCATCACCTAACCCTAACCCTAGGCAGAACCTTAACCCTAACCCTAACCCGAAGCCTTACCCTCACCCGTCTCCTAATCCTAACCTGTACGCTAAAACTAACCCATGCTCTCACACGTACTCTCACCCTAAATCATTGTCGTACCCTCAACCGGACCCTAAACCGTACCCGTCCCCTAACCCTAACCCTAGACCGAACCCTAACCCTTACCCGAAGCCTTACCCTCACCCGTCCCCAATCATAACCCATACTCTAACACTAACGCATTCTCTCACACGTATGCTCACCCTAAACCGTTGTCGTACCCTCACCCAGACCCTAAACCGTCCCCGTTCCTAACCCTAACTCTAGCCCGAACCCTAAACCTAACAATTACCCGAAGCCTTACCCTCATCCGTCCCCTAATCCTAAGCTGTACGCTAACATTAGCCCGTGCCCTCACACGTACGCTCACACTAAACCGTTGCTGTACACTCACCCGGATGCTAAACCATCCCCGTCCCCTAACCCTAACCCTACTCCGAACCCTAACCCTAACCCTTACCCGAAGCCTTACGTTCACCCGTCCCCTAATTCTAACCAGTATGCAAGGATGAATCCGTGCTCTCACTAGTATGCTCACCTTAAACTGTTGTCATACACTCACCAGGACCCTAAACCGTCCCCGTCCCCTAACCCCAACCCTAGTCCGAACCGTAACCCTAACCCTGACCCGAAGCCTTACCCTCACCCGTCCCCTAATCCTAATCCGTACGCTAACACTAACCCATGCCCTCACGCGTACGTTCACCCTAAACCGTTGTCGTACCCTCACCCGGACCCTAAACCGTCCCCGTCCCCTAACACTAGCCCTAGCCCGAACCCTAACCCTAACCCTTACCAAAAGCCTTACCTTCACCCGTCCCCTAATCCTAACCCGCACACTAACATGAACCCGTGCCCTCACTCGTATGCTCACCTTAAACCGTTGTCGTACACTCACCAGAACCCTAAACCGTCCCCGTCCTCTAACCCTAACCCTAGCCCAAACCCTAACCCTAACACTTACCCGAAGCCTTACCCTCACCTGTCCCCTAATCCTAACCCGTATGGTAACAGTAACCCGTGCCCTCACACATACTCTCACCCTAAACCTTTGTTGTACCCTCACCCGGACCCTAAACCGTCCCCGTCCCCTAACCCTAACCCTAGCCCGAACCCTAACCCTTACCCGAAGCCTTACCCTCACCCGTCCCCTAATCCTAACCCGTACGCTAACACTAACCCGTGCCCTCACACATACGCTCACCCTAAACCGTTGTCGTACCCTCACCCGGACCCTAAACCGTCCCCGTCCCCTACCCCTAAACCTAGTCTGAACTCTAACACTAACACTTACCCGAAGCCTTATCCTAACCCGTCCCCTAATCCTAACACGTACGCTTTCACTAAACCTTGGCCTCACACGTACGCTACCCAAAACCGTTGTCATACCCTCACCCGGACCCTAAACGTCCCCGTCCCCTTACCATAACCCTAGCCCGAACCCTAACACTAACCCTTACCCGAAGCCTTACCCTCAGCCGTCCCCTAATCCTAACCCGTACGCTAACACTAACCTGTGCCCTCACACGTACGCTCACCATAAACCGTTGTCGTACCCTCACTCGGACCCTGAACCGTCCCCGTCCCCTAACCCTAACCCTAGCCCAAACCCTAACCCTAACTCTTACCCGAAGCCTTACCCTCACCCGTGCCCTAATCCTAATCTGTACGCTAACAATAACCCGTGCCCTCACACGTATGCTCACCCTAAACCGTTGTCGTATCCTCACCCGGACCCAAACCGTCACCGTCCCTAACCCTAAACCTAGCCCAAACCCTAACCCTAACCCTTATCCGAAGCCTTACCCTAACCCGTCCCCTAATCCTAACCCGTACGCTAACACTAACCCGTGCCCTAATACGTACGCTCACCCTAATCCGTTGTCCTACCCTCACCCGGACCCTAAACCGTCCCCGTCCCCTAACCCTAACCCTAGCCCGAAACCTAACCCTTATCCGAAGCCTTACCCTCACCCGTCTCCTAATCCTAATCCGTACGCTAACACTAACCCGTGCCCTAATACGTACGCTCACCCTAATCCGTTGTCCTACCCTCACCCGGACCCTAAACCGTCCCCGTCCCCTAACCCTAACCCTAGCCCGAAACCTAACCCTTACCAAAAGCCTTACCATCACCCGTCCCTAATCCTAACCCGTACGCTAACATGAAACCGTGCCCTCACTCATATGCTCACCTTAAACCGTTGTCGTACACTCACCAGAGCCTTAATCCGTCCCCGTCCCCTAACCCTAACCCTAGCCCAAACCCTAACACTAACACTTACCCGAAGCCTTACCCTCACCTGTCCCCTAATCCTAACCCGTATGATAACAGTAAACCGTGCCCTCACACATATGCTCCCCTAAACCTTTGTTGTACCCTCACCCGGACCCTAAACCGTCCCTGTCCCCTAACCCTAACCCTAGCCTGAACCCTAATCCTTACCCGAAGCCTTACCCTCACCCGTCCCCTAATCCTAACCCATACGCTAACACTAACCCGTGCCCTCACACGTACGCTCACCCTAAACCGTTGTCGTACCCTCACCCGGACCCTAAACCGTCCCCGTCCCCTAACCCTAACCCTAGCCGGAACCCTAACCCTAACCCTTACCCGAAGCCTTAG
Organism: Lagenorhynchus albirostris; assembly: GCF_949774975.1. NCBI lineage: Eukaryota > Metazoa > Chordata > Mammalia > Artiodactyla > Delphinidae > Lagenorhynchus > Lagenorhynchus albirostris. The sequence goes on along the minus strand of NC_083110.1, from coordinate 17,073,037 downwards.
CCTAATCCGTCTCCTAATACTAACCCGTACGCTAACACTAAACCGTGGCCTCACACATACGCTCACCCTAAACCGTTGTCGTACCCTCACCCGGACATTAAACCGTCCCCGTCCCCTAACCCTAACCCTAGCCCGAACCCTAACCCTAACCCTTACCCGAAGCCTTACCTTCACCCATCCCCTAATTCTAACCCGTATGCAAGGACGAATCCGTGCTCTTACTACTATGCTCACCTTAAACCGTTGTCGTACCCTCACCCGGACCCTAAACCTTCCCCGTCCCCTAACACTAACCCTAGCCCGAACCCTAACCCTAACCCTTACCAAAAGCCTACCTTCACCCGTCCCCTAATCCTAACCCGTACGCTAACATGAACCCGTGCCCTCACTCGTATGCTCACCTTAAACCGTTGTCGTACATTCACCAGAACCCTAAACCGTCCCCGTCCTCTAACCCTAACCCTAGCCCAAACCCTAACCCTAACACTTACCCGAAGCCTTACCCTCACCTGTCCCCTAATCCTAACCCGTATGATAACAGTAACCCGTGCCCTCACACATACGCTCACCCTAAACCTTTGTTGTACCCTCACCCGGACCCTAAACCGTCCCCGTCCCCTAACCCTAACCCTAGCCCGAACCCTAACCCTTACCCGAAGCCTTACCCTCACCCGTGCCCTAATCCTAATCTGTACGCTAACAATAACCCGTGCCCTCACACGTTTGCTCACCCTAAACCGTTGTCGTACCCTCACCCGGACCCAAACCGTCACCGTCCCTAACCCTAAACCTAGCCCAAACCCTAACCCTAACCCTTATCCGAAGCCTTACCCTAACCTGTCCCCTAATCCTAACCCGTACGCTAACACTAAACCGTGCCCTAATACGTACGCTCACCCTAATCCGTTGTCCTACCCTCACCCGGACCCTAAACCGTCCCCGTCCCCTAACCCTAACCCTAGCCCGAAACCTAACCCTTATCCGAAGCCTTACCCTCACCCGTCTCCTAATCCTAATCCGTACGCTAACACTAACCCGTGCCCTCACACGTACGCTCACCCTAAACCGTTGTCGTACCCTCACCTGGACCCTAAACCGTCCCCGTCCCCTAATCCTAACCCTAGCCCGAACCCTAACCCTAACCCTTACCAAAAGCCTTACCATCACCCATCCCTAATCCTAACCCGTACGCTAACATGAAACCGTGCCCTCACTCATATGCTCACCTTAAACCGTTGTCGTACACTCACCAGAGCCTTAATCCGTCCCCGTCCCCTAACCCTAACCCTAGCCCAAACCCTAACACTAACACTTACCCGAAGCCTTACCCTCACCTGTCCCCTAATCCTAACCCGTATGATAACAGTAAACCGTGCCCTCACACTTATGCTCACCCTAAACCTTTGTTGTACCCTCACCCGGACCCTAAACCGTCCCCGTCCCCTAACCCTAACCATAGCCCGAAACCTAACATTTACCCGAAGCCTTACCCTCACCCGTCCCCTAATCCTAATCCGTACGCTAACACTAACCCGTGCCCTCACACATACGCTCACCCTAAACCCTTGTCGTACCCTCACCCGGACCCTAAACCGTCCCCGTCCCCTAACCCTAACCCGAGCCCTAACCCTAAACCTTACCCGAAGCCTTACCCTCACCCGTCCCCTAATCCTAACATGTGCGCTAACACTAGCCCGTGCCCTCACACGTACGCTCACCCTAAACCGTTGTTGTACACTCACCCGGACCCTAAACCGTCCCCGTCCCCTACCCCTAATCCTAGTCTGAAACCTAACACTAACACTTACCCGAAGCCTTATCCTAACCCGTCCCCTAATCCTAACCCGTACGCTTTCACTAAACCTTGGCCTCACACGTACGCTACCCAAAACCGTTGTCATACCCTCACCCGGACCCTAAACGTCCCCGTCCCCTTACCATAACCCTAGCCCGAACCCTAACACTAACCCTTACCCGAAGCCTTACCCTCAGCCGTCCCCTAATCCTAACCCGTACGCTAACACTAACCTGTGCTCTCACACGTACGCTCACCATAAACCGTTGTCGTACCCTCACTCGGACCCTGAACCGTCCCCGTCCCCTAACCCTAACCCTAGCCCAAACCCTATCCCTAACTCTTACCCGAAGCCTTACCCTCACCCGTGCCCTAATCCTAATCTGTACGCTAACAATAACCCGTGCCCTCACACGTATGCTCACACTAAACCGTTGTCGTACCCTCACCCGGACCCAAACCGTCACCGTCCCTAACCCTAAACCTAGCCCAAACCCTAACCCTAACCCTTATCCGAAGCCTTACCCTAACCTGTCCCCTAATCCTAACCCGTACGCTAACACTAACCCGTGCCCTAATACGTACGCTCACCGTAATCCGTTGTCCTACCCTCACCCGGACCCTAAACCGTCCCCGTCCCCTAACCCTAACCCTAGCCCGAAACCTAACCCTTATCCGAAGCCTTACCCTCACCCGTCTCCTAATCCTAATCTGTACGCTAACACTAACCCGTGCCCTCACACGTACGCTCACCCTAAACCGTTGTCGTACCCTCACCTGGACCCTAAACCGTCCCCGTCCCCTAACCCTAAACCTAGCCCGAACCCTAACCCTAACCCTTACCAAAAGCCTTACCATCACCCGTCCCTAATCCTAACCCGTACGCTAACATGAAACCGTGCCCTCACTCATATGCTCACCTTAAACCGTTGTCGTACACTCACCAGAGCCTTAATCCGTCCCCGTCCCCTAATGCTAACTCTAGTCTGAACCCTAACCCTAAGCCTTACCCGAAGCCTTAATCTAACACGTCGCCTAATCCTAACCCGTACACTAACACTAAACCGTGGCCTCACACGTACGCTCACCCTAAACCGTAGTCGTACGCTCACCCGGACCCTAAATGTCCCCGTCACCTAACCCGAACCCTAGCCCGAACCCTAACCCTAACCCTTACCCGAAGCCTTACCTTCACCTGTCCCCTAATCCTAACTCGTACACTAACACTGACCCGTGCCCTCACAAGTAAGCTCACCCTAAACCGTTGTCGTACCCTACCCGGACCCTAAACCGTCCCCGTCCCCTAACCCTAACCCTAGCCCGAACCCTAACCCTAACCCTTACCCGAAGCCTTACCTTCACCCATCCCCTAATTCTAACCCGTATGCAAGGACGAACCCGTGCTCCCACTAGTATGCTCACCTTAAAACGTTGTCGTACACTCAGCAGGACCCTAAACCGTCCCCGTCCCCTAACCCCAACCCTAGTCCAAACCATAACACTAACCCTTACCCGAAGCCTTAGCCTAACCCGTGTCCTAATCATAACCCGTACGCTAACCTAAACCATGGCCTCACACGTACGCTCACCCTAAACCGTTGTCGTACCCTCACACGGACCCTAAACCGTCCCCATCCCCTAACCCTAACCCTAGCCCGAACCCTAACTCTAACCCTTACCCGAAGCCTTACCCTCACCCGTCACCTATTCCTAACCCGTACGCTAACACTAACCCATGCCCTCACACGTACGCTCACCCGAAACCGTTGTCGTACCCTCACCCAGACCCGAAACCGTCCCCGTTCCCTAACCCTAACCCTAACCCGAAACCTAAACCTAACCCTTATCCGAAGCCTTACCCTAACCCGTCCCCTAATCCTAACCCGTACGCTAACACTAACCCGTGCCCTGATACGTACGTTCACCGTAAATCGTTGTCGTACCCTCACCCGGACCCTAAGCCGTCCCCGTCCCGTAACCCTAACCCTAGCCCGAAACCTAACCCTTACCCGACGCCTTACCCACACCCGTCCCCTAATCCTAATCCGTACGCTAACAGTAACCCGTGCCCTCACACGTACGCTCACCCTAAACCGTAGTCGTACCCTCACCCGGACCCTAAACGTCCCCGTCCCCTAACCCTAACCCTAGCCGAAACCCAAAACCTAACCCTTACCCGAGCCTTACCCACACCCGTCCCCTAATCCTGACCCGTACGCTAACACTAACCCGTGTTCTCACACATACGCTCACCCTAAACCGTTGTCGTACCCTCACCCGGACCCTAAACCGTCCCCATGCCCTAACCCTAACCCTAGCCCGAACCCTAACCATAACCCTTACCCGAAGCCTTACCCTTACCCGTACCCTAATCCTAATCCGTACGCTAACACTAACCTGTGCCCTCACACGTACTCTCACCCTAAACCGTTGTCGTACCCTCACCCGGACCCTAAACCGTCCCCGTCCCCTAAACCTAACCCTAGCCCGAACCCTAACCCTAAACCTTACCCGAAGCCTTACCCTCACCCGTCCCCTATTCCTAACCCGTACGCTAACACTAACCCGTGCCCTCACAAGTACGCTCACCCTAAACTGTTGTCGTACCCTCAGCCAGACCTTAAACCCTCCCCGTCCCCTAACCCTAACCCTACTCGAACCCTAACCCTAACGCTCACCCAAAGCCTTACCCTCACCTGTCCCATAATCCTACCCCATACACTAAAACTCACCCATACCCTCACACGTACGCTCACGCTAAACCGTTGTCCTACCCTCACCCGGACCCAAACCGTCCCCGTCCCCGTCCCCTAACCCTAGCCCGAACCCTAACCCTAACCCTTACGCGAAGCCTTACCCTTACCCGACCCCTAATCCTAATCCATACGCTAACACTAACCTGTGCCCTCACTCGTACTCTCACCCTAAACCGTAGTCGTACCCTCACCCGGGCCCTAAACCGTCCCCGTCCCCTAAGCCTAACCCTAGCCCGAACCCTAACCCTAACCCTTACCCGAATCCTTACCTTCACCCATCCCCTAATTCTAACCCGTATACAAGGACGAACCCATGCTCTCACTAGTATGCTCACCTTAAACCGTTGTCGTACACTCACCAGGACCCTAAACCCTCCCCGTCCCCTAACCCCAACCCCAGTCCGAACCGTAACCCTAACACTTACCCGAAGCCTTAGCCTAACCCGTCTCCTAATACTAACCCGTATGCTAACACTAAACCGTGGCCTCACACGTATACTCACCCTAAACCGTTGTCGTACCCTCACCCGGACATTAAACCGTACCCGTCCCCTAACACTAACCCTAGCCCGAACCCTAACCCTAACCCTTACCCGAAGCCTTACCCTCACCCGTCCCCTATTGCTAACCCGTACGCTAACACCAACCCGTGCCCTCACACGTATGCTCACCCAAAACCGTTGTCGTTCCCTCACCCAGAACCGAAACCGTCCCCGTCCACTAACCCTAACCCTAGCCCTAACCCAAAACCTAACCCTTACCCGAAACCTTACCCACACCCGTCCCCTAATCCTAACCTGTACGCTAACACTAACCGCTGCCCTCACACGTACGCTCACCCTAAACCGTTGTCGTGCCCTCACCCGGACCCTAAACCATCCCCATCACCTAACCCTAACCCTAGGCAGAACCTTAACCCTAACCCTAACCCGAAGCCTTACCCTCACCCGTCTCCTAATCCTAACCTGTACGCGAAAAATAACCCATGCTCTCACACGTACTCTCACCCTAAATCATTGTCGTACCCTCACCCGGACCCTAAACCGTCCCCGTCCCCTAACCCTAACCCTAGCCCGAAACCTAACCCTTACCCGAAGCCTTACCCTCACCCGTCCCCAATCATAACCCGTACTCTAACACTAACGCATTCTCTCACACGTATGCTCACCCTAAACCGTTGTCGTACCCTCACCCAGACCCTAAACCGTCCCCGTTCCTAACCCTAACTCTAGCCCGAACCCTAAACCTAACAATTACCTGAAGCCTTACCCTCATCCGTCCCCTAATCCTAAGCTGTACGCTAACACTAGCCCGTGCCCTCACACGTACGCTCACAGTAAACCGTTGTTGTACACTCACCCGGATGCTAAACCATCCCCGTCCCCTAACCCTAACCCTACTCCGAACCCTAAACCTAACAATTACCCGAAGCCTTACCCTCACCCGTCCCCTAATCCTAATCCGTACGCTAACACTAACCCATGCCCTCAGGCGTACGTTCACCCTAAACCGTTGTCGTACCCTCACCCGGACCCTAAACCGTCCCCGTCCTCTAACCCTAACCCTAGCCCAAACCCTAACCCTAACTCTTACCCGAAGCCTTACCCTCACCCGTGCCCTAATCCTAATCTGTACGCTAACAATAACCCGTGCCCTCACACGTATGCTCACCCTAAACCGTTGTCGTACCCTCACCCGGACCCAAACCGTCACCGTCCCTAACCCTAAACCTAGCCCAAACCCTAACCCTAACCCTTATCCGAAGCCTTACCCTAACCCGTCCCCTAATCCTAACCCGTATGCTAACACTAACCCGTGCCCTAATACGTACGCTCACCCTAATCCGTTGTCCTACCCTCACCCGGACCCTAAACCGTCCCCGTCCCCTAACCCTAACCCTAGCCCGAAACCTAACCCTTATCCGAAGCCTTACCCTCACCCGTCTCCTAATCCTAATCCGTACGCTAACACTAACCCGTGCCCTCACACGTACGCTCACCCTAAACCGTTGTCGTACCCTCACCTGGACCCTAAACCGTCCCCGTCCCCTAACCCTAACCCTAGCCCGAACCCTAACCCTAACCCTTACCAAAAGCCTTACCATCACCCATCCCTAATCCTAACCCGTACGCTAACATGAAACCGTGCCCTCACTCATATGCTCACCTTAAACCGTTGTCGTACACTCACCAGAGCCTTAATCCGTCCCCGTCCCCTAACCCTAACCCTAGCCCAAACCCTAACACTAACACTTACCCGAAGCCTTACCCTCACCTGTCCCCTAATCCTAACCCGTATGATAACAGTAAACCGTGCCCTCACACATATGCTCACCCTAAACCTTTGTTGTACCCTCACCCGGACCCTAAACCGTCCCCGTCCCCTAACCCTAACCATAGCCCGAAACCTAACACTTACCCGAAGCCTTACCCTCACCCGTCCCCTAATCCTAATCCGTACGCTAACACTAACCCGTGCCCTCACACATACGCTCACCCTAAACCCTTGTCGTACCCTCACCCGGACCCTAAACCGTCCCCGTCCCCTAACCCTAACCCTAACCCGAGCCCTAACCCTAAACCTTACCCGAAGCCTTACCCTCACCCGTCCCCTAATCCTAACATGTGCGCTAACACTAGCCCGTGCCCTCACACGTACGCTCACCCTAAACCGTTGTTGTACACTCACCCGGACCCTAAACCGTCCCCGTCCCCTACCCCTAATCGTAGTCTGAACCCTAACACTAACACTTACCCGAAGCCTTATCCTAACCTGTCCCCTAATCCTAACCCGTACGCTTTCACTAAACCTTGGCCTCACACGTACGCTACCCAAAACCGTTGTCATACCCTCACCCGGACCCTAAACGTCCCCGTCCCCTTACCATAACCCTAGCCCGAACCCTAACACTAACCCTTACCCGAAGCCTTACCCTCAGCCGTCCCCTAATCCTAACCCGTACGCTAACACTAACCTGTGCTCTCACACGTACGCTCACCATAAACCGTTGTCGTACCCTCACTCGGACCCTGAACCGTCCCCGTCCCCTAACCCTAACCCTAGCCCAAACCCTAACCCTAACTCTTACCCGAAGCCTTACCCTCACCCGTGCCCTAATCCTAATCTGTACGCTAACAATAACCCGTGCCCTCACACGTATGCTCACCCTAAACCGTTGTCGTACCCTCACCTGGACCCAAACCGTCACCGTCCCTAACCCTAAACCTAGCCCAAACCCTAACCCTAACCCTTATCCGAAGCCTTACCCTAACCTGTCCCCTAATCCTAACCCGTACGCTAACACTAACCCGTGCCCTAATACGTACGCTCACCCTAATCCGTTGTCCTACCCTCACGCGGACCCTAAACCGTCCCCGTCCCCTAACCCTAACCCTAGCCCGAAACCTAACCCTTATCCGAAGCCTTACCCTCACCCGTCTCCTAATCCTAATCCGTACGCTAACACTAACCCGTGCCCTCACACGTACGCTCACCCTAAACCGTTGTCGTACCCTCACCCGGACCCTAAACCGTCCCCGTCCCCTAACCCTAACCCTAGCCGGAACCCTAACCCTAACCCTTACCCGAAGCCTTAGCCTAACCCGTCTCCTAATACTAACCCGTACGCTAACACTAAACCGTGGCCTCACACATACGCTCACCCTAAACCGTTGTCGTACCCTCACCCGGACATTAAACCGTCCCCGTCCCCTAACCCTAACCCTACCCCTACCCTAACCCTAACCCTTACCTGAAGCCTTACCTTCACCCATCCCCTAATTCTAACCCGTATGCAAGGACGAATCCGTGCTCTTACTAGTATGCTCACCTTAAACCGTTGTCGTACCCTCACCCGGACCCTAAACCGTCCCCGTCCCCTAACACTAACCCTAGCCCGAACCCTAACCCTAACCCTTACCAAAAGCCTACCTTCACCCGTCCCCTAATCCTAACCCGTACGCTAACATGAACCCGTGCCCTCACTCGTATGCTCACCTTAAACCGTTGTCGTACATTCACCAGAACCCTAAACCGTCCCCGTCCTCTAACCCTAACCCTAGCCCAAAACCTAACCCTAACACTTACCCGAAGCTTTACCCTCACCTGTCCCCTAATCCTAACCCGTATGATAACAGTAACCCGTGCCCTCACACATACGCTCACCCTAAACCTTTGTTGTACCCTCACCCGGACCCTAAACCGTCCCCGTCCCCTAACCCTAGCCCGAACCCTAACCCTTACCCGAAGCCTTACCCTCACCCTTCCCCTAATCCTAACCCGTACGCTAACACTAACCCGTGCCCTCACACGTACGCTCAACCTAAACCGTTGTCGTACCCTCACCCAGACCCTAAACCGTCCCCATCCCCTAACCCTAACCCTAGCCCGAACCCTAACCCTAACCCTTACCCGAAGCCTTACCCACACCCGTCCTCGAATCCTAACCCGTACGCTAACACTAACCCGCGCCCTCACAGGTACGCTCACCCTAAACCGTTGTCGTACCCTCACCCGGACCCTAAACCGTCCCCGTCCCCTAACCCTAACCCGAGCCCTAACCCTAAACCTTACCCGAAGCCTTACACTCACCCGTCCCCTAATCCTAACCTGTGCGCTAACACTAGCCCGTGCCCTCACACGTACGCTCGTCCTAAACCGTTGTCCTACCCTCACCCGGACCCTAAACCGTCCCCGTCCCCTAACCCTAATCCTAGTCTGAAACCTAACACTAACACTTACCCAAAGCCTTATCCTAACCCGTCCCCTAATCCTAACCCGTACGCTGTCACTAAACATTGGCCTCACACGTACGCTCACCCTAAACCGTTGTCGTACCCTCACCCGGACCCTAAACATCCCCGTCCTCTTACCATAACCCTAGCCCGAACCCTAACACTAACCCTTACCCGAAGCCTTACCCTCACCCGTCCCCTAATCCTAACCCGTATGCTAACAATAGCCCGTGCCCTCACACGTACGCTCACCCTAAACCGTAGTCGTACCCTCACCCGGACCCTAAACGTCCCCGTCCCCTAACCCTAACCCTAGCCCAAACCCTAACCCTAACACTTACCCGAAGCCTTACCCTCACCTGTCCCCTAATCCTAACGCATATGATACCAGTAACCCGTGCCATCACACATACGCTCAGCCTAAACCTTTGTTGTACCCTCACCCGGACCCTAAGCCATCCCCGTCCACTAACCCTAAACCTAGCCCGAACCCTAACTCTTACCCGAAGCCTTACCCTCACCCGTCCCCTAATCCTAACCTGTAGGCTAACACTAGCCCGTGCCCTCACACATACGCTCACCCTAAACCGTTGTTGTACACTCACCCGGACCCTAAACCGTCCCCGTCCCCTAATGCTAACTCTAGTCTGAACCCTAACCCTAAGCCTTACCCGAAGCCTTAATCTAACACGTCGCCTAATCCTAACCCGTACACTAACACTAAACCGTGGCCTCACACGTACGCTCACCCTAAACCGTAGTCGTACGCTCACCCGGACCCTAAATGTCCCCGTCACCTAACCCGAACCCTAGCCCGAACCCTAACCCTAACCCTTACCCGAAGCCTTACCTTCACCTGTCCCCTAATCCTAACTCGTACACTAACACTGACCCGTGCCCTCACAAGTAAGCTCACCCTAAACCGTTGTCGTACCCTACCCGGACCCTAAACCGTCCCCGTCCCCTAACCCTAACCCTAGCCCGAACCCTAACCCTAACCCTTACCCGAAGCCTTACCTTCACCCATCCCCTAATTCTAACCCGTATGCAAGGACGAACCCGTGCTCTCACTAGTATGCTCACCTTCAAACTTTGTCGTACACTCAGCAGGACCCTAAACCGTCCCCGTCCCCTAACCCCAACCCTAGTCCAAACCATAACACTAACCCTTACCCGAAGCCTTAGCCTAACCCGTGTCCTGATCATAACCCGTACGCTAACCTAAACCATGGCCTCACACGTACGCTCACCCTAATCCGTTGTCGTACCCTCACCCGGACCCTAAACCATCCCCGTCCCCTAACCCTAACCCTAGCCCGAACCCTAACTCTAATCCTTACCCAAAGCCTTACCTTCACCCGTCCCCTAATCCTAACCCGTACGCTAACATGAACCCGTGCCCTCACTCGTATGCTCACCTTAAACCGTTGTCGTACACTCACCAGAACCCTAAACCGTCCCCGTCCCCTAACCCTAACCCTAGCCCAAACCCTAACCCTAACACTTACCCGAAGCCTTACCCTCACCTGTCCCCTAATCCTAACCCGGATGATAACAGTAACCCGTGCCCTCACACATACGCTCACCCTAAACCTTTGTTGTACCCTCACCCGGACCCTAAACCGTCCCCGTCCCCTAACCCTAACACTAGCCCAAACCGTAACCCTTACCCGAAGCCTTACCCTCACCCGTCCCCTATTCCTAACCCGTACGCTAACACTAACCCATGCCCTCACACGTACGCTCACCCTAAACCGTTGTCGTGCCCTCACCCGCACCCTAAACCATCCCCATCCCCTAACCCTAACCCTAGCCCGAACCCTAAACCTAACCCTTACCCGAAGCCTTACCCTCACCTGTCTCCTAATCCTAATCCGTACGCTAACACTAACCCATGCCCTCACACGTACGCTCACCTTAAACCGTAGTCGTACCCTCACTCGAACCCTAAACCGTCCCCGTCCCCTAACCCTAACCCTAGCCCGAACCCTAACCCTAACCCTTACCCGAAGCCTTACCCACACCCGTCCTCGAATCCTAACCCGTACGCTAACACTAACCCGTGCCCTTACACGTACGCTCACCCTAAACCGTTGTCGTACCCTCACCCGGACCCTAAACCGTCCCCATCCCCTAACCCTAACCCTAGCCCGAACCCTAACCCTAACCCTTACCCAAAGCCTTACCCTCACCCGTCCCCTAATCCTAACCCGTATGCTAACACTAACACATGCCCTCACACGTACGCTCACCCTAAACCGTTGTCGTACCCTCACACGGACCCTAAACCGTCCCTATCCCCTAACCCTAACCCTAGCCCGAACCCTAACCCTAACCCTTACCCGAAGCCTTACCCTCACCCTTCCCCTATTGCTAACCCGTACGCTAACACCAACCCGTGCCCTCACACGTATGCTCACCCAAAACCGTTGTCGTTCCCTCACCCAGAACCGAAACCGTCCCCGTCCACTAACCCTAACCCTAGCCCTAACCCAAAACCTAACCCTTACCCGAAACCTTACCCACACCCGTCCCCTAATCCTAACCTGTACGCTAACACTAACCCCTGCCCTCACACGTACGCTCACCCTAAACCGTTGTCGTGCCCTCACCCGGACCCTAAACCATCCCCATCACCTAACCCTAACCCTAGGCAGAACCTTAACCCTAACCCTAACCCGAAGCCTTACCCTCACCCGTCTCCTAATCCTAACCTGTACGCGAAAAATAACCCATGCTCTCACACGTACTCTCACCCTAAATCATTGTCGTACCCTCACCCGGACCCTAAACCGTCCCCGTCCCCTAACCCTAACCCTAGACCGAACCCTAACCCTTACCCGAAGCCTTACCCTCACCCGTCCCCAATCATAACCCGTACTCTAACACTAACGCATTCTCTCACACGTATGCTCACCCTAAACCGTTGTCGTACCCTCACCCAGACCCTAAACCGTCCCCGTTCCTAACCCTAACTCTAGCCCGAACCCTAAAGCTAACAATTACCCGAAGCCTTACCCTCATCCGTCCCCTAATCCTAAGCTGTACGCTAACACTAGCCCGTGCCCTCACACGTACGCTCATACTAAACCGTTGTTGTACACTCACCCGGATGCTAAACCATCCCCGTCCCCTAACCCTAACCCTACTCCGAACCCTAAACCTAACAATTACCCGAAGCCTTACCCTCACCCGTCCCCTAATCCTAATCCGTACGCTAACACTAACCCATGCCCTCAGGCGTACGTTCACCCTAAACCGTTGTCGTACCCTCACCCGGACCCTAAACCGTCCCCGTCCCCTAACACTAACCCTAGCCCGAACCCTAACCCTAACCCTTACCAAAAGCCTTACCTTCACCCGTCCCCTAATCCTAACCCGTACTCTAACATGAACCCGTGCCCTCACTCGTATGCTCACCTTAAACCGTTGTCGTACACTCACCAGAACCCTAAACCGTCCCCGTCCTCTAACCCTAACCCTAGCCCAAACCCTAACACTAACACTTAACCGAAGCCTTACCCTCACCCGTCCCCTAATCCTAGCACGTACGCTAACACTAACCCGTGCTCTCACACGTACGCTCACCGTAAACCGTTGTCGTACCCTCACACGGACCCTAAACGGTCCCCATCCCCTAACCCTAACCCTAGCCGAACCCTAAACCTAACACTTACCCAAAGCCTTACTCGCATCCGTCCTCTATTTCTAACCTGTACGCTAACACTAACCCGTGCCCTCACACGTACCCTCACCCTAAACCGTTGTCGTACCCTCACCCAGACCCTAAACCGTCACCATCCCCTAACCCTAACCCTAACCCTAACCCTAACCCTAACCCTAACCCTCACCTGGACCCTAAACGTCCCCGTCCCCTAACCCTAACCCTAGCCCAACCCTAACCCTAACCCATAACCGAAGCCTTACCCTCACCCGTCCCCTAATCCTAATCCGTACGCTAACACTAACCCGTGCCCTCACACGTATGCTCACCCTAAACCGTTGTCGTACCCTCACCCGGACCCAAACCGACACCGTCCCCTAACCCTAACCCTAGCCCAAACCCTAGCCCTAACCCTTCTCCGAAGCCTTACCCTAACCCGTCCCCTAATCCTAACCCGTACGCTAACACTAACCCGTGCCCTGATACGTACGCTCACCCTAAACCGTTGTCCTACCCTCACCAGGACCCCAAACCGTCCCCGTCCCCTATCCCTAACCCTAGCCCGAAACCTAACCCTTACCCGAAGCCTTATCCTCACCCGTCCCCTAATCCTAATCCTTACGCTAACACTAACCCGTGCCCTCACACGTACGCTCACCCTAAATCGTTGTCGTACCCTCACCCGGACCCTAAACCGTCCCCGTCCCCTACCCCTAATCCTAGTCTGAAACCTAACACTAACACTTACCCAAAGCCTTATCCTAACCCGTCCCCTAATCCTAACCCGTACGCTATCACTAAACCTTGGCCTCACACTTACGCTCAACCTAAACCGTTGTCGTACCCTCACCCGGACCCTAAACATCCCCGTCCCCTTACCATAACCCTAGCCCGAACCCTAACACTAACCCTTACGCAAAGCCTTACCTTCACCCGTCCCCTTATCCTAACCCGTACGCTAACATGAACCCGTGCCCTCACTCGTATGCTCACCTTAAACCGTTGTCGTACACTCACCTGAACCCTAAACCATCCCCGTCCCCTAACCCTAACCCTAGCCCAAACCCTAACCCTAACACTTACCCGAAGCCTTACCCTCACCTGTCCCCTAATCCTAACCTGTATGATAACAGTAACCCGTGCCCTCACACATCGCTCACCCTAAACCTTTGTTGTACCCTCACCCGGACCCTAAATGTCCCCGTCCCCTAACCCGAACCGTAGCCCGAACCCTAACCCTAAGCCTTACCTCAAGCCTTACCGTCACCCGTCCCCTAATCCTAACCCGTACGCTAACACTAACCCATGCTCTCACACGTACGCTCTCCCTAAATCGTTGTCGTACCCTCACCGGACCCTAAACCGTCCCCGTCCCCTAACCCTAGACCGAACCCTAACCCTTACCCAAAGCCTTACCGTCACCCGTCCCCTAATCCTAACCCATACGCTAACACTAACCCATGCTCTCACACGTATGCTCACCCTAAATCATTGTCGTACCCTCACCCGGACCATAAACCGTCCGTGTCCCCTAACCCTAGCCCGAACCCTAACCCTAACCCTTACCCAAAGCCTTACCTTCACCCGTCCCCTACTCCTAACCCGTACGCTAACACGAACCCATGCCCTTACTCGTATGCTCACCTTAAACCGTTGTCGTACACTCACCAGGACCCTAAACCGTCCCCGTCCCCTAACCCTAACCTGAACCCTAACCCTTATCCGAAGCCTTACCCTCACCCGTCCCCTAATCCTAACCCATACGCTAACACTAACCCGCGCCCTGATACGTACGCTAACCCTAAACCGTTGTCCTACCCTCACCCGGACCCTAAACCGTCCCCGTCCCCTAACCCTAACCCTAGCCCGAACCCTAACCCTAACCCTTACCCGAAGCCTTACCTTCACCTTTCCCCTAATTCTAACCCGTATGCAAGGACGAATCCGTGCTCTTACTAGTATGCTCACCTTAAACCGTTGTCGTACACTCACCAGAACCCTAAACCGTCCCCGTCCCCTAACACCAACCCTAGTACGAACCGTAACCCTAACCCTTACCCGAAGCCTTAGCCTAACACATCTCGTAATCCTAACCCGTACACTAACACTAAACCGTGGCCTCACACGTACGCTCACCCTAAACCGTTGTCGTACCCTCACCCGGACATTAACCCGTATCCGTCCCCTAACACTAACCCTAGCCCGAACCCTAACCCTAACCCTTACCCAGAGCCTTACCCTCACACGCCCTCTAATCCTAACCAATACGCTAACTCTAACCCGTGCCCTCACAGGTACGCTCACACTAAACCGTTGTCGTACCCTCACCCGAACCCTAAACCGTCCCCGTACCCTAACCCTAACCCTAACCCGAGCCCTAACCCTAAACCTTACCCGAAGCCTTAACCTTACCTGTCCCCTAATCCTAACCTGTGCGCTAACACTAGCCCGTGCCGTCACACGTACGCTCACCCTAAACCATTGTTGTACACTCACCCGGACCCTAAACCGTCCCCGTCTCCTAACCCTAATCCTAGTCTGAACCCTAACACTAACACTTACCCGAAGCCTTATCCTAACCCGTCCCCTAATCCTAACCCGTACGCTATCACTAAACCTTGGGCTCACACGTACGCTCACGCTAAACCGTTGTCGTACCCTCACCCGGACCCTAAACTTCCCCGTCCCCTAACCCTAACCCTAGCCCGAACCCTAACCCTAACCCTTACCCGAAGCCTTACCCTCACCCGTCCCCTAATCCTACCCCATACGCTAACACTGACCCGTGCCCTCACACGTACGCTCATCCTAAACCTTTGTCATACCCTCACCCGGACCCTAAACCGTCCCCGTCCCCTAACCCTAACCCTAGTTCGAACCCTAACCCTAACCCTTACCCGAAGCCTTACCTTCACCAGTCCCTAATCCTAACCCGTACGCTAACATGAACCCGTGCCCTCACACGTACGCTCACCCTAAACCGTTGTCGTGCCCTCACCCGGACCCTAAACCATCCCCATCCCCTAACCCTAACCCTAGCCAGAACCTTAACCCTAACTCTTACCCGAAGCCTTACCGTCACCCGTCCCCTAATCCTAAACCGTGCGCTAACACTAACCCATGCTCTCACACGTACGCTCACTCTAAATCATTGTCGTACCCTCACCTGGACCCTAAACCGTCCCCGTCCCCTAACCCTAACCCTAGACCGAACCCTAACCCTTACCCGAAGCCTTACCCTCACCCGTCCCCTAATCCTAACGTGTACGCTAACACTAACCCATGCTCTCACACATACGCTCACCCTAAATCATTGTCGTACCCTCACCCGAACCCTAAAGCGTCCCGGTACCCTAACCCTAGCCCGAAACCTCACCCTTACCCGAAGCCTTACCCTCACCTGTCCCCTAATCCTAACCCGTACGCTAACACTAACCCATGCCCTCACACGTACGCTCACCCTAAATCGTTGTACCCTCACCCGGACCCTAAACTGTCCCCGCCCCCTAACCCTAACCCTAGCCCGAACCCTAACCCTAACCCTTACCCGAAGCCTTACCCTCAACCGTCCCCTAATCCAAACCCGTACGCTAACACTAACCCGTGCCCTCACACGTACGTTCACCCTAAACCGTTGTCGTACCCTCACCCGGACCCTTAACCGTCCCCGTCCCCTAACCCTAACCCTAGCCCGAACCCTAACCCTAACCCTTAACCGAAGCCTTACCTTCACCCATCCCCTAATTCTAACCCGTATGCAAGGACGAACCCGTGCTCTCACTAGTATGCTCACCTTAAACCGTTGTCGTACACTCACCCAGACCTGAAACCGTCCCCGTCCCCTAACCCTAACCCTAGCCGGAACCCTAACCCTAACCCTTACCCGAAGCCTTACCCACACCCGTCCTCGAATCCTAACCCGTATGCTAACACTAACCCGCGCCCTCACATGTACGCTCACCCTAAACCTTTGTCGTACCCTACCCGGACCCTAAACCGTCCCCGTCCCCTAACACTAACCCTAGCCCAAACCCTAACCCTAACCCTTACCAGAAGCCTTACCCTCACACGTCCCTAATCCTAACCCGTATGCTAACACTAACCCGTGCCCTCACATGTAGGCTCACCCTAAACCGTTGTAATACGCTCACCCGGACCCTAAACCGTCCCCATCCCCTAACCCTAACCCTAGCACGAACCCTAACCCTAACACTTACCCGAAGCCTTACCCTCACCCGTCCCATATTCCTAACCCATACGCTAACACTAACCCGTGCCCTCACACGTACGCTTACCCTAAACTGTTGTTGTACACTCACCCGGACCCTAAATCGTCCCCGTCCCCTAACCCTAATCCAAGTCTGAACCCTAACACTACCACTTACCCGAAGCCTTATCCTAACCCGTCCCCTAATCCTATCCCGTACGCTAACACTAACCCGTGCCCTCACACGTACGCTCACCCTAAACCGTTGTCGTACCCTCACCCGGACCCTAAACGTCCCGTCCCCTAACCCTAACTCTAGCCCGAACCCTAACCCTAACCCTTACCCTAAGCCTTACCCTCACCTGTCCCCTAATCCTAACGCGTATGATAACAGTAACCCGTACCCTCACACATACGCTCACCCTAAACCTTTTTGTACCGTCACCCGGACCCTAAGCCAACCCGACCACTAACCCTAACCCTAGCCCGAACCCTAACTCTTACCCGAAGCCTTACCCTCACCCGTCCCCTAATCCTAACCCGTACTTTAATACTAACCCGTGCCCTCACACGTACGCTTACCCTAAACCGTTGTCGTACCCTCACCCGGACCCTAAACGTCCCCGTTCCCTAATCCTAACCCTAGCCCGAACCCTAACCCTAACCCTTACCCAAAGCCTTACCCTCACCCGTCCCCTAATCCTAATCCGTACGCTAACACTAACCCGTGCCTTCACACGTAAGCTCACCCTAAACCGTTGTCGTACCCTCACCCGGACCCAAACTGTCACCGTCCCCTAACTCTAACCCTAGCCCAAACCCTAACCCTAACCCTTATCCGAAGCCTTACCCTCACCCGTCCCCTAATCCTAACCTGTACGCTAACACTAACCCGTGCCCTGATACGTACGTTCACCCTAAACCGTTGTCCTACCCTCACCCGGACCCTAAACCGTCCCCATCCCCTAACCCTATCCCTAGCCCGAAACCTAACCCTTACCAGAAGCCTTACCCACACCCGTCCCCTAATCCTAATCCATACGCTAACACTAACCCGTGCCCTCACACGTACGCTCAACCTAAACCGTTGTCGTACCCTCACCCGGACACTAAACCGTCCCCGTCCCCTAACCCTAACCCTAGCCCGAACCCTAACCCTAACCCTTACCCGAAGCTTTTCCCTTACCCGTCCCCTAATTCTAATCCGTACGCTAACACTAACCTGTGCCCTCACATGTACTCTCGCCCTAAACTGTTGTTGTACCCTCACCCGGACCCTAAACCGTCCCCATCCCCTAATCCTAACCCTAGCCCGAACCCTAACCCTAACCCTTACCCGAAGCCTTACCTTCACCCATTCCCTAATTCTAACCCGTATGCAAGGACGTACCCGTGTTCTCACTAGTATGCTCACATTAAACCGTTGTCGTACACTCACCAGGACCCAAAACCGTCCCCGTCCCCTAACCCTAACCCGAACCCTAACCCTTATCCGAAGCCTTACCCTCACCCATCCCCTAATCCTAACCCATACGCTAACACTAACCCGCGCCCTGATACGTACACTAACCCTAAACCGTTGTCCTACCCTCACCCGGACCCTAAACCGTCCCCGTCACCTAACCCTAACCCTAGCCCGAAACCTAACCCTTACCCGAAGCCTTACCCTCACCCGTCCCCTAATCCTAATCCATACGCTAACACTAACCCATGCCCTCACACGTAAGCTCACCTTAAACCGTTGTCGTACCCTCACCCGGACCCTAAACCGTCCCCGTCCCCTAACCCTAACCCTAACCCGAGCCCTAACCCTAAATCTTACCCGAAGCCTTACCCTCACCCGTCCCCTAATCCTAACCTGTGCGCTAACACTAGCCCGTGCCCTCACATGTACGCTCACCCTAAACCGTTGTCGTACCCTCACCCGGACCCTAAACCGTCCCCATCCCCTAACCCTAACCCTAGCCAGAACCTTAACCCTAACCCTTACACGAAGCCTTACCCTCACCCGTCCCCTAATCCTAACCCGTACTCTAACACTAACCCATGCTCTCACACGTATGCTCACCGTAAATCATTGTCGTACCCTCACCCGGACCCTAAACCGTCCCCGTACCCAAACCCTAACCCTAGCCCGAACCCTAACCCTTACCTGAAGCCTTACCCTCACCCGTCCCCTAATCCTAACCCGTACGCTAACACTAACCCATGCCCTCACACGTACGCTCACCCTAAATCGTTGTACCCTCAACCGACCCTAAACTGTCGCCGTCCCCTAACCTTAACCCTAGCCAAAACCCTAACCCTAACCCTTACCCGAAGCCTTACCCTCACCCGTCCCCTAATCCTAACCCGTATGCTAACACTAACCCGTGCCCTCACACGTACGCTCACCCTAAACCGTTGTCATACCCTCACCCGGACCCTAAACCGTCCCCATCCCCTAACCCTAACCCTAGCCCGAACCCTAACCCTAAACCTTACCCGAAGCCTTACCCTTACCCGTCCTCTAATCCTAATCCGTACGCTAACACTAACCTGTGCCCTCTCACGTACGCTCACCCTAAACCGTTGTCGTACCCTCACCTGGACCCTAAACCGTCCCCTTCCCCTAACCCTAACCTTAGCACGAACCCTAACCCTAACCCTTACCCGAAGCCTTACCTTCACCCATCCCCTAATTCTAACCCGTATGCAAGGACGAATCCGTGCTCTTACTAGTATGCTCACCTTAAACCGTTGTCGTACACTCACCAGAACCCTAAACCATCCCCGTCCCCTAACACCAACCCTAGTACGAACCGTAACCCTAACCCTTACCCGAAGCCTTAGCGTAACACATCTCGTAATCCTAACCCGTACACTAACACTAAACCGTGGCCTCACACGTACGCTCACCCTAAACCGTTGTCGTACCCTCACCCGGACATTAACCCGTATCCGTCCCCTAACACTAACCCTAGCCCGAACCCTAACCCTAACCCTTACCCAGAGCCTTACCCTCACACGCCCTCTAATCCTAACCAATACGCTAACTCTAACCCGTGCCCTCACAGGTACGCTCACCCTAAACCGTTGTTGTACCCTCACCCGAACCCTAAACCGTCCCCGTACCCTAACCCTAACCCTAACCCGAGCCCTAACCCTAAACCTTACCCGAAGCCTTAACCTTACCTGTCCCCGAATCCTAACCTGTGCGCTAACACTAGCCCGTGCCGTCACATGTACGCTCACCCTAAACCATTGTTGTACACTCACCCGGACCCTAAACCGTCCTCGTCCCCTAACCCTAATCCTAGTCTGAACCCTAACACTAACACTTACCCGAAGCCTTATCCTAACCCGTCCCCTAATCCTAACCCGTACGCTAACACTAACCCGTGCCCTCACACGTACGCTCACCCTAAACCATTGTCGTACCCTCACCCAGACCCGAAACCGTCCCAGTCCCCTAACCCTAACCCTAGCCCGAATCCTAACCCTAACCCTTACCGGAAGCCTTACCCTCACCCGTCCCCTAATCCTAACCCGTATGCTAACACTAACCTGTGCCCTCACACGTACGCTCACCCTAAATCATTTTCGTACCCTCGCCCGGACCCTAAACCGTCCCCGTACCTTAACCCTAACCCTAGCCCGAACCCTAACCCTAACCCTTACCCGAAGGCTTAACCTCACCCGTCTCCTAATCGAAACCCGTACGCTAACACTAACCCATGCCCTCTCACGTACGCTCACCCTAAACCGTTGTCGTACCCTCACCCGGACCCTAAACCGTCCCCGTCCCCTAACCCTAACCCTAGCCCGAACCCTAACCCTAACCCTTACCCGAAGCCTTACCTTCACCCATCCCCTAATTCTAACCCGTATGCAAGGACGAATCCGTGCTCTTACTAGTATGCTCACCTTAAACCGTTGTCGTACACTCACCAGAACCCTAAACCGTCCCCGTCCCCTAACACCAACCCTAGTACGAACCGTAACCCTAACCCTTACCCGAAGCCTTAGCCTAACACATCTCGTAATCCTAACCCGTACACTAACACTAAACCGTGGCCTCACACGTACGCTCACCCTAAACCGTTGTCGTACCCTCACCCGGACATTAACCCGTATCCGTCCCCTAACACTAACCCTAGCCCGAACCCTAACCCTAACCCTTACCCAGAGCCTTACCCTCACACGTTCTCTAATCCTAACCAATACGCTAACTCTAACCCGTGCCCTCACAAGTACGCTCACCCTAAACCGTTGTCGTACCCTCACCCGAACCCTAAACCGTCCCCGTACCCTAACCCTAACCCTAACCCGAGCCCGAACCCTAAACCTTACCCGAAGCCTTAACCTTACCTGTCCCCTAATCCTAACCTGTGCGCTAACACTAGCCCGTGCCGTCACACGTACGCTCACCCTAAACCATTGTTGTACACTCACCCGGACCCTAAACCGTCCCCGTCCCCTAACCCTAATCCTAGTCTGAACCCTAACACTAACACTTACCCGAAGCCTTATCCTAACCCATCCCCTAATCCTAACCCGTACGCTATCACTAAACCTTGGGCTCACACGTACGCTCACGCTAAACCGTTGTCGTACCCTCACCCGGACCCTAAACGTCCCCGTCCCCTTTCCATAACCCTAGCCCGAACCCTAACACTAACCCTTACCCGAAGCCTTACCCTCAGCCGTCCCCTAATCCTAACTCGTACACTAACACTGACCCGTGGACTCACAAGTAAGCTCAACCTAAACCGTTGTCGTACCCTCACCCGGACCCTAAACCATCCCTGTTCCCTAACGCTAACCCTAATCCGAACCCTAACCCTAACACCCGAAGCCTTACCCTCATCCGACCCCTAATCCTAACCTGTACACTAACACTAGCCCGTGCCCTCACACATACGCTCACCCTAAACCGTTGTTGTACACTCACCCGGATGCTAAACCATCCCCGTCCCCTAACCCTAACCCTACTCCGAAACCTAACCCTAACCCTTATCCGAAGCCTTAGCCTAACCCATCCTCTAATCCTAACCTGTACTCTAACACTAAACCGTGGCCTCACACATACGCTCAACCTAAACCATTGTCATACCCTCACCCGGACCCTAAACTTCCCCGTCCCCTAACCCTAACCCTAGCCCGAACCCTAACCCTAACCCTTACCCGAAGCCTTACCCTCACCCGTCCCCTAATCCTACCCCATACGCTAACAGTGACCCGTGCCCTCACACGTACGCTCATCCTAAACCTTTGTCATACCCTCACCCGGACCCTAAACCGTCCCCGTCCCCTAACCCTAACCCTAGTTCGAACCCTAACCCTAACCCTTACCCGAAGCCTTACCTTCACTCGTCCCTAATCCTAAACCGTACGCTAACATGAACCCGTGCACTCACACGTACGCTCACCCTAAACCGTTGTCGTGCCCTCACCCGGACCCTAAACCATCCCCATCCCCTAACCCTAACCCTAGCCAGAACCTTAACCCTAACTCTTACCCGAAGCCTTACCGTCACCCGTCCCCTAATCCTAAACTGTGCGCTAACACTAACCCATGCTCTCACACGTACGCTCACCCTAAATAATTGTCGTACCCTCACCTGGACCCTAAACCGTCCCCGTCCCCTAACCCTAACCCTAGCCCGAACCCTAACCCTAACCCTTAACCGAAGCCTTACCTTCACCCATTCCCTAATTCTAACCCGTATGCAAGGACGAACCCGTGCTCTCACTAGTATGCTCACCTTAAACCGTTGTCGTACACTCACCCAGACCCGAAACCGTCCCCGTCCCCTAATCCTAACCCTAGCCGGAACCCTAACCCTAACCCTTACCCGAAGCCTTACCCACACCCGTCCTCGAATCCTAACCCGTATGCTAACACTAACCCGCGCCCTCACATGTACGCTCACCCTAAACCTTTGTCGTACCCTACCCGGACCCTAAACCGTCCCCGTCCCCTAACACTAACTCTAGCCCAAACCCTAACCCTAACCCTTACCAGAAGCCTTACCCTCACACGTCCCCTAATCCTAACCCGTATGCTAACACTAACCCGTGCCCTCACACGTACGCTCACCCTAAACCGTTGTCATACCCTCACCCGGACCCTAAACCGTCCGCATCCCCTAACCCTAACCCTAGCACGAACCCTAACCCTAACACTTACCCGAAGCCTTACCCTCACCCGTCCCATATTCCTAACCCATACGCTAACACTAACCCGTGCCCTCACACGTACGCTTACCCTAAACTGTTGTTGTACACTCACCCGGACCCTAAATCGTCCCCGTCCCCTAACCCTAATCCTAGTCTGAACCCTAACACTAACACTTACCCGAAGCCTTATCCTAACCCGTCCCCTAATCCTAACCCGTACGCTAACACTAACCCGTGCGCTCACACGTACGCTCACCCTAAACCGTTGTCGTACCCTCACCCGGACCCTAAACGTCCCCGTCCCCTAACCGTAACTGTAGCCCGAACCCTAACCCTAACTCTTACCCTAAGCCTTACCCTCACCTGTCCCCTAATCCTAACGCGTATGATAACAGTAACCCGTACCCTCACACATACGCTCACCCTAAACCTTTTTGTACCCTCACCCGGACCCTAAGCCAACCCGACCACTAACCCTAACCCTAGCCCGAACCCTAACTCTTACCCGAAGCCTTACCCTCACCCGTCCCCTAATCCTAACCCGTACTTTAACACTAACCCGTGCCCTCACACGTACGCTTACCCTAAACCGTTGTCGTACCCTCACCCGGACCATAAACGTCCCCGTTCCCTAACCCTAACCCTAGCCCGAACCCTAACCCTAACCCTTACCCAAAGCCTTACCCTCACCCGTCCCCTAATCCTAATCCGTACGCTAACACTAACCCGTGCCTTCACACGTAAGCTCACCCTAAACCGTTGTCGTACCCTCACCCGGACCCAAACTGTCACCGTCCCCTAACTCTAACCCTAGCCCAAACCCTAACCCTAACCCTTATCCGAAGCCTTACCCTCACCCGTCCCCTAATCCTAACCTGTACGCTAACACTAACCCATGCCCTAACACGTAAGCTCACCTTAAACCGTTGTCGTACCCTCACCCGGACCCTAAACCGTCCCCGTCCCCTAACCCTAACCCTAACCCGAGCCCTAACCCTAAATCTTACCCGAAGGCTTACCCTCACCCGTCCCCTAATCCTAACCTGTGCGCTAACACTAGCCCGTGCCCTCACACGTACGCTCACCCTAAACCGTTGTCGTACCCTCACCCGGACCCTAAACCGTCCCCGTCCCCTAACCCTAACCCTAGCCCAAACCCTAACCCTAACCCTTACCCGAAGCCTTACGCTCACACGTCCCCTAATCCTAACACGTATGCTAACACTAACCCGTGCCCTCACATGTACGCTCACCCTAAACCGTTGTTGTACCCTCACACGGACCCTAAACTATCCCCATCCACTAACCCTAACCCTAGCCCGAACCCTAACCCTAACACTTACCCGAAGCCTTACCCTCACCCGTCCCCTATTCCTAACCCGTACGCTAACACTAACCCGTGCCCTCACACGTACGCTCACCCTAAACCATTGTCGTACCCTCACCCAGACCCGAAACCGTCCCCGTCCCCTAACCCTAACCCTAGCCCGAACCCTAACCCTAACCCTTACCGGAAGCCTTACCCTCACCCGTCCCCTAATCCTAACCCGTATGCTAACACTAACCCGTGCCCTCACACGTACGCTCACCCTAAACCGTTGTCATACCCTCACCCGGACCCTAAACCGTCCCCATCTCCTAACCCTAACCCTAGCCCGAACCCTAACCCTAAAGCTTACCCGAAGCCTTACCCTTACCCGTCCTCTAATCCTAATCCGTACGCTAACACTAACCTGTGCCCTCTCACGTACGCTCACCCTAAACCGTTGTCGTACCCTCACCTGGACCCTAAACCGTCCCCTTCCCCTAACCCTAACCTTAGCACGAACCCTAACCCTAACCCTTACCCGAAGCCTTACCTTCACCCATCCCCTAATTCTAACCCGTATGCAAGGACGAATCCGTGCTCTTACTAGTATGCTCACCTTAAACCGTTGTCGTACACTCACCAGAACCCTAAACCGTCCCCGTCCCCTAACACCAACCCTAGTACGAACCGTAACCCTAACCCTTACCCGAAGCCTTAGCGTAACACATCTCGTAATCCTAACCCGTACGCTAACACTAAACCGTGGCCTCACACGTACGCTCACCCTAAACCGTTGTCGTACCCTCACCCGGACATTAACCCGTATCCGTCCCCTAACACTAACCCTAGCCCGAACCCTAACCCTAACCCTTACCCAGAGCCTTACCCTCACACGCCCTCTAATCCTAACCAATACGCTAACTCTAACCCGTGCCCTCACAGGTACGCTCACCCTAAACCGTTGTTGTACCCTCACCCGAACCCTAAACCGTCCCCGTACCCTAACCCTAACCCTAACCCAAGCCCTAACCCTAAACCTTACCCGAAGCCTTAACCTTACCTGTCCCCTAATCCTAACCTTTGCGCTAACACTAGCCCGTGCCGTCACATGTACCCTCACCCTAAACCATTGTTGTACACTCACCCGGACCCTAAACCGTCCCCGTCCCCTAACCCTAATCCTAGTCTGAACCCTAACACTAACACTTACCGGAAGCCTTATCCTAACCCGTCCCCTAATCCTAACCCGTACACTATCACTAAACCTTGGCCTCACACGTACGCTCACGCTAAACCGTTGTCGTACCCTCACCCGGACCCTAAACGTCCCCGTCCCCTTTCCATAACCCTAGCCCGAACCCTAACACTAACCCTTACCCGAAGGCTTACCCTCAGCCGTCCCCTAATCCTAACCCGTACGCTAACACTAACCCGTGCCCTCACACGTACGCTCACCCTAAACCGTTGTCATACCCTCAACCGGACCCTAAACCGTCCCCGTCCCCTAACCCTAACCCTAGCCCAAACCCTAACCCTAACCCTTCTCCGAAGCCTTACCCACACCTGTCCTCGTATCATAACCCGTATGCTATCACTAACCCGTGCCCTCACACGTACGCTCACCCTAAACCGTTGTACCCTCACCCGGACCCTAAACCATCCCCGTCCCCTAACCCTAACACTTGTCCGAACCGTAACCCTAACCCTTACCCAAAGCCTTACCTTCACCCATCCCCTAATTCTAACCCGTATGCAAGGACGAACCCGTGCTCTCACTAGTATGCTCACCTTAAACCGTTGTCATACACTCACCAGGACCCTAAACCGTCCCCATCCCCTAACCCCAACCCTAGTCCGAACCGTAACCCTAACCCTTACCCGAAGCCTTAGCCTAACCCGTCTACTAATCCTAACCCATACGCTAACACTAAACCGTGGCCTCACACGTACGCTCACCCTAAACCATTGTCGTACCCTCACCCGTACCCTAAACTGTCCCCGTCCCCTAACCCTAACCCTAGCCCGAACCCTAACCCTAATCCTTACCCAAAGCCTTACCTTCACCCGTCCCCTAATCCTAACCCGTACGCTAACATGAAACCGTGCCCTCACTCGTATGCTTACCTTAAACTGTTGTCGTACACTCACCAGAACCCAAAACCGTCCCCGTCCCCTAACCCTAGCCCAAACCCTAACCCTAACACTTACCCGAAGCCTTACCCTCACCTGTCCCCTAATCCTAAACCGTATGATTACAGTAACCCGTGCCCTCACACATACGCTTACCCTAAACCTTTGTTGTACCCTCACCCGGATCCTAAACCGTCCCCGTCCCCTACACCTAACCCTAGCCCGAACCCTAACCCTTACCCGAAGCCTTACCCACACCCGTCCTCGAATCCTAACCCGTATGCTAACACTAACCCGCCCCCTCACACGTACGCTCACCCTAAACCTTTGTCGTACCCTCACCCGGACCCTAAACCGTCCCCGTCCCCTAACACTAACCCTAGCCCAAACCCTAACCCTAACCCTTACCAGAAGCCTTACCCTCACACGTCCCCTAATCCTAACCCGTATGCTAACACTAACACGTGCCCTCACACGTAGGCTCACCCTAAACCGTTGTAATACCCTCACCCGGACCCTAAACCGTCCCCATCCCCTAACTCTAACCCTAGCATGAACCCTAACCCTAACACTTACAGAAGCCTTACCCTCACCCGTCCCATATTCCTAACCCATACGCTAACACTAACCCGTGCCCTCACACGTATGCTTACCCTAAACTGTTGTTGTACACTCACCCGGACCCTAAATCGTCCCCATCCCCTAACCCTAATCCTAGTCTGAACCCTAACACTAACACTTACCCGAAGCCTTATCGTAACCCGTCCCCTAATCCTAACCCATACGCTAACACTAACCCGTGCCCTCACACGTACGCTCACCCTAAACCGTTGTCATATCCTCAACCGGACCCTAAACGTCCCCGTCCCCTAACCCTAACCCTAGCCCGAACCCTAACCCTAACCCTTACACAAAGCCTTACCCTCACCTGTCCCCTAATCCTAACGCGTATGATAACAGTAACCCGTACCCTCACACATACGCTCACCCTAAACCTTTTTGTACCCTCACCCGGACCCTAAGCCAACCCGACCACTAACCCTAACCCTAGCCCGAACCCTAACTCTTACCCGAAGCCTTACCCTCACCCGTCCCCTAATCCTAACCCGTACTTTAACACTAACCCGTGCCCTCACACGTACGCTCACCCTAAACCGTTGTCGTACCCTCACCCGGACCCTAAACGTCCCCGTCCCCTAACCCTAACCCTAGCCCGAACCCTAACCCTAACCCTTACCCGAAGCCTTACCCTCACCCGTCCCCTAATCCTAATCCGTACGCTAACACTAACCCGTGCCTTCACACGTAAGCTCACCCTAAACCGTTGTCGTACCCTCACCCGGACCCAAACTGTCACCGTCCCCTAACCCTAACCCTAGCCCGAACCCTAACCCTAACCCTTACCCGAAGCCTTACCTTCACCCATCCCCTAATTCTAACCCGTATGCAAGGACGTACCCGTGCTCTCACTAGTATGCTCACATTAAACCGTTGTCGTACACTCACCAGGACCCTAAACCGTCCCCGTCCCCTAACCCCAACCCTAGTCCGAACCGTAACCCTAACCCTTACCCGAAGCCTTAGCCTAACCCGTCTCGTAATCCTAACCCGTACGCTAACACTAAACCATGGCCTCACACGTACGCTCACCCTAAACCGTTGTCGTACCCTCACGCGGACATTAAACCGTTCCCGTCCCCTAACCCTAACCCTAGCCCGAACCCTAACCCTAACCCTTACCCGAAGCCTTACCCTCACCCGTCCCCTAATCCTAATCCGTACACTAACACTAACCCATGCCCTCACACGTACGTTCACCCTAAACCGTTTTCGTACCCTCACTCGGACCCTAAACCGTCCTCGTCCCCTAACCCTAACCCTAGCCCGAACCCTAACACTAACCCTTACCCAAAGCCTTACCTTCACCTGTCCCCTAATCTTAACCCGTACGCTAACATGAACCCGTACACTCACTCGTATGCTCACCTTAAACTGTTGTCGTACACTCACCAGAACCCGAACCGTCCCCGTCCCCTAACCCTAACCCTACCCCGAACCCTAACCCTTACCCGAAGCCTTACCCTCACCCGTCCCCCAATCCTAACCCGTACGCTAACACTAACCCGTGCCCTCACACGTACGCTCACCCTAAACCGTTGTCATACCCTCAACCGGACCCTAAACCGTCCCCGTCCCCTAACCCTAACCCTAGCCCAAACCCTAACCCTAACCCTTCTCCGAAGCCTTACCCACACCTGTCCTCGTATCATAACCCGTATGCTATCACTAACCCGTGCCCTCACACGTACGCTCACCCTAAACCGTTGTACCCTCACCCGGACCCTAAACCATCCCCGTCCCCTAACCCTAACACTTGTCCGAACCGTAACCCTAACCCTTACCCAAAGCCTTACCTTCACCCATCCCCTAATTCTAACCCGTATGCAAGGACGAACCCGTGCTCTCACTAGTATGCTCACCTTAAACCGTTGTCATACACTCACCAGGACCCTAAACCGTCCCCATCCCCTAACCCCAACCCTAGTCCGAACCATAACCCTAACCCTTACCCGAAGCCTTAGCCTAACCCGTCTACTAATCCTAACCCATACGCTAACACTAAACCGTGGCCTCACACGTACGCTCACCCTAAACCATTGTCGTACCCTCACCCGTACCCTAAACTGTCCCCGTCCCCTAACCCTAACCCTAGCCCTAACCCTAACCCTTACCCAAAGCCTTACCTTCACCCGTCCCCTAATCCTAACCCGTACGCTAACATGAAACCGTGCCCTCACTCGTATGCTCACCTTAAACTGTTGTCGTACACTCACCAGAACCCAAAACCGTCCCCGTCCCCTAACCCTAGCCCAAACCCTAACCCTAACACTTAACCGAAGCCTTACCCTCACCTGTCCCCTAATCCTAACCCGTATGATTACAGTAACCCGTGCCCTCACACATACGCTTACCCTAAACCTTTGTTGTACCCTCACCCGGATCCTAAACCGTCCCCGTCCCCTACACCTAACCCTAGCCCGAACCCTAACCCTTACCCGAAGCCTTACCCTCACCCGTCCCCTAATCCTAACCCATACGCTAACACTAACCCGTGCCCTCACACGTACGCTCACCTAAACCGTTGTCGTACCCTCACCTGGACCCTATACCGTCCCCGTCCCCTAACCCTAACCCTAGCCCGAACCCTAACCCTAACCCTTACCCGAAGCCTTACC
Source organism: Lagenorhynchus albirostris (assembly GCF_949774975.1). Classification (NCBI taxonomy): domain Eukaryota; kingdom Metazoa; phylum Chordata; class Mammalia; order Artiodactyla; family Delphinidae; genus Lagenorhynchus; species Lagenorhynchus albirostris. Next base: position 17,043,045 of record NC_083110.1, on the reverse strand, counting down.
CACACCTGTCCTCGAATCCTAACCCGTACGCTAAAACTAACCCGCGCCCTCACACGTACGCTCAGCCTAAACCGTTGTCATACCCTCACCCGGACCCAAACCGTGCCCGTACCCTAACCCTAACCCGAGCCCAAACCCTAACTCTAATCCTTACCCGAAGCCTTACCCTCACCCGTCCCCTAATCCTAACCCGTATACTAACACTAACCCGTGCCCTCACACGTACGCTCACCCTAAACCGTTCTCATACCCTCACACGGACCCTAAACCGTCCCCGTCCCCTACCCCTAACCCTAGCCGGAACCCTAACCCTAACCCTTACCCGAAGCCTTACCCACACCCGTCCTCGAATCCTAACCCGTATGCTAACACTAACCCGCCCCCTCACACGTACGCTCACCCTAAACCTTTGTCGTACCCTCACCCGGACCCTAAACCGTCCCCGTCCCCTAACACTAACCCTAGCCCAAACCCTAACCCTAACCCTTACCAGAAGCCTTACCCTCACACGTCCCCTAATCCTAACCCGTATGCTAACACTAACACGTGCCCTCACACGTAGGCTCACCCTAAACCGTTGTAATACCCTCACCCGGACCCTAAACCGTCCCCATCCCCTAACTCTAACCCTAGCACGAACCCTAACCCTAACACTTACAGAAGCCTTACCCTCACCCGTCCCATATTCCTAACCCATACGCTAACACTAACCCGTGCCCTCACACGTACGCTTACCCTAAACTGTTGTTGTACACTCACCCGGACCCTAAATCGTCCCCATCCCCTAACCCTAATCCTAGTCTGAACCCTAACACTAACACTTACCCGAAGCCTTATCGTAACCCGTCCCCTAATCCTAACCCATACGCTAACACTAACCCGTGCCCTCACACGTACGCTCACCCTAAACCGTTGTCATATCCTCAACCGGACCCTAAACGTCCCCGTCCCCTAACCCTAACCCTAGCCCGAACCCTAACCCTAACCCTTACACAAAGCCTTACCCTCACCTGTCCCCTAATCCTAACGCGTATGATAACAGTAACCCGTACCCTCACACATACGCTCACCCTAAACCTTTTTGTACCCTCACCCGGACCCTAAGCCAACCCGACCACTAACCCTAACCCTAGCCCGAACCCTAACTCTTACCCGAAGCCTTACCCTCACCCGTCCCCTAATCCTAACCCGTACTTTAACACTAACCCGTGCCCTCACACGTACGCTCACCCTAAACCGTTGTCGTACCCTCACCCGGACCCTAAACGTCCCCGTCCCCTAACCCTAACCCTAGCCCGAACCCTAACCCTAACCCTTACCCGAAGCCTTACCCTCACCCGTCCCCTAATCCTAATCCGTACGCTAACACTAACCCGTGCCTTCACACGTAAGCTCACCCTAAACCGTTGTCGTACCCTAACCCGGACCCAAACTGTCACCGTCCCCTAACCCTAACCCTAGCCCAAACCCTAACCCTAACCCTTATCCGAAGCCTTACCCTCACCCGTCCCCTAATCCTAACCTGTACACTAACACTAACCCGTGCCCTGATACGTACGTTCACCCTAAACCGTTGTCCTACCCTCACCCGGACCCTAAACCGTCCCCATCCCCTAACCCTAACCCTAGCCCGAACCCTAACCCTAACCCTTACCCGAAGCCTTACCTTCACCCATCCCCTAATTCTAACCCGTATGCAAGGACGTACCCGTGCTCTCACTAGTATGCTCACATTAAACCGTTGTCGTACACTCACCAGGACCCTAAACCGTCCCCGTCCCCTAACCCCAACCCTAGTCCGAACCGTAACCCTAACCCTTACCCGAAGCCTTAGCCTAACCCGTCTCGTAATCCTAACCCGTACGCTAACACTAAACCATGGCCTCACACGTACGCTCACCCTAAACCGTTGTCGTACCCTCACGCGAACATTAAACCGTTCCCGTCCCCTAACCCTAACCCTAGCCCGAACCCTAACCCTAACCCTTACCCGAAGCCTTACCCTCACCCGTCCCCTAATCCTAATCCGTACACTAACACTAACCCATGCCCTCACACGTACGTTCACCCTAAACCGTTTTCATACCCTCACTCGGACCCTAAACCGTCCTCGTCCCCTAACCCTAACCCTAGCCCGAACCCTAACACTAACCCTTACCCAAAGCCTTACCTTCACCTGTCCCCTAATCTTAACCCGTACGCTAACATGAACCCGTACACTCACTCGTATGCTCACCTTAAACTGTTGTCGTACACTCACCAGAACCCGAACCGTCCCCGTCCCCTAACCCTAACCCTACCCCGAACCCTAACCCTTACCCGAAGCCTTACCCTCACCCGTCCCCCAATCCTAACCCGTACGCTAACACTAACCCGTGCCCTCACACGTACGCTCACCCTAAACCGTTGTCATACCCTCAACCGGACCCTAAACCGTCCCCGTCCCCTAACCCTAACCCTAGCCCAAACCCTAACCCTAACCCTTCTCCGAAGCCTTACCCACACCTGTCCTCGTATCATAACCCGTATGCTATCACTAACCCGTGCCCTCACACGTACGCTCACCCTAAACCGTTGTACCCTCACCCGGACCCTAAACCATCCCCGTCCCCTAACCCTAACACTTGTCCGAACCGTAACCCTAACCCTTACCCAAAGCCTTACCTTCACCCATCCCCTAATTCTAACCCGTATGCAAGGACGAACCCGTGCTCTCACTAGTATGCTCACCTTAAACCGTTGTCATACACTCACCAGGACCCTAAACCGTCCCCATCCCCTAACCCCAACCCTAGTCCGAACCGTAACCCTAACCCTTACCCGAAGCCTTAGCCTAACCCGTCTACTAATCCTAACCCATACGCTAACACTAAACCGTGGCCTCACACGTACGCTCACCCTAAACCATTGTCGTACCCTCACCCGTACCCTAAACTGTCCCCGTCCCCTAACCCTAACCCTAGCCCTAACCCTAACCCTTACCCAAAGCCTTACCTTCACCCGTCCCCTAATCCTAACCCGTACGCTAACATGAAACCGTGCCCTCACTCGTATGCTCACCTTAAACTGTTGTCGTACACTCACCAGAACCCAAAACCGTCCCCGTCCCCTAACCCTAGCCCAAACCCTAACCCTAACACTTACCCGAAGCCTTACCCTCACCTGTCCCCTAATCCTAACCCGTATGATTACAGTAACCCGTGCCCTCACACATACGCTTACCCTAAACCTTTGTTGTACCCTCACCCGGATCCTAAACCGTCCCCGTCCCCTACACCTAACCCTAGCCCGAACCCTAACCCTTACCCGAAGCCTTACCCTCACCCGTCCCCTAATCCTAACCCATACGCTAACACTAACCCGTGCCCTCACACGTACGCTCACCCTAAACCGTTGTCGTACCCTCACCTGGACCCTATACCGTCCCCGTCCCCTAACCCTAACCCTAGCCCGAACCCTAACCCTAACCCTTACCCGAAGCCTTACCCACACCTGTCCTCGAATCCTAACCCGTACGCTAAAACTAACCCGCGCCCTCACACGTACGCTCAGCCTAAACCGTTGTCATACCCTCACCCGGACCCAAACCGTGCCCGTACCCTAACCCTAACCCGAGCCCAAACCCTAACTCTAATCCTTACCCGAAGCCTTACCCTCACCCGTCCCCTAATCCTAACCCGTATACTAACACTAACCCGTGCCCTCACACGTACGCTCACCCTAAACCGTTCTCATACCCTCACACGGACCCTAAACCGTCCCCGTCCCCTACCCCTAACCCTAGCCGGAACCCTAACCCTAACCCTTACCCGAAGCCTTACCCACACCCGTCCTCGAATCCTAACCCGTATGCTAACACTAACCCGCCCCCTCACACGTACGCTCACCCTAAACCTTTGTCGTACCCTCACCCGGACCCTAAACCGTCCCCGTCCCCTAACACTAACCCTAGCCCAAACCCTAACCCTAACCCTTACCAGAAGCCTTACCCTCACACGTCCCCTAATCCTAACCTGTATGCTAACACTAACACGTGCCCTCACACGTAGGCTCACCCTAAACCGTTGTAATACCCTCACCCGGACCCTAAACCGTCCCCATCCCCTAACTCTAACCCTAGCACGAACCCTAACCCTAACACTTACAGAAGCCTTACCCTCACCCGTCCCATATTCCTAACCCATACGCTAACACTAACCCGTGCCCTCACACGTACGCTTACCCTAAACTGTTGTTGTACACTCACCCGGACCCTAAATCGTCCCCATCCCCTAACCCTAATCCTAGTCTGAACCCTAACACTAACACTTACCCGAAGCCTTATCGTAACCCGTCCCCTAATCCTAACCCATACGCTAACACTAACCCGTGCCCTCACACGTACGCTCACCCTAAACCGTTGTCATATCCTCAACCGGACCCTAAACGTCCCCGTCCCCTAACCCTAACCCTAGCCCGAACCCTAACCCTAACCCTTACACAAAGCCTTACCCTCACCTGTCCCCTAATCCTAACGCGTATGATAACAGTAACCCGTACCCTCACACATACGCTCACCCTAAACCTTTTTGTACCCTCACCCGGACCCTAAGCCAACCCGACCACTAACCCTAACCCTAGCCCGAACCCTAACTCTTACCCGAAGCCTTACCCTCACCCGTCCCCTAATCCTAACCCGTACTTTAACACTAACCCGTGCCCTCACACGTACGCTCACCCTAAACCGTTGTCGTACCCTCACCCGGACCCTAAACGTCCCCGTCCCCTAACCCTAACCCTAGCCCGAACCCTAACCCTAACCCTTACCCGAAGCCTTACCCTCACCCGTCCCCTAATCCTAATCCGTACGCTAACACTAACCCGTGCCTTCACACGTAAGCTCACCCTAAACCGTTGTCGTACCCTCACCCGGACCCAAACTGTCACCGTCCCCTAACCCTAACCCTAGCCCAAACCCTAACCCTAACCCTTATCCGAAGCCTTACCCTCACCCGTCCCCTAATCCTAACCTGTACACTAACACTAACCCGTGCCCTGATACGTACGTTCACCCTAAACCGTTGTCCTACCCTCACCCGGACCCTAAACCGTCCCCATCCCCTAACCCTAACCCTAGCCCGAACCCTAACCCTAACCCTTACCCGAAGCCTTACCTTCACCCATCCCCTAATTCTAACCCGTATGCAAGGACGTACCCGTGCTCTCACTAGTATGCTCACATTAAACCGTTGTCATACACTCACCAGGACCCTAAACCGTCCCCGTCCCCTAACCCCAACCCTAGTCCGAACCGTAACCCTAACCCTTACCCGAAGCCTTAGCCTAACCCGTCTCGTAATCCTAACCCGTACGCTAACACTAAACCATGGCCTCACACGTACGCTCACCCTAAACCGTTGTCGTACCCTCACGCGGACATTAAACCGTTCCCGTCCCCTAACCCTAACCCTAGCCCGAACCCTAACCCTAACCCTTACCCGAAGCCTTACCCTCACCCGTCCCCTAATCCTAATCCGTACACTAACACTAACCCATGCCCTCACACGTACGTTCACCCTAAACCGTTTTCGTACCCTCACTCGGACCCTAAACCGTCCTCGTCCCCTAACCCTAACCCTAGCCCGAACCCTAACACTAACCCTTACCCAAAGCCTTACCTTCACCTGTCCCCTAATCTTAACCCGTACGCTAACATGAACCCGTACACTCACTCGTATGCTCACCTTAAACTGTTGTCGTACACTCACCAGAACCCGAACCGTCCCCGTCCCCTAACCCTAACCCTACCCCGAACCCTAACCCTTACCCGAAGCCTTACCCTCACCCGTCCCCCAATCCTAACCCGTATGCTAACACTAACCCGTGCCTTCACACGTATCTCACCCTAAACCGTTGTCGTACCCTCACCCGGACCCTAAACCATCCCCGTCCCCTAACCCTAACCCTAGCCCGAACCCTAACCCTAACCCTTACCCAAAGCCTTAACCCCCCCTTCCCCTAATCCTAACGCGTATGATAACAGTAACCCGTGCCCTCACACATACGCTCACCCTAAACCTTTGTTGTACCCTCACCCGGACCCTAAGCCAACCCGACCACTAACCCTAACCCTAGCCCGAACCCTAACTCTTCCCCGAAGCCTTACCCTCACCCGTCCCCTAATCCTAACCCGTACTTTAACACTAACCCGTGCCCTCACACGTACGCTCACCCTAAACCGTTGTCGTACCCTCACCCGGACCCTAAACGTCCCCGTACCCTAACCCTAACCCTAGCCCGAACACTAACCCTAACCCTTACCCGAAGCCTTACCCTCACCCGTCCCCTAATCCTAATCCGTACGCTAACACTAACCCGTGCCCTCACACGTATGCTCACCCTATACCGTTGTCGTACCCTCACCCGGACCCAAACTGTCACCGTCCCCTAACGCTAACCCTAGCCCAAACCCTAACCCTAACCCTTATCCGAAGCCTTACCCTCACCCGTCCCCTAATCCTAACCCGGACGCTAACACTAACCCGTGCCCTGATACGTACGTTCATCCTAAACCGTTGTCCTACCCTCACCCGGACCCTAAACCGTCCCCGTCCCCTAACCCTAACCCTAGCCCGAAACCTAACCCTTACCCGAAGCCTTACCTACACCCGTCCCCTAATCGTAATCCATACGCTAACACTAACCCGTGCCCTCACACGTACGCTCACCCTAAACCGTTGTCGTACCCTCACCCGGGCCCTAAACCGTCCCCGTCCCCTAACCCTAACCCTAGCCCGAACCCTAACCCTAACCCTTACCTGAAGCCTTACCCTTACCCGTCCCCTAATCCTAATCCGTACGCTAACACTAACCTGTGCCCTCACACGTACTCTCGCCCTAAACTGTTGTCGTACCCTCACTCGGACCCTAAACCGTCCCCGTCCCCTAACCCCAACCCTAGTCCGAACCGTAACCCTAACCCTTACCCGAAGTCTTAGCCTAACCCGTCTCCTAATCCTAACCCGTACGCTAACACTAATCCGTGGCCTCACACGTACGCTCACCCTAAACCGTTGTCGTACCCTCACCCGGACCCTAACCCATCCCCGTCCCGTAACCCTAACCCTTACCCAAAGCCTTACCCTCACCTCTCCCCTAATCCTAACGCGTATGATAACAGTAACCCGGGCACTCACACATACGCTCACTCTAAACCTTTGTTGTACCCTCACCCGGACCCTAAGCCAACCCGACCACTAACCCTAACCCTAGCCCGAACCCTAACTCTTCCCCGAAGCCTTACCCTCACCCGTCCCCTAATCCTAACCCGTACTTTAACACTAACCCGTGCCCTCACACGTACGCTCACCCTAAATCGTTGTCGTACCCTCACCCGGACCCTAAACGTCCCCGTACCCTAACCCTAACCCTAGCCCGAACACTAACCCTAACCCTTACCCGAAGCCTTACCCTCACCCGTCCCCTAATCCTAATCCGTACGCTAACACTAACCCGTGCCCTCACACGTATGCTCACCCTGAACCGTTGTCGTACCCTCACCCGGACCCAAACTGTCACCGTCCCCTAACCCTAACCCTATCCCAAACCCTAACCCTAACCCTTATCCGAAGCCTTACCCTCACCCATCCCCTAATCCTAACCCGTATGCTAACACTAACCCGCACCCTCACACGTACGCTCACCCTATACCGTTGTCGTACCCTCACCCGGACCCTAAACCGTCCCCGTCCCCTAACCCTAAACCTTGCCTGAACCCTAACCCTAACCCTTACCCGGAGCCTTACCAACACCGGTCCTCGTTTCCTAACCCGTACGCTAACACTAACCCGTGTCCTCACACATACGCTCACCCTAAACCTTTGTCGTACCCTCACCCGGACCCTAAACCGTTCCCGTCCCCTAACACTAATCCTAGCCCGAACCCTAACCCTAACTCTTACCCGAAGCCTTACCTTCACCCATCCCCTAATTCTAACCCGTATGCAAGGACGAACCCGTGCTCTCACTAGTATGCTCACCTTAAACCGTTGTCGTACACTCACCAGAACCCTAAACCGTCCCCGTCCCCTAACCCTAACCCGAAACCTAACCCTTACCCGAAGCCTTACCCTCAACCGTCCCCTAATCCTAACCCATACGCTAACACTAACCCGCGCCCTGATATATACGCTCACCCTAAACCGTTGTCCTACCCTCACCCGGACCCTAAACCGTCCCTGTCCCATAACCCTAACCCTAGCCCGAAACCTAAACGTCACCCGAAGCCTTATCCTAACCCGTCCCCTAATCCTAACCCGTACGCTATGACTAAACCTTGGCCTCACACGTACGCTCACCCTAAACCGTTGTTCTACCCTCACCCGGACCCTAAACGTCCCCATCCCCTTACCATATACCTAGCCCAAACCCTAAGACTAACCCTTACCCGAATCCTTACCCTCACCCGTCCTGTAATCCTAACCCGTACGCTAACACCCGTGCCCTCACACGTACGCTCACCCTCAACCGTTGTCGTACCCTCACCCGGACCCTAAGCCGTCCCCGTCCCCTAACCCTAACCCTATCACGAACCCTAACCCTAACCCTTACCCGAAGCCTTACCCACACCCGTCCTCGTATCCTAACCCGTACGCTAACACTAACCCGCGCCCTCACAGGTACGCTCACCCTAAACCGTTGTCGTACCCTCACCCGGACCCTAATCCGTCCCCGTCCCCTAACCCTAACCCTAGCCCAAACCCTAACCGTAACCCTTACCCGAAGCCTTGCCCTCACACGTCACCTAATCCCTACCCGTTTGCTAACGCTAACCCGTGCCCTCACACGTACCCTCACTCTAAACCGTTGTCGTACCCTCACCCGGACCCTTAACCGTCCCCATCCCCTAGCCCTAACCCTAGCCGGAACCGTAACCCTAACCCTTACCCGAAGCCTTACCCTCACCCGTCCCCTATTCCTAACACGTACGCTAACACTAACCCGTGCCCTCACACGTAGGCTCACCCTAAACAGTTGTCGTACCCTCACCCAGACCCGAAACCGTCCCCGTCCACTAACCCTAACCCTAGCCCAAACCCAAAACCTAACCCTTACCCGAAGCCTTACCCACACCTGTCCCCTAATCCTAACCCGTACGCTAACACTAACCCGTGCCCTCACACGTACGCTCACCCTAAACCGTTGTCGTACCCTCACACGGACCCTAAACTGTCCTCATCCCCTAACCCTAACCCTAGCCCGAACCCTAACCCTAACCCTTACCCGAAGCCTTACCCTCACCCGTCCCCTATTCTTAACCCATACGCTAACACTAACCCGAGCCCTCACACGTACGCTCACCCTAAACCGTTGTCGTACCCTCACCCAGACCCGAAACCGTCCCCATACCCTAACCCTAACCCTAGCCCGAACCCTAACCCTAACCTTTACCCGAAGCCTTACCCTCACCCGTCCCCTAATCCTAATCCGTACGCTAACACTGACCCGTGCCCTCACACGTACGCTCACCTTAAACCTATGTCGTACCCTCACCCGGACCCTATACCGTCCCCGTCCCCTAACCCTAACCCTAACCCGAGCCCTAACCCTAAATCTTACCCGAAGTCTTACCCTCACCCGTCCCCTAATCCTAATCCGTACGCTAACACTAACCTGTGCCCTCACACGTATGCTCACCCTAAACCGTTGTCGTACCCTTACCCGGACCCAAACTGTCACCGTCCCCTAACCCTAACCCTTGCCCAAACCCTAACCCTAACCCATACCCGAAGCCTTACCCTCAACCGTCCCCTAATCCTAACCCCTACGCTAACACTAACCCGTGCCCTGATACGTACTCTCACCCTAAACCGTTGTCCTACCCTCACCTGGACCCTAAACCGTCCCCGTCCCCTAACCCTAACCCTAGCCCGAAACCTAAACCTTACCCGAAGCCTTACCCTCACCCGTCCCCTCATCCTAATCCGTACGGTAACACTAACCCGTGCCCTCACACGTATGCTCACCCTAAACCGGTGTCGTACCCTCACCCGGACCCTAAACCGTCCCCGTCCCAACCCTAATCCTAGTCTGAACCCTAACACAAACGCTTACCCGAAATTATCGTAATCCGTCCCCTAATCCTAAACCGTACGCTATGACTAAATCTTGTCCTCACACGTACGCTCACTCTAAACCTTTGTCCTACCCTCACCGGACCCTAAACGTCCCCGTCCCCTTACCATAACCCTAGCCCGAATCCTAACACTAACACTTACCCGAAGCCTTACCCTCAGCCGTCCCCTAATCCTAACCCGTACGCTAACACTAACCCGTGCCCTCACACGTACGCTCACCCTAAACCGTTGTCCTACCCTCACCCGGAACCTAAACCGTCCCCGTCCCATAGCCCTAACCCTAGCCCGAAACCTAAACCTCACCCGAAGTCTTATCCTAACCCGTCCCCTAATCCTAACCCGTACGCTATGACTAAACCTTGGCCTCACACGTACGCTCACCCTAAACCGTTGTTCTACCCTCACCCGGACCCTAAACGTCCCCGTCCCCTTACCATAAACCTAGCCCAAACCCTAAGACTAACCCTTACCCGAAGCCTTACCCTCACCCGTCCTCTAATCCTAACCCGTACGCTAACACCCGTGCCCTCACACGTATGCTCACCCTAAACCGTTGTCGTACCCTCACCTGGACCTCAAACCATCCCCGTCCCCAACCCTAACCCTAGACCAAACCCTAACCCTAACCCTTACCCGAAGCCTTACCGTCACCCGTCCCCTAATCCTAACCCGTATGCTAACACTATTCCGTGCCCTCACACGTACGCTCACCCTAAACCATTGTCGTACCCTCACCCGGACCCTAAACCGTCTCCGTCCCCTAACCCTAACCCTAGCCCAAACACAAAACCTAAGCGTTACCCGAGGCCTTACCCACACCCATCCCCTAACCCTATCCCATACGCTAACACAAACCCGTGTCCTCACACATACGCTCACCCTAAACCTTTGTCGTACCCTCACCCGGACCCTAAACCGCCCCCATGCCCTAATCCTAACGCTAGCCCGAACCCTAACCCTAACCCTTACCCGAAGCCTTACCCTTACACGTCCCCTAATCCTAATCTGTACGCTAACACTAACCTGTGCCCTCACACGCACGCTCACCCTAAACCGTTGTCGTACCCTCACCCGGACCCTAAACCGTCCCCGTCCCCTAACCCTAACCCTAGCCCGAAACCTGAACCTTACCCGAATCCTTACCCTCACCCGTGCCCTAATCCTAATCCGTATGGTAACACTAACCCGTGCCCTCACACGTACGCTCACCCTAAACCGTTGTCGTACCCTCACCCGGACCCTAAACCGTCCCCGTCCCCTAACCCTAATCCTAGTCTGAACCCTAACACTAACGCTTACCCGAAGCCTTATCCTAACCCGTCCCCTAATCCTAACCCGTGCGCTCTGAATAAATCTTGTCCTCACACGTACGCTCACTCTAAACCTTTGTCCTACCCTCACCCGGACCCTAAACGTCCCTGAACCCTTACCATAACCCTAGCCCAAACCCTAACACTAACACTTACGCGAAGCCTTACCCTCAGCCGTCCCCTAATCCTAACCCGTACGCTAACACTAACCCGTGCCCTCACACGTACGCTCACCCTAAACAGTTGTCGTACCCTCACCCAGACCCGAAACCATCCCCGTCCACTAACCCTAACCCTAGCCCAAACCCAAAACCTAACCCTTACCCGAAGCCTTACCCACAACCGTCCCCTAATCCTAACCCGTACGCTAACACTAACCCATGTCCTCACACATACGCTCACCCTAAACCGTTGTCGTACCCTCACCCGGACCCTAAACCGTCCCCATGTACTAACCCTAACCCTAGCCCCAACCCTAACCCTAACCCTTACCCGAAGCCTTACCGTCACCCGTCCCCTAATCCTAACCCGGACGCTAACACTAACCCATGCTCTCACACGTACACTCACCCTAAATCATTGTCGTACCCTAACCCGGACCCTAAACCGTCCCCGTCCCCTAACCCTAACCCTAGACCAAACCGTAACCCTTACCCGAAGCCTTACCCTCACCCGTCCCCTAATCCTAACCCGTACGCTAACACTAACCTATGCCCTCATTCGTACGCTCACCCTAAATCGTTGTGCCCTCACCCGGACCCTAAACGTCCCCGTCCCCTAACCGTAACCCTAGCCCAAATCCAAAACCTAACCCTTACCCGAAGCCTTACCCACACCCGTCCCCTAATTCTAACCCGTACGCTAACAATAACCTGTGTCCTCACACATACGCTCACCCTAAACCGTTGTCGTACCCTCACCCGGACCCTAAACCGTCCCCGTCCCCTAACCCTAATACTAGCCCAAACCCTAACGCTAACCCTTACCCGAAGCCTTACCTTCACCCATCCCCTAACTCTAACCCGTGTGCAAGGACGAACCCGTGCTCTCACTAGTATGCTCACCTTAAACCGTTGTCGTACACTCAGCAGGACCCTAAACCGTCCCCGTCCCATAACTCCAACCCTAGTCCGAACCGTAACCCTAACCCTTACCCGAAGCCTTAGCCTAACCCGTCTCCTAATCCTAACCCGTACGCTAACACTAAACCGTGGCCTCACACGTATGCTCACCGTAAACCGTTCTCGTACCCTAACCCGGACATTAAACCGTACCCGTCCCCTAACCCTAACCCTAACCCGAACCCTAACCCTAACCCTTACCCGAAGCCTTACCCTTACCCGTCCCAGAATCCTAATCTGTACGGTAACACTAACCCATGCCCTCACACGTAAGTTCACCCTAAACCGTTGTCGAACCCTCACCCGGAACCTAAACCGTCCCCGTCCCCTAACCCTAACCCTAGCCCGAACCCTAACCCTAACCCTTACCCAAAGCCTTACCTTCACCCGTCCCCTAATCCTAACCCGTACGCTAACATGAACCCGTGCCCTCCTCGTATGCTCACCTTAAACCGTTGTCGTACACTCACCAGAACGCTAAACCGTCCCTGTCCCCTAACCCTAACCCTAGCCCGAACCCTAACCCTAACCCTTACCCAAAGCCTTACCTTCACCCGTCCCCTAATCCTAACCCGTATGCTAACACTAACCCGTGCCCTCACACGTACGCTCACCCTAAACCGTTGTCGTACCCTAACACGGACCCTAAACCGTTCCCATCCCCTAACCCTAACCCTAACCCAAACCCTAACCCTAACCCCTATCTGATGCCTTACCGTAACCCCTCCCCTATTCCAAACCCGTACGCTAACACTAACCCGTGCCCTCACACGTACGCTCACCCTAAACCGTTGTCGTACCCTCACCCAGTCCCGAAACCGTCCCCGTCCCCTAACCCTACCCCTAGCCCGAACCCTAACCCTAACCCTTACCCGAAGCCTTACCCTTACCCGTCCCCTAATCCTAATCCGTACGCTAACACTAACCCGTGCCCTCACACGTATGCTCACCCTAAACCGTTGTACACTCACCCGGACCCAAACCGTCACCGTCCCCTAACCTAACCGTAGCCCGAACCCTAACCCTAACCCTTACCCGAAGCCTTACCGTCACCCGTCCCCTAATCCTAACCCGTGCGCTAACACTAACCCGTGCCCTCTCGGTACGTTCACCCTAAATCATTGTTGTACCCTCACCCGGACCCTAAACCGTCCCCGTCCCCTAACCCTAACCATAGCCCGAACCCTCACCCTTACCCGAAGTCTTACCCTTACCGGTCCCCTAATCCTAACGTGTACGCTAACACTAACCCATGCCCTCACACGTACGCTCACCCTAAATCGTTGTACCCTCACCCGTACTCTAAACTGTCCCCGTCCCCTAACCCTAACCCTAGCCCGAACCCTAACCCTAACCCTTACCCGAAGCCTTACCCTCACCGGTCCCCTAATCCTAACCCGTACGCTAACACTAACCTGTGCCCTCACACGTACGTTCACCCTAAACCGCTGTCGTACCCTCACCCGGACCCTTAACCGTCCCCGTCCCCTAACCCTAACCCTAGCCCAAACCCTAACCCTAAGCCTTACCCGAAACCTTAACCTCACCCGTCCCCTAATCCTAACCCGTACGCTAACACTAACCCGTGCCCTCAGACGTACATTCACCCGAAACCGTTGTCGTATCCTCACCCGGATGCTAAACCGTCCCCGTCCCCTAACCCTAACCCTAGCCCGAACCCTAACCCTAACCCTTACCCGAAGCCTTACCTACACCCATCCCCTAATTCAAACCCGTATGCAAGGACGAACCCGTGCTCTAACTAGTATGCTCACCTTAAACCGTTGTCGTACACTCACCAGGACCCTAAACCATCCCCGTCCCCTAACCCCAAGCCTAGCCCGAACCCTAACACTAACCCTTACCCAAAGCCTTACCGTCACCCGTCCCCTAATCCTAATCCGTACGCTAACACTAACTCATGCCCTCACACGTACGTTCACCCTAAACCGTTGTCGTACCCTCACCCGGACCCTAAACCGTCCCCATCCCCTAACCCTAACCATAGCCCAATCCTAACCCTAACGCTTACCCAAAGGCTTACCTTCACCATTCCCCTAATCCTAACCCATACGCTAACACTAACCCGCGCCCTGATACGTACGCTGACCCTAAACCGTTGTCCTAACCTCACCCGGACCCTAAACCATCCCCGTCACCTAACCCTAACCCTAGCCCGAAACCTAACCCTTACCCGAAGCCTTACCCTCACCCGTCCCCTAATCCTAATCCGTACGCTAACACTAACCCGTGCCCTCACACGTACGCTCACCTTAAACCGTTGTCGTACCCTCACCCGGACCCTAAACCGTCCCCATCCCCTAACCCTAACCCTAACCCGAGCCCTAAGCCTAAATCTTACCCGAAGCCTTACCCTCACCCGTCCCCTAATCCTAACCTGTGCGCTAACACTAGCCCGTGCCCTCACACGTACGCTCACCCTAAACCGTTGTCGTACCCTCACCCGGACCCTAAACCGTCCTCGTCCCCTAACCCTAACCCTAGCCCAAACCCAAACCCTAACCCTTACCCGGAGCCTTACCCTCACCCGTCCCCTAATCCTAATCCGTACGCTAACACTAACCTGTGCCCTCACACGTACGCTCACCCTAAACCGTTGTCGTACCCTCACCCGGACCCTAAACCGTCCCCGTCCCCTAACCCTAACCCTAGCCCGAACCCTAACCCTAACCCTTACCCGAAGCCTTACCTTCACCCATCCCCTAATTCTAGCCCGTATGCAAGGACAAACCCGTGCTCTCACTAGTATGCTCACCTTAAACAGTTGTCGTACACTCACCAGGACCCTAAACCGTCCCCGTCCCCTATCCCTAACCCTAGCCAGAACCTTAACCCTAACCCTTACACGAAGCCTTACCCTCACCCGTCCCCTAATCCTAACCCGTACTCTAACACTAACCCATGCTCTCACACGTATGCTCACCGTAAATCATTGTCGTACCCTCACCCGGACCCTAAACCGTCCCCGTACCCAAAACCTAACCCTAGCCCGAACCCTAACCCTTACCCGAAGCCTTACCCTCACCCGTCCCCTAATCCTAACCCGTACGCTAACACTAACCCATGCCCTCACACGTACGCTCACCCTAAATCGTTGTACCCTCAACCGACCCTAAACTGTCGCCGTCCCCTAACCTTAACCCTAGCCAAAACCCTAACCCTAACCCTTACCCGAAGCCTTACCCTCACCCGTCCCCTAATCCTAACCCGTACGCTAACACTAACCCGTGCCCTCACACGTACGTTCACCCTAAACCGTTGTCGTACACTCACCAGAACCCTAAACCGTCCCCGTCCCCTAACCCCAACCGCAGTCGGAACCATAACCCTAACCCTTACCCGAAGCCTTAGCCTAGCCCGTCTCCTAATCCTAACCCGTACGCTAACACTAAACCATGGCCTCACACGTACGCTCACCCTAAACCGTTGTTGTACCCTCACCCGGACCCTAAACCGTCCCCATCCCCTAACCCTAACCCTAGCCCGAACCCTAACCCTAACCCTTACCCAAAGCCTTACCTTCACCCGTCCCCTAATTCTAACCCGTACGCTAACATGAACCCGTGCCCTCACTCGTATGCTCACCTTAAACCGTTGTCGCACACTCACCAGAACCCTAAGCCGTCCCCGTCCCCTAACACTAACCCTAGCCCAAACCCTAACCCTAACACTTACCCGAAGCCTTACCCTCACCTGTCCCCTAATCCTAACACGTATGATAACAGTAACCTGTGCCATCACACATACGCTCACCCAAAACCTTTGTTGTACCCTCACCCGGACCCTAAGCCATCCCCGTCCACTAACCCTAACCCTAGCCCGAACCCTAACTCTTACCCGAAGCCTTACCCTCACCCGTCCCCTAATCCTAACCTGTAGGCTAACACTAGCCCGTGCCTTCACACATACGCTCACCCTAAACCATTGTTGTATACTCACCCGGACCCTAAACCGTCCCCGTCCCCTAATCCTAATTCTAGTCTGAACGCTAACCCTAAGCCTTACCCGAAGCCTTAATCTAATCCATCCCCTAATCATAACCCATACACTAACACTAAACCGTGGCCTCACACGTACGCTCACCCTAAACCGTTGTCGTACGCTCACCCGGACCCTAAATGTCCCAGTACCCTAACCCGAACCCTAGCCCGAACCCTAACCCTAACCCTTACCCGAAGCCTTACCGTCCCAGTCCCCTAATCCTAACTCGTACACTAACACTGACCCGTGCCCTCAAAAGTAAGCTCAACCTAAACCGTTGTCGTACCCTCACCAGGACCCTTAACCGTCCCCGTTCCCTAACCCTAACCCTAATCCGAACCCTAACCCTAACACTTACCCGAAGCCTTACCCTCATCCGTCCCCCAATCCTAACCTGTACGCTAACACTAGCCCGTGCCCTCACACGTACACTCACCCTAAACCGTTGTTGTACACTCACGCGGATGCTAAACCATCCCCGTCCCCTAACCCTAACCCTACTCCGAACCCTAACCCTAACCCTTACCCGAAGCCTTAGTCTAACCCATCCCCTAATCCTAACCCGTATGCTAACACTAACCCGTGCCCTCACACGTACACTCACCCTAAACCGTTGTCGTACCCTCACCCGGAACCTAAATCGTCCCCGGCCCCTAACCCTAACCCTAGACCGAACCCTAACCCTTATCCGAAACCTTACCCTCACCCGTCCCCTAATCCTAACCCGTACGCTAACACTAACTCATGCTCAAACACGTACGCTCACCCTAAATCATTGTCGTACCCTCACCCGGACCCTAAACCGTCCCCGTCTCCTAACCCTAACCCTAGCCCGAACACTAACCCTTACCCGTAGCCTTACCCTCACCCGTCCCCTAATCCTAACCCGTACGCTAACACTAACCCGTGCCCTCACACGTACGTTCACCCTAAATCGTTGTCGTACCCTCACCCGAACCCTAAACCGTCCCCGTCCCCTAACCCTAACCCTAGCCCGAACCCTAACCCTAACCCTTACCCGAAGCCTTAACCTCACCCGTCTCCTAATCCAAACCCGTACGTTAACACTAACCCGTGCCCTAACACGTACGCTCACCCTAAACCGTAGTCGTACCCTCACCCGGACCCTAAACGTCCCCGTCTCCTAACCCTAACCCAAGACCGAACCCTAACCCGAACCCTTACCCGAAGCCTGACCCTCACCTGTCCCCTAATCCTAACCCGTATGATAACAGTAACCTGTGCCCTCACACATGCGCTCACCCTAAACCTTTGTTGTACCCTCACCCGGACCCTAAACCGTCCCCGTCCCCTAACCCTAACCCTAGCCCGAACCCTAACCCTTACCCGAAGCCTTACCCTCACCTGTCCCCTAATCCTAACCCGTACGCTAACACTAACCCGTGCCCTCACACGTAAGCTCAACCTAAACCGTTGTCGTACCCTCACCCGGACCCTAAACCGTCCCCGTCCCCTAACCCTAAACCTAGCCCGAACCCTAACCCTAACCCTTACCCGAAGCCTTACCCACACCTGTCCTCGAATCCTAACCCGTACGCTAACACTAACCCGCGCCCTCACACGTACGCTCACCCTAAACCGTTGTCGTACCCTCACCCGGACCCTAAACCGTGCCCGTACCCTAACCCTAACCCTAGCCCAAACCCTAACTCTAACCCTTACCCGAAGCCTTACCCTCACCGTCCCCTAATCCTAACCCGTATGCTAACACTGACACGTGCCCTCACACGTACGCTCACCCTAAACCGTTGACATACCCTCACCCGGACCCTAAACCGTCCTGTTCCCCTAACCCTAAGCCTAGTTCGAACCCTAACCCTAACCCTTACCCAAAGCCTTACCTTCACCCGTCCCCTAATCCTAACCTGTACGCTAACATGAACCCGTGCCCTCACTTGTATGCTCACCTTAAACCGTTGTCGTACACTCACCAGGACCCTAAACCGTCCCCGTCCCCTATCCGTAACCCTAGCCCGAAACCTAACCCTAACACTTACCCGAAGCCTAACCCTCACCCGTCCCCTAATCCTAACCTGTACGCTAACACTAGCCCGTGCCCTCACATATACGCTCACACTAAACCGTTGTTGTACACTCACCCGGACCCTAAACCGTCTCCATCCCCTAACCCTAACCCCAATCCGAACCCTTACCCTCACCCGTCCCCTAATCCTAACCCGTACGCTAACACTGACCCGTGCCCTTACGTACGCAGACCCTAAACCGTTGTCGTACCCTCACCAGGACATTAAACCGTCCACGTCCCCTAACCCTAACCCTAGCCCGAACCCTAAACCTAACCCTTACCAAAACCTTACCCTCACCCGTCCTCTAATCATAACCCATACTCTAACTCTAACCCGTGCCCTCACACGTACGCTCACACTAAACCATTGTCGTACCCTCACCCGGACCCGAAACCGTCCCCGTCCCCTAACCCTAACCCTAGCCCGAACCCTAACCCCAACCCTTACCCGAAGCCTTACCCTCACCCGTCCCCTAATCCTAACCTGTATGCTAACACTAACCCGTGCCCTCACACGTTCGCTCACCCTAAACCTTTGTCGTATCCTCACCCGGGCACTAAACCGTCCCCGTCACCTAAACCTAACCCTAGCCCAACCCTAACCCTTACCCGAAACCTTACCCTCACCCGTCCCCTAATCATAACCCATACGCTAACACTAACCCGCGCCCTGATACGTACGCTCACCCTAAACCGTTGTCCTAACCTCACCCGGACCCTAAACCGTCCCCGTCACCTAACCCTAACCCTAGCCCGAAACCTAACCCTTACCCGAAGCCTTACCCTCACCCGTCCCCTAATCCTAACCCGTACGCTAACACTAACCCGTGCCCTCACACGTACGCTCACCTTAAACAGTTGTCGTACCCTCAACCGGACCCTAAACCGTCCCCATCCCCTAACCCTAACCCTAACCCGAGGCCTAACCCTAAATCTTACCCGAAGCCTTACCCTCACCCATCCCCTAATCCTAACCTGTGCGCTAACACTAGCCCGTGCCCTCACACGTACGCTCACCCTAAACCGTTGTCGTACCCTCACCCGGACCCTAAACCGTCCTCGTCCCCTAACCCTAACCCTAGCCCAAACCCAAACCCTAACCCTTACCGGAAGCCTTACCCTCACCCGTCCCCTAATCCTAACACGTACGCTAACAGTAACCCGTGCCCTCACACGTACGCTCACCCTAACCGTTGTCATACACTCACACGGACCCTAAACTGTCCCCATCCACTAACCCAAACCCTAGCCCGAACCCTAACCCTAACCCTTACCCGAAGCCTTACCCGCACCCATCCCCTATTCCTAACCCGTACGCTAACACTAACCCGTGCCCTCAAACGTACGCTCACCCTAAACCGTTGTCGTACCCTCACCAGGACCCGAAACCGTCCCGGTCCCCTAACCCTAACCGTAGCCCGAACCCTAACCCTAACCCTTACCCGAAGCCTTACCCTCACCCGTCCCCTAATCCTAATCCGTACGCTAACACTAACCTGTGCCCTCACACGTATGCTCACCCTAAACTGTTGTCGTACCTTTATCCGTACCCAAACCGTCACCGTCCCCTAACCCTAACCCTAGCCCAAACCCTAACCCTAACCCTTACCCAAAGCCTTACCCACACCCATCCTCGTATCCTAACCTGTACGCTAACACTAACCCGCGCCCTCACACGTACGCTCACCCTAAACCGTTGTCGTACCCTCACCCGGACCCTAAACCGTGCCCGTACCCTAACCCTAACCCTAGCCCTAACCCTAACTCTAACCCTTACCCGAAGCCTTACCCTCACCCGTCCCCTAAACCTAACCCGTATGCTAACACTGACACGTGCCCTCACACGTACGCTCACCCTAAACCGTTGACATACCCTCACCCGGACCCTAAACCGTCCCCGTCCCCTAACCCTAAGCCTAGTTCGAACGCTAACCCTAACCCTTACCCAAAGCCTTACCTTCACCCGTCCCCTAATCCTAACCCGTACGCTAACATGAACCCGTGCCCTCACTTGTATGCTCACCTTAAACCGTTGTCGTACACTCACCAGGACCCTAAACCGTCCCCGTCCCCTATCCGTAACCCTAGCCCGAAACCTAACCCTAACACTTACCCGAAGCCTAACCCTCACCCGTCCCCTAATCCTAACCTGTACGCTAACACTAGCCCGTGCCCTCACATATAGGCTCACACTAAACCGTTGTTGTACACTCACCCGGACCCTAAACCGTCTCCGTCCCCTAACCCTAACCCCAATCCGAACCCTTACCCTCACCCGTCCCCTAATCCTAACACGTATGCTAACACTAACCCGTGCCCTCACACGTACGCTCACCCTAACCGTTGTCATACACTCACACGGACCCTAAACTGTCCCCATCCACTAACCCTAACCCTAACCCGAACCCTAACCCTAACCCTTACCGGAAGCCTTACCCTCACCCATCCCCTATTCCTAAGCCGTACGCTAACACTAACCCGTGCCCTCAAACGTACGCTCACCCTAAACCGTTGTCTTACCCTCACCCAGACCCGAAACCGTCCCCGTCCCCTAACCCTAACCCTAGCCCAAACCCTAACCCTAACCCCTACCCGAAGCCTTACCCTCACCCGTCCCCTAATCCTAATCCGTACGCTAACACTAACCTGTGCCCTCACACGTAAGCTCACCCTAAACTGTTGTCGTACCTTTACCCGTACCCAAACCGTCACCGTCCCCTAACCCTAACCCTAACCCAAACCCTAACCCTAACCCATACCCGAAGCCTTACCCTCAACCGTCCCCTAATCCTAACCCCTAAGCTAATACTAACCCGTGCCCTCACACGTACGTTCACCCTAAACCGTTGTCATACCCTCACACGGACCCTAAACCGTCCCCGTCCCCTAACCCTAAACCTAGCCCGAACCCTAACCCTAACCCTTACCCGAAGCCTTACCCACACCTGTCCTCGAATCCTAACCCGTACGCTAACACTAACCCGCGCCCTCACACGTACGCTCACCCTAAACCGTTGTCGTACCCTCACCCTGACTCTAAACCGTGCCCGTACCCTAACCCTAACCCTAGCCCAAACCCTAACTCTAACCCTTACCCGAAGCCTTACCCTCACCCGTCTCCTAATCCAAACCCGTACGCTAACACTAACCCGTGCCCTCTAACGTACGCTCACCCTAAACCGTAGTCGTACCCTCACCCGGACCCTAAACGTCCCCATCCCCTAACCCTAACCCTAGCCCAAACCCAAAACCTAACCCTTACCCGAAGCCTTACCCACACCCGTCCCCTAATCCTAACCCATACGCTAACACTAACCCGTGTCCTCACACATACGCTCACCCTAAACCTTTGTCGTACCCTCACCCGGACCCTGAACCGTCCCCATGCCCTAACCCTAACCCTAGCCCGAACCCTAACCCTAACACTTACCCGAAGCCTTACCCTTACCCGTCCCCTAATCCTAATCCATACGCTAACACTAACCTGTGCCCTCACACGTACGCTCACCCTAAACCGTTGTCGTACCCTCACCCGGACCCTAAACCGTCCCCGTCCCCTAACCCTAACCCTAGCCCGAACCCTAACCCTAACCCTTACCCGAAGCCTTACCTTCACCCATCCCCTAATTCTAACCCGTATGCAAGGACAAACCCGTGCTCTCACTAGTATGCTCACCTTAAACAGTTGTCGTACACTCACCAGGACCCTAAACCGTCCCCGTCCCCTATCCCTAACCCGAACCCTAACCCTTACCCGAAGCCTTACCCTCACCC
Organism: Lagenorhynchus albirostris; assembly: GCF_949774975.1. Lineage (NCBI taxonomy): Eukaryota > Metazoa > Chordata > Mammalia > Artiodactyla > Delphinidae > Lagenorhynchus > Lagenorhynchus albirostris. The sequence continues at coordinate 17,020,676 of NC_083110.1, read as the reverse complement.
GTCCCCTAATCCTAACCCATACGCTAACACTAACCCGCGCCCTGATACATACGCTCACCCTAAACCGTTGTCCTACCCTCACCCGGACCCTAAACCGTCCTCGTCCCCTAACCCTAACCCTAGCCCGAAACCTAACCCTTACCCGAAGCCTTACCCTCACCTGTCCCCTAATCCTAATCCGTACGCTAACACTAACCCGTGCCCTCACACGTACGCTCACCTTAAACCGTTGTCGTACCCTCACCCAGACCCTAAACCGTACCCGTCCCCTAACCCTAACACTAACCCGAGACCTAAACCTAAATCTTACCCGAAGCCTTACCCTCACCCGTCCCCTAATCCTAACCTGTGCGCTAACACTAGCCCGTGCCCTCACACGTACGCTCACCATAAACGGTTGTTGTACACTCACCCGGACCCTAAACCGTCCCCGTCCCTGAACCCTAATCCTAGTCTGAACCCTAACACTAACACTTACCCGAAGCCTTATCCTAACCCGTCCCCTAATCCTAACCTGTACGCTATCACTAAACCTTGGCCTCACACGTACGCTAACTCTAAACCGTTGTCGTACCCTCACCCGGACCCTAAACGTCCCCGTCCCCTTACCATAACCCTAGCCCGAACCCTAACACTAACCCTTACCCGAAGCCTTACCCTCAGCTGTCCCCTAATACTAACCCGTACTCTAACACTAACCCATGCCCTCACAGGTACGCTCACCCTAAACCGTTGTCGTACACTCACCCGGACCCGAAACCGTCCCCATCCCCTAACCCTAAACCTAGCCCGAACCGTAAACCTAACCCTTACCCGAAGCCTTACCCACACCCATCCTCGTATCCTAACCTGTACGCTAACAAGAATCCGCGCCCTCACACGTACGCTCACCGTAAACCGTTGTCATACCCTCACCCGGACCCTAAACCGTCCCCGTCCACTAACCCTAACCCTAGCCCAAACCCTAACCCTAACCCTTACCCGAAGCCTTACCCTCACCCATCCCCTAATCCTAGCCCGTATGCTAACACTAACCCGTGCCCTCACACGTAGGCTCACCCTAAACCGTTGTCGTACCCTCACCCGGACCCTAAACCGTCCCCATCCCCTAACCCTAACCCTAGCCAACCTTAACCCTAACCCTTACACGAAGCCTTACCCTCACCCGTCCCCTAATCCTAACCCGTACTCTAACACTAACCCATGCTCTCACACGTATGCTCACCGTAAATCATTGTTGTACCCTCACCCGGACCCTAAACCGTCCCCGTACCCAAACCCTAATCCTAGCCCGAACCCTAACCCTTACCCGAAGCCTTACCCTCACCCGTCCCCTAATCCTAACCCGTACGCTAACACTAACCCATGCCCTCACACGTACGCTCACCCTAAATCGTTGTACCTTCAACCGACCCTAAACTGTCGCCGTCCCCTAACCTTAACCCTAGCCAAAACACTAACCCTAACCCTTACCCGAAGCCTTACCCTCACCCGTCCCCTAATCCTAACCCGTACGCTAACACTAACCCGTGCCCTCACATGTACGTTCACCCTAAATCGTTGTACCCTCACCCGGAACCTAAACTGTCCCCGTCCCCTAACTCAAATCTAGCCTGAACCCTAACCCTAACCCTTACCCGAAGCCTTACCCTCACCCGTCCCCTAATCCTAACCCGTACGCTAACACTAATCCGTGACCTCACACATGCGCTCACCCTAAACCTTTGTTGTACCCTCACCCGGACCCTAAACCGTCCCCGTCCCCTAACCCTAACCCTACCCCGAACCCTAACCCTTACCTGAAGCCTTACCCTCACCTGTCCCCTAATCCTAACCCGTACGCTAACACTAACCCATGCCCTCACACGTAAGCTCACCCTAAACCGTTGTCGTACCCTCACCCGGACCCTAAACCGTCCCCGTCCCCTAACCCTAAACCTAGCCCGAACCCTAACCCTAACCCTTACCCGAAGCCTTACCCACACCTCTCCTCGAATCCTAACCCGTACGCTAACACTAACCCGCGCCCTCACACATACGCTCACCCTAAACCGTTGTCGTACCCTCACCCGGACCCTAAACCGTGCCCGTGCCCTAACACTAACCCTAGCCCAAACCCTAACTCTAACCCTTACCCGAAGCCTTACCCTCACCCGTCCCCTAATCCTAACCCGTATGCTAACACTAACCCGTGCCCTCACACGTACGCTCACCCTAAACCGTTGTCATACCCTCACACGGACCCTAAACCGTCCCCATCCCCTAACCCTAACCCTAGCACGAACCCTAACCCTAACCCTTACCCGAAGCCTTACCCTCAACCGTCCCCTATTCCTAACCCGTACGTTAACACTAACCCGTTCCCTCACATGTACACTCACCCTAAACAGTTGTCGTACCCTCACCCAGACCCGAAACCGTCCCCGTCCCCTAACCCTAACCCTAGCCCGAACACTAACCCTAACCCTTACCCGAAACCTTACCGACACCCGTCCTCGAATCCTAACCCGTAAGCTAACACTAACCCGCGCCCTCACACGTACGCTCACCCTAAACCTTTGTCGTACCCTCACCCAGACCCTAAACCGTCCCCGTCCCCTACCCTAACCCTAGCCCAAACCCTAACCCTAACCCTTACCAGAAGCCTTACCCTCACCCGTCCCCTAATCGTAACCCGTATGCTAACACTAACCCGTGCCCTCACACGTACGCTCACCCTAAACCGTTGTAATACCCTCACACGGACCCTAAACCGTCCCCATCCCCTAACCCTAACCTTAGCAGGACCCCTAACCCTAACTCTTACCTGAAGCCTTACCCTCACCCGTCCCCTATTCGTAACCCATACGCTAACACTAACCCGTGCGCTCACACGTACGCTCACCGTAAACTGTTGTTGTACACTCACCCGGACCCTAAATCGTCCCCGTCCCCTAACCCTAATCCTAGTCTGAACCCTAACACTAACACTTACCCGAAGCCTTATCCTAACCCGTCCCTTAATCCTAACCCGTACGCTAACACTAACCCGTGCCCTCACACGTACGCTCACCCTAAACCGTTGTCGTACCCTCACCCGGACCCTAAACCGTCCCCGTCCCCTAATCCTAAACCTAGCCCGAACCCTAACCCTAACGCTTACCCGAAGCCTTACCAACACCCGTCCTCGTATCCTAACCCGTACGCTAACACTAACCCGCGCCCTCACACGTACGCTCACCCTAAACCGTTGTCGTACCCTCACCCGGACCCTAAACCGTCCCCGTCCCCTAACCCTAATCCTAGCCCAAACCCTAACCCTAACCCTTACCCGAAGCCTTACCCTCACCCGTCACCTAATCCTAAACCGTACGCTAACATTAACCCGTGCCCTCACACGTACGCTCACACTAAACCGCTGTCGTACCCTCACCCGGACCCTAAACCGTCCCCGTCCCCTAACCCTAAAACTAGCCCGAAACCTAACCCTGACCCTTACCCGAAGCCTTACACTCACCCGTCCCCTATTGCTAACTCGTATGCTAACACTAACTCATGCCCTCACACGTACGCTCAGCCTAAACCGTTGTCGTGTCCTACCCCGGACCCTAAACCGTCCCCGTCCCCTAACCCTAACCCTAGCCCGAACCCTAACCCTAACCCTTACCCAAAGCCTTACCTTCACCCATCCCCTAATTCTAACCCGTATGCAAGGACGAACCCGTGCTCTCACTAGTATGCTCAACTTAAACCGTTGTCGTAAACTCACCAGGACCCTAAACCGTCCCCGTCCCCTATCCCTAACCCGAACCCTAACCCTTATCCGAAGCCTTACCCTCACCCGTCCCCTAATCCTAACCCGTACGCTAACACTAACCCGCGCCCTGATACGTACTCTCACCCTAAACCGTTGTCCTACCCTCACCCGGACCCTAAACCGTCCCCGTCCCCTAACCCTAACCCTAGCCCGAAACCTAACCCTTACCCGAAGCCTTACCCTCACCTGTCCCCTAATCCTAATCCGTACGCTAACACTAACCCGTGCCCTCACACGTACGCTCACCTTAAACCGTTGTCGTACCCTCACCCGGACCCTAAACCGTACCCGTCCCCTAACCCTAACCCTAACCCGAGCCCTAACCCTAAATCTTACCCGAAGCCTTACCCTCACCCGTCCTCTAATCCTAACCTGTGCGCTAACACTAGCCCGTGCCCTCACACGTACGCTCACCATAAACGGTTGTTGTACACTCACCCGGACCCTAAACCGTCCCCGTCCCCTAACCCTAATCCTAATCTGAACCCTAACACTAACACTTACCCGAAGCCTTATCCTAACCCGTCCCCTAATCCTAACCCGTACGCTATCACTAAACCTTGGCCTCACACGTACGCTCATTCTAAACCGTTGTCGTATCCTCACCCGGACCCTAAACGTCCCCGTCCCCTTACCATAACCCTAGCCCGAACCCTAACACTAACCCTTACCCGAAGCCTTTCCCTCAGCTGTCCCCTAATCCTAACCCGTACTCTAACACTAACCCATGCCCTCACACGTACGCTCACCCTAAACCGTTGTCGTACCCTCACCCGGACCCTAAACCGTCCCCATCCCCTAACCCTAACCCTAGCCCGAACCCTAAACCTAACCCTTACCCGAAGCCTTACCCACACCCATCCTCGTATCCTAACCCGTACGCTAACAAGAATCCACGCCCTCACACGTACGCTCACCCTAAACCGCTGTCATACCCTCACCCGGACCCTAAACCGTCTCCGTCCACTAACCCTAACCCTAGCCCAAACCCTAACCCTAACCCTTACCCGAAGCCTTACCCTCACCCATCCCCTAATCCTAACCCGTATGCTAACACTAACCCGTGCCCTCACACTTAGGCTCACCCTAAACCGTTGTCGTACCCTCACCCGGACCCTAAACCGTCCCCATCCCCTAACCCTAACCCTAGCCAGAACCTTAACCCTAACCCTTACACGAAGCCTTACCCTCACCCGTCCCCTAATCCTAACCCGTACTCTAACACTAACCCATGCTCTCACACGTATGCTCACCGTAAATCATTGTCGTACCCTCACCCGGACCCTAAACCGTCCCCGTACCCAAACCCTAACCCTAGCCCGAACCCTAACCCTTACCCGAAGCCTTACCCTCACCCGTCCCCTAATCCTAACCCGTACGCTAACATGAACCCGTGCCCTCACTTGTATGCTCACCTTAAACCGTTGTCGTACACTCACCAGGACCCTAAACCGTCCCCGTCCCCTATCCGTAACCCTAGCCCGAAACCTAACCCTAACACTTACCCGAAGCCTAACCCTCACCCGTCCCCTAATCCTAACCTGTACGCTAACACTAGCCCGTGCCCTCACATATACGCTCACACTAAACCGTTGTTGTACACTCACCCGGACCCTAAACCGTCTCCGTCCCCTAACCCTAACCCCAATCCGAACCCTTACACTCACCCGTCCCCTAATCCTAACCCGTACGCTAACACTGACCCGTGCCCTCATGTACGCAGACCCTAAACCGTTGTCGTACCCTCACCAGGACATTAAACCGTCCACGTCCCCTAACCCTAACCCTAGCCCGAACCCTAACCCTAACCCTTACCAAAACCTTACCCTCACCCGTCCTCTAATCATAACCCATACTCTAACTCTAACCCGTGCCCTCACACGTACGCTCACACTAAACCATTGTCGTACCCTCACCCGGACCCGAAACCGTCCCCGTCCCCTAACCCTAACCCTAGCCCGAACCCTAACCCCAACCCTTACCCGAAGCCTTACCCTCACCCGTCCCCTAATCCTAACACGTATTCTAACACTAACCCGTGCCCTCACACGTACGCTCACCCTAACCGTTGTCATACACTCACACAGACCGTAAACTGTCCCCATCCACTAACCCTAACCCTAGCCCGAACCCTAACCCTAACCCTTACCCGAAGCCTTACCCTCACCCATCCCCTATTCCTAACCCGTACGCTAACACTAACCCGTGCCCTCAAACGTACGCTCACCCTAAACCTTTGTCGTACCCTCACCCAGACCCGAAACCGTCCCCGTCCCCTAACCCTAACCCTAGCCAGAACCCTAACCCTAACCCTTACCCGAAGCCTTACCCTCACCCGTCCCCTAATCCTAATCCGTACGCTAACACTAACCTGTGCCCTCACACGTATGCTCACCCTAAACTGTTGTCGTACCTTTACCCGTACCCAAACCGTCACCGTCCCCTAACCCTAACCCTAGCCCAAACCCTAACCCTAACCCATACCCGAAGCCTTACCCTCAACCGTCCCCTAATCCTAACCCCTACGCTAATACTAACCCGTGCCCTCACACGTACGTTCACCCTAAACCGTTGTCATACCCTCACCCGGACCCTAAACCGTCCCCTTCCCCAAATCTAACCCTAGCCCGAACCCTAACCCTAACCCTTACCCGAAGCCTTAACCTCACCCGTCTCCTAATCCAAACCCGTACGCTAACACTAACCCGTGCCCTTTAACGTACGCTCACCCTAAACCGTGGTCGTACCCTCACCCGGACCCTAAACGTCCCCATCCCCTAACCCTAACCCTAGCCCAAACCCAAAATCTAACCCTTACCCGAAGCCTTACCCACACCCGTCCCCTAATCCTAACCCGTACGCTAACACTAACCTGTGCCCTCACACATACGCTCACCCTAAACCTTTGTCGTACCCTCACCCGGACCCTGAACCGTCCCCATGCCCTAACCCTAACCCTAGCCCGAACCCTAAACGTAACACTTACCCGAAGCCTTACCCTTACCCGTCCCCTAATCCTAATCCGTACGCTAACACTAACCTGTGCCCTCACACGTACGCTCACCCTAAACCGTTGTCGTACCCTCACCCGGACCCTAAACCGTCCTCGTCCCCTAACACTAACCCTAGCCCGAACCCAAACCCTAACCCTTACCGGAAGCCTTACCGTCACCCGTCCCCTAATCCTAACACGTATGCTAACACTAACCCGTGCCCTCACACGTACGCTCACCCTAACCGTTGTCATACACTCACACGGACCCTAAACTGTCCCCATCCACTAACCCTAACCCTAGCCCGAACCCTAACCCTAACCCTTACCCGAAGCCTTACCGTCACCCATCCCCTATTCCTAACCCGTACGCTAACACTAACCCGTGCCCTCAAACGTACGCTCACCCTAAACCGTTGTCGTACCCTCACCCAGACCCGAAACCGTCCCCGTCCCCTAACCCTAACCCTAGCCCGAACCCTAACCCTAACCCTTACCCGCAGCCTTACCCTCACCCGTCCCCTAATCCTAATCCGTACGCTAACACTAACCTGTGTCCTCACACGTATGCTCACCCTAAACTGTTGTCCTACCTTTACCTGTACCCAAACCGTCACCGTCCCCTAACCCTAACCCTAGCCCAAACCCTAACCCTAACCCATACCCGAAGCCTTACCCTCAACCGTCCCCTAATCCTAACCCCTACACTAATACTAACCCGTGCCCTCACACGTACGTTCACCCTAAACCGTTGTCATACCCTCACCCGGACCCTAAACCGTCCCCTTCCCCAAATCTAACCCTAGCCCGAACCCTAACCCTAACCCTTACCCGAAGCCTTAACCTCACCCGTCTCCTAATCCAAACCCGTACGCTAACACTAACCCGTGCCGTCTAACGTACGCTCACCCTAAACCGTGGTCGTACCCTCACCCGGACCCTAAACGTCCCCATCCCCTAACCCTAACCCTAGCCCAAACCCAAAACCTAACCCTTACCCGAAGCCTTACCCACACCCGTCCCCTAATCCTAACCCGTACGCTAACACTAACCCGTGTCCTCACACATACGCTCACCCTAAACCTTTGTCGTACCCTCACCCGGACCCTGAACCGTCCCCATGCCCTAACCCTAACCCTAACCCGAACCCTAACCCTAACACTTACCCGAAGCCTTACCCTTACCCGTCCCATAATCCTAATCCGTACGCTAACACTAACCTGTGCCCTCACACGTACGCTCACCCTAAACCGTTGTCGTACCCTCACCCGGACCCTAAACCGTCCCCGTCCCCTAACCCTAACCCTAGCCCGAACCCTAACCCTAACCCTTACCCGAAGCCTTACCTTCACCCATCCCCTAATTCTAACCCGTATGCAAGGACAAACCCGTGCTCTCACTAGTATGCTCACCTTAAACAGTTGTCGTACACTCACCAGGACCATAAACCGTCCCCGTCCCCTATCCCTAACCCTAGCCAGAACCTTAACCCTAACCCTTACACGAAGCCTTACCCTGACCCGTCCCCTAATCCTAACCCGTACTCTAACACTAACCCATGCTCTTACACGTATGCTCACCGTAAATCATTGTCGTACCCTCACCCGGACCCTAAACCGTCCCCGTACCCAAACCCTAACCCTAACCTGAGCCCTAACCCTAAATCTTACCCGAAGCCTTACCCTCACCCGTCCCCTAATCCTAACCTGTGCGCTAACACTAGCCCGTGCCCTCACACATACGCTCACCATAAACGGTTGTTGTACACTCACCCGGACCCCAAACCGTCCCCGTCCCCTAACCCTAATCCTAGTCTGAACCCTAACACTAACACTTACCCGAAGCCTTATCCTAATCCGTCCCCTAATCCTAACCCGTACGCTATCACTAAACCTTGGCCTCACACGTACGCTCACTCTAAACCGTTGTCGTATCCTCACCCGGACCCTAAACGTCCCCGTCCCCTTACCATAACCCTAGCCCGAACCCTAACACTAACCCTTACCCGAAGCCTTTCCCTCAGCTGTCCCCTAATCCTAACCCGTACTCTAACACTAACCCATGCCCTCACACGTACGCTCACCCTAAACCGTTGTGGTACCCTCACCCGGACCCTAAACCGTCCCCATCCCCTAACCCTAACCCTAGCCCGAACCCTAAACCTAACCCTTACCCGAAGCCTTACCCACACCCATCCTCATATCCTAACCCGTACGCTAACAAGAATCCGCGCCCTCAAACGTACGGTCACCCTAAACCGCTGTCATACCCTCACCCGGACCCTAAACCGTCCCCGTCCACTAACCCTAACCCTAGCCCAAACCCTAACCCTAACCCTTACCCGAAGCCTTACCCTCACCCATCCCCTAATCCTAACCGTATGCTAACACTAACCCATGCCCTCACACGTAGGCTCACCCTAAACCGTTGTCATACCCTCACCCGGACCCTAAACCGTCCCCATCCCCTAACCCTAACCCTAGCCAGAACCTTAACCCTAACCCTTACACGAAGCCTTACCCTCAGCCGTCCCCTAATCTTAACCCGTACTCTAACACTAACCCATGCTCTCACACGTATGCTCACCGTAAATCATTGTCGTACCCTCACCCGGACCCTAAACCGTCCCCGTACCCAAACCCTAACCCTAGCCCGAACCCTAACCCTTACGCGAAGCCTTACCCTCACCCGTCCCCTAATCCTAACCCGTACGCTAACACTAACCCATGCCCTCACACGTACGCTCACCCTAAATCGTTGTACCCTCAACCTACCCTAAACTGTCGCCGTCCTCTAACCTTAACCCTAGCCAAAACCCTAACCCTAACCCTTACCCGAAGCCTTACCCTCACCCGTCCCCTAATCCTAACCCGTACGCTAACACTAACCCGTGCCCTCACACGTACGTTCACCCTAAACCGTTGTCGTACACTCACCAGAACCCTAAACCGTCCCCGTCCCCTAACCCCAACCGTAGTCCGAACCATAACCCTAACCCTTACCCGAAGCCTTAGCCTAGCCCGTCTCCTAATCCTAACCCGTACGCTAACACTAAACCATGGCCTCACACGTACGCTCACCCTAAACCGTTGTCGTACCCTCACCCGGACCCTAAACCGTCCCCATCCCCTAACCCTAACCCTAGCCCGAACCCTAACCCTAACCCTTACCCAAAGCCTTACCTTCACCCGTCCCCTAATTCTAACCCGTACGCTAACATGAACCCGTGCCCTCACTCGTATGCTCACCTTAAACCGTTGTCGTACACTCACCAGAACCCTAAGCCGTCCCCGTCCCCTAACACTAACCCTAGCCCAAACCCTAACCCTAACACTTACTCGAAGCCTTACCCTCACCTGTCCCCTAATCCTAACACGTATGATAACAGTAACCTGTGCCATCACACATACGCTCACCCAAAACCTTTGTTGTACCCTCACCCGGACCCTAAGCCATCCCCGTCCACTAACCCTAACCCTAGCCCGAACCCTAACTCTTACCCGAAGCCTTACCCTCACCCGTCCCCTAATCCTAACCTGTAGGCTAACACTAGCCCGTGCCCTCACACATACGCTCACCCTAAACCATTGTTGTATACTCACCCGGACCCTAAACCGTCCCCGTCCCCTAATCCTAATTCTAGTCTGAACGCTAACCCTCAGCCTTACCCGAAGCCTTAATCTAATCCGTCCCCTAATCCTAACCCATACACTAACACTAAACCGTGGCCTCACACGTACGCTCACCCTAAACCGTTGTCGTACGCTCACCCGGACCCTAAATGTCCCAGTACCCTAACCCGAACCCTAGCCCGAACCCTAACCCTAACCCTTACCCGAAGCCTTACCGTCCCAGTCCCCTAATCCTAACTCGTACACTAACACTGACCCGTGCCCTCAAAAGTAAGCTGAACCTAAACCGTTGTCGTACTCTCACCAGGACCCTTAACCGTCCCCGTTCCCTAACCCTAACCCTAATCCGAACCCTAACCCTAACCCTTATCCGAAGCCTTACCCTCATCCGTCCCCTAATCCTAACCTGTACGCTAACACTAGCCCGTGCCCTCACACGTACACTCACCCTAAACCGTTGTTGTACACTCACGGGGATGCTAAACCATCCCCGTCCCCTAACCCTAACCCTACTCCGAACCCTAACCCTAACCCTTACCCGAAGCCTTAGTCTAACCCATCCCCTAATCCTAACCCGTATGCTAACACTAACCCGTGCCCTCACACGTACGCTCACACTAAACCGTTGTCGTACCCTCACCCGGACCCTAAATCGTCCCCGTCCCCTAACCCTAACCCTAGACCGAACCCTAACCCTTATCCGAAGCCTTACCCTCACCCGTCCCCTAATCCTAACCCGTACGCTAACACTAACTCATGCTCAAACACGTACGCTCACCCTAAATCATTGTCGTACCCTCACCCGGACCCTAAACCGTCCCCGTACCCTAACCCTAACCCTCGCCCGAACACTAACCCTTACCCGAAGCCTTACCTTCACCCGTCCCCTAATCCTAACCCGTACGCTAACACTAACGCATGCTCTCACACGTACGCTCACCCTAAATCGTTGTACCCTCACCCGGAACCTAAACTGTCCCCATCCCCTAACTCAAATCTAGCCTGAACCCTAACCCTAACCCTTACCCGAAGCCTTACCCTCACCCGTCCCCTAATCCTAACCCGTACGCTAACACTAACCAGTGACCTCACACGTACGTTCACCCTAAATCGTTGTCGTACCCTCACCCGAGCCCTAAACCGTCCCCGTCCCCTAACCCTAACCCTAGCCCGAACCCTAACCCTAACCCTTACCCGAAGCCTTAACCTCACCCGTCTCCTAATCCAAACCCGTACGTTAACACTAACCCGTGCCCTCACACGTACGCTCACCCTAAACCGTACTCGTACCCTCACCCGGACCCTAAACGTCCCCGTCCCCTAACCCTAACCCTAGCCCAAACCCTAACCCGAACCCTTACCCGAAGCCTGACCCTCACCTGTCCCCTAATCCTAACCCGTATGATAACAGTAACCCGTGCCCTCACACATGCGCTCACCCTAAACCTTTGTTGTACCCTCACCCGGACCCTAAACCGTCCCCGTCCCCTAACCCTAACCCTACCCCGAACCCTAACCCTTAACCGAAGCCTTACCCTCATCTGTCCCCTAATCCTAACCCGTACGCTAACACTAACCCGTGCCCTCACATGTAAGCTCACCCTAAACCGTTGTCGTACCCTCACCCGGATCCTAAACCGTCCCCGTCCCCTAACCCTAAACCTAGCCCGAACCCTAACCCTAACCCTTACCCGAAGCCTTACCCACACCTGTCCTCGAATCCTAACCCGTACGCTAACACTAAACAGCGCCCTCACACGTACGCTCACCCTAAACCGTTGTCGTACCCTCACCCGGACCCTAAACCGTGCCCGTGCCCTAACACTAACCCTAGACCAAACCCTAACTCTAACCCTTACCCGAAGCCTTACCCTCACCCGTCCCCTAATCCTAACCCGTATGCTAACACTAACCCGTGCCCTCACACGTACGCTCACCCTAAACCGTAGTCATACCCTCACACGGACCCTAAACCGTCCCCATCCCCTAACCCTAACCCTAGCACGAACCCTAACCCTAACCCTTACCCGAAACCTTACCCTCACCCGTCCCCTATTCCTAACCCGTACGTTAACACTAACCCGTTCCCTCACATGTACACTCACCCTAAACCGTTGTCGTACCCTCACCCAGACCCGAAACCGTCCCCGTCCCCTAACCCTAACCCTAGCCCGAACCCTAACCCTAACCCTTACCCGAAACCTTACCGACACCCGTCCTCGAATCCTAACCCGTATGCTAACACTAACCCGCGCCCTCACACGTACACTCACCCTAAACCTTTGTCGTACCCTGACCCAGACCCTAAACCGTCCCCGTCCCCTACCCTAACCCTAGCCCAAACCCTAACCCTAACCCTTACCAGAAGACTTACCCTCACCCGTCCCCTAATCGTAACCCGTATGCTAACACTAACCCGTGCCCTCACACGTACTCTCACCCTAAACCGTTGTAATACCCTCACACGGACCCTAAACTGTCCCCATCCCCTAACCCTAACCTTAGCAGGAACCCTAACCGTAACTCTTACCCGAAGCCTTACCCTCACCCGTCCCCTATTCGTAACCCATACGCTAACACTAACCCGTGCGCTCACACGTACGCTACCGTAAACTGTTGTTGTACACTCACCCGGACCCTAAACCGTCCCCGTCCCCTAACACTAACCCTAGCCCAAACCCAAACCCTAACCCTTACCGGAAGCCTTACCCTCACCCGTCCCCTAATCCTAACACGTATGCTAACACTAACCCGTGCCCTCACACGTACGCTCACCCTAACCGTTGTCATACACTCACACGGACCCTAAACTGTCCCCATCCACTAACCCTAACCCTAGCCCGAACCCTAACCCTAACCCTTACCCGAAGCCTTACCCTCACCCATCCCCTATTCCTAACCCGTACGCTAACACTAACCCGTGCCCTCAAACGTACGCTCACCCTAAACCGTTGTCGTACCCTCACCCAGACCCGAAACCGTCCCCGTCCCCTAACCCTAACCCTAGCCCGAACCCTAACCCTAACCCTTACCCGAAGCCTTACCCTCACCCGTCCCCTAATCCTAATCCGTACGCTAACACTAACCTGTGTCCTCACACGTATGCTCACCCTAAACTGTTGTCGTACCTTTACCTGTACCCAAACCGTCACCGTCCCCTAACCCTAACCCTAGCCCAAACCCTAACCCTAACCCATACCCGAAGCCTTACTCTCAACCGTCCCCTAATCCTAACCCCTACGCTAATACTAACCCGTGCCCTCAAACGTACGTTCACCCTAAACCGTTGCATACCCTCACCCGGACCCTAAACCGTCCCCTTCCCCAAATCTAACGCTAGCCCGAACCCTAACCCTAACCCTTACCCGAAGCCTTAACCTCACCCGTCTCCTAATCCAAACCCGTACGCTAACACTAACCCGTGCCGTCTAACGTACGCTCACCCTAAACCGTGGTCGTACCCTCACCCGGACCCTAAACGTTCCCATCCCCTAACCCTAACCCTAGCCCAAACCCAAAACCTAACCCTTACCCGAAGCCTTACCCACACCCGTCCCCTAATCCTAACCCGTACGCTAACACTAACCCGTGTCCTCACACATACGCTCACCCTAAACCGTTGTCGTACCCTCACCCGGACCCTGAACCGTCCCCATGCCCTAACCCTAACCCTAACCCGAACCCTAACCCTAACACTTACCCGAAGCCTTACCCTTACCCGTCCCCTAATCCTAATCCGTACGCTAACACTAACCTGTTCCCTCAACGTACGCTCACCCTAAACCGTTGTCGTACCCTCACCCGGACCCTAAACCGTCCCCGTCCCCTAACCCTAACGCTAGCCCGAACCCTAACCCTAACCCTTATCCGAAGCCTTACCTTCACCCATCCCCTAATTCTAACCCGTATGCAAGGACAAACCCGTGCTCTCACTAGTATGCTCACCTTAAACAGTTGTCGTACACTCACCAGGACCCTAAACCGTCCCCGTCCCCTATCCCTAACCTGAACCCTAACCCTTACCCGAAGCCTTACCCTCACCCGTCCCCTAATCCTAAACCATACGCTAACACTAATCCGCGCCCTGATACGTACGCTCACCCTAAACCGTTGTCCTACCCTCACCCGGACCCTAAACCGTCCCCGTCCCCTAACCCTAACCCTAGCCCGAAACCTAACCCTTACCCGAAGCCTTACCCTCACCTGTCCCCTAATCCTAATCCGTACGCTAACACTAACCAGTGCCCTCACACGTACGCTCACATTAAACCGTTGTCGTACCCTCACCCGGACCCTAAACCGTCCCCGTCCCCTAACCCTAACCCTAACCCGAGCCCTAACCCTAAATCTTACCTGAAGCCTTACCCTCACCCGTCCCCTAATCCTAACCTGTGCGCTAACACTAGCCCGTGCCCTCACAGGTACGCTCACCATAAACGGTTGTTGTACACTCACCCGGACCCTAAACCGTCCCCGTCCCTGAACCCTAATCCTAGTCTGAACCCTAACACTAACACTTACCCGAAGCCTTATCCTAACCCGTCCCCTAATCCTAACCCGTACGTTATCACTAAACCTTGGCCTCACACGTACGCTCACTCTAAACCGTTGTCGTACCCTCACCCGGACCCTAAACGTCCCCTTCCCTTACCATAACCCTAGCCCGAACCCTAACACTAACCCTTACTCGAAGCCTTACCCTCAGCTGTCCCCTAATACTAACCCGTACTCTAACACTAACCCATGCCCTCACACGTACGCTCACACTAAACCGTTGTTGTACACTCACCCGGACCCGAAACCGTCCCCATCCCCTAACCCTAGCCCGAACCGTAAACCTAACCCTTACCCGAAGCCTTACCCACACCCATCCTCGTATCCTAACCTGTACGCTAACAAGAATCTGCGCCCTCACACGTACGCTCACCCTAAAGCGTTGTCATACCCTCACCCGGACCCTAAACCATCCCCGTCCACTAACCCTAACCCTAGCCCAAACCCTAACCCTAACCCTTACCCGAAGCCTTACCCTCACCCATCCCCTAATCCTAACCCGTATGCTAACACTAACCCGTGCCCTCACACGTAGGCTCACCCTAAACCGTTGTCGTACCCTCACCCGGACCCTAAACCGTCCCCATCCCCTAACCCTAACCCTAGCCAGAACCTTAACCCTAACCCTTACACGAAGCCTTACCCTCACCCGTCCCCTAATCCTAACCCGTACTCTAACACTAACCCATGCTCTCACACGTATGCTCACCGTAAATCATTGTCGTACCCTCACCCGGACCCTAAACCGTCCCCGTACCCAAACCCTAACCCTAGCCCGAACCCTAACCCTTACCCGAAGCCTTACCCTCACCCGTCCCCTAATCCTAACCCGTACGCTAACACTAACCCATGCCCTCACACGTACGCTCACCCTAAATCGTTGTACCCTCAACCGACCCTAAACTGTCGCCGTCCCTTAACCTTAACCCTAGCCAAAACCCTAACCCTAACCCTTACCCGAAGCCTTATCCTCACCCGTCCCCTAATCCT